>NC_142337.1:1907500-2260000 GCF_054954075.1 Amborella trichopoda | reverse complement strand
TATGGAAGTTTTTCCTTCACACTCTTACAAAACATGGACCAAAAAATATTTTTCATACAGAGATAAATGAAACATTATCCAACAAATCAAAATACTGATTTTCTTTTCTCCTCTTCAATTAGCACCCATGGATGGAATACACCCAACTCCACTTAAAAGTCATTGGGGACATAATGCTATAAATGAATAATAAACTTCCAACAATAGACAATTTTAAGATTTATCTTAAGATGTTATAGAACTATAAAAATGTTAAAAACAAATGGTGATTATCAAATCCATTGCAACAAGATACTCTTTGGAAATACAATCATAGAGTAATAAACTACAAATGGACAACCATATTATCAAAAAGCATCTATTGCTAATATTAGTTAGCAAGTACAGAAATTTGGAAGTGGATCAGATTGCTGAGGCTATTTCATTCAACACAGGCTATCCTTTGATTACATGTGTAGCGTCAGTGGAAAACAAAGTGGGATCACATGACCCAATTAAATCGAATGAAGAGGTTGACGGATTTCATCTCTGTTTCTTTTTTTTTTGTTGAAATGTTTGACAAATTTCATCTCTTACCTTGCAGAAATACCACTTTCTAATTGATATGCAATTACACGCAAGCACGGTATTCTATTTTTCTATGAACTAACTTCAGCGGAAGCATTAGAATGGGAAAGTGTTCAACTAACTAACTCTGGATTATTGCAGTTACATTAAGAATATTGTCCTTATATTTTATTTAACTCGGGATCCCCTTTCTTGATGGCCATATTCTTTTTCTTTTTCTTTTTCTTCTAGGTTGTAAACATCATATATAAGGCTTATGACCACCATAGAATAATATTTCTTTAATGTCTCCTTGTTCTAAAGGTTCTGCAAGTTCTTAATTTAAACCAACTTGATGAACCTTTTTCTGCTCTTGATTTCATCATTCAATCTACACTCCACTCCTCCACAAACTGAGTAAAATATGGTTTACATTAGAGTTATAACAAGTAAAGTAGTCTGATATGACAAATACCATCCGGAGTTCACTAAATTAAGTTCCATAAATAGGTCATCTGTAGGCCAGAGACCAAGTCATGTCGACTAATGAAATAAACTAGTCCCTTGTAGATTCTGAGATACGAAGAATAGTAGGGATTTGGACTTCTTTGGGAGCATCCTAAAAGAAACTACATTTAAAGAATATATATAAACCGTAGAAAGAAAAAAAAGGGTAAAATGTAAAAGAAGTGCAGCCATGAATCCTAGGTGGCTATAAAAAGAAAATTTTTAACAAAAATAATTCCACGAAGTCTTATCCAACACATGAATCAAATACCTAAAAATTTACTGGAGGAATGTTAACTCAGATTGTAACCCTACGTGTACAATAAATTTCATCAGGAATAAATTGTTTCTTCAAAAAATCAAAGAGCCCAATGCCAAACCAATTCCATGAACCACAATAAAATGCTGATGAACATAAAGAGTGCAGGACAATCGGATGCTTACCAATGCAACAAAGAAGCGGGCCACTACTTTTGACGACTTAATTAATTCACATTGCATCCAGGTTTTCCTAACTGCCATCCGCTCTGCAAAGTGATTACTAGCAGAAAGGATCCCAATGAAAAGGAAAACTGAGTCATCTTTAAGTGGAGGAGCCTTCCACTTCTGTGACATATCCAAGACATGCAAAAGAGAGAAACTTGGATGTGAGATTGGAAGAGAAGTAGCGATAACAGCATTCACATCTACATCACCGTCTACAGACAATCCAGTCGCATCTTCCAGAGAAAATCCCTGCCACATTACCATACAACTCTAGTAAAACAAACTGCATTCTTGATTCCAAAAGTTCCATGTCAATCAAACCTGGCACTAGAGATTAGCATATCCATGAGTTGAAAAAGGTATTACCAACAATCTAAAATCCTCTACCATAAGAAAACAAATAACGTTTGGGGAATCAGACAATTGAAGGAAAACAAATCTAGAGCAATAGGGAGATTTTGACTCAAATTCAAACGTAGCTAGCATGTGAACTGTACAACCTACTATCTAGTAGAAGAATAAAGGACAATAAAAACAAAACAAAATTTCCATTTATATGAAGATCATCTACACCAATTAATGTACTATCATGTACATGCCTAGTATATGGCAAAGGTATCTAACATAATTTTGAAAAGGTGCAATATAGATAGGGATGTACCGTTCGGTAGGGGAAAGAACTAATGTGCCTGCCACCAACATTAATGTGATATCCTTCCACACCAGCCCGTACAGTTAGAATAAATAGTCTATCCTCCACAAAAGGAAAAGGCCACATCATCTCGGGCTTCTTTGCACGTCCAATGAATCGTCTCAGCCATGAAATGGTCTTCGATTCTTTTGCTTCAGTAATATCACTACGTATCCATTTCTCACATTTTACAAATCCATCAACTGTGTGGTAACAGTGTCAGTATTTTAGTATATTTAACGCAAGCATATAAGCATGAAGCAAAAACTAAAAAGTGACAACATATTCTTTTCTTTGAAAAAAACCACAAAAACATGGTAATAGATGAACAAGCCGTAGATATCTAGCAATCAAAATATGCAGTGGCCTGACCTTTTATACATAAAGCAGCAGTAAAAGATATCATTTCATGTAATCTACTCCCATAAACTCAAATTTACGGAAAAAAAAAAGAACGAAAGAAAGAAATAAAAGAAATATATCCAGAAGCAGAGATCATACTAACAAGTAAATTGACACCAATTTATTGCTACAGTGAACCTTTGTTTGTGCCCAAATGCTCATTCACTTTATTGCAAAAAAAGAAACGCCAAAGTGTTATACTCTTATTACAAGTAAATTGATACCAATTTATTGCTACAGTGAACCTTTGTTTGTGCCCAGATGCTCATTCACTTTATTGCAAAAAAAGAAACACCGAAGTGTTATACTCTTATGCAATTGTTTATCATTCTGTAGATCACATTACAGATACATGACCCACGTAATAATCATCAGATGGATCATATCATAGACAAAAAGGGAATCCCATAGGTGATGAAAACCTTTAATAATCAAAAGTTTTTTTATTTCCAGATGTGTCTATTTAGTCGAGTGGTTTGGAATACAAGTAGTTATTCAGGTTTATCAACAAATCATACAAGTTATGGTAATGAGGTCTGCAACGATCTCAGGCACAACCACGTTAGAACGTCACAATCCAAATGGGAATGCATTTTAGAATTGGCCATATATGTTTATGCAAGTAGGTTCGGTGTAACATGAAAACTGAGCTCTGGTAGTATTTTGCTATTTCAGTGTCTCAAACTTCAGATGCTAGAGTACACACGCCACATATGTAAGCCAACAGAAACTAGTATACAAACAAATGGAAAGTATAGTATACCCAAGTCAATCAACTACGGTAAAACCGTAGTACATTAGGTCATCTTTGTCAATTCAAATGACGCATGCTGATGGTGGAGAGAGAAAGGCACTCACCAAAACCGGACATTCAACGGATAGTGAGACCTATTTGACTACTCATTTGAACACTCCATTAGATTAAAGCAATCTTTCCCTAAAGAAAAGAATGAAAGAAAATATATGCTTACTGGTATCATCTTCCCTCCTTGATGGCAAACCATCACATCTTTGTGCAGTCCCCCATTGCATCCGATAACAAGTGTTGTGCTCAAAAACAGGCCTTCGGCTCCAATCACCCCTTAAACGTGGATTTAAGTGCAAAACTCTTGGTGGGTCCTCCCCATCAACTGCCTTCAATCCCCTCAACTCCACCATAAACTGAGAAACCATGACCACATCGTCCCCACTTCTCACCCTCCTAAAATTGCGAACATATTCCTTATGAGCAATTCTAGGTTTGCCAATCAAAGTTATTGAAGACCCAACTGCCAGGCCGCAAGGGAGAAGCATAGTATTACCCAGATCACCAAGTTCTTCACCATACAAAGAAATAGAAGATGGGCATGGCTCTGTCACCTTCTCGGTTTGATTTAAAGTTACCGATGATGAATTAAGAGTTTCCAACTCTCCCCATGCTTTTAGCCCAATTGACCAAGCATCATTTGCCATTCTTTCAAGCATAGACAAGTCATGGGTTTTGTTCATTTCTCTCACTATTGCACCAGTTATCCTTCCATACCTATGCACGAGTGGCTTAAGGGTTTGGAAAGAACCCTGGTCCAACTTTTGGGGTTCGTTATGTGGCCTTTCTGGGGCATTCTGATTTTGACTATCCTCTAATTTTCTATGAAAAGTGTCCTGATAAACTGATGAGAAAATGGGTTTATTCCAATCGTCATCATCAACTGGTTCTCTCCTAAATGATTTTTCCAAAGTAACAAAATTATCATCTCCACTCAATAAGGTTGCCATCTCAAGAACCTTTGGCAATTTAAAGAATATGAAGAGCAGATACATTCCCCCTAAAACCAGTAAAATATGAGATGATTTACACTTCCTTCCACCCTGTGGATCCCCCTTTCCTCTCTTCATGGTTGGAATATGAGAAAAGAAAGAAAAGGGGAAAAAAACCCAATATTCTCTTCCTATTCAGTCACCCAATTTCCTTTGACAATGATTCTAATATCGACATTTTGCAACATAAACTGCAAATTAAAAGTGCAGAAACATGAAAATGATAGAATTTAATGGCAGCTAATGATAACAGATCTAATGAAAACCAATTTACCAAATATTGGGCAATGAAAGTTCATCAACAACAATTCTGAGGTTCGCCATGGCTAAACAGGGGGGCGAAGTCTTTTGGTAATCTCAGTAACATTCTGTGTCATGAAGCTCATGACAAGAGAGGCATCTTCAACCCTAAGTTTAGAGAGACAAGGGGGAGTCGAGCGGACACGAGAAACCAGAAATAGGGTTTCCCGCAAAAGGAAAAACTGGGGACTTAACAGTACCTGTACTGAAGCTGGTATCTGTGCATTTTTAACGCCATTGCTGCCAATCTGAGTACAATAAAAAGAATCAGAGCCTCTCTCTCTCTTTCTATCTCTAGGATTTCATTCTATTCCTACAAATTCCGATAGCTCCTCTCTCTCTTAAAAAAAACTGCCTCGCCCTGATATTCAAAGTTTCCCATAAAAGCGAGAAGAGTATATATAGTCATTATTTAAAGGGAAACGTTTATATATGGTTGCAACCTTAAAATGGAGAATCACATATGCACCTAAAAATTCTTTCAGAAAGGTCAAAAATCTTTGGGAAATGTTATTTTAATGTTGAAAAAACACTATAATGGATCATCTAAACGTCGAAAAAAGGATTTTTGAGTCTCGAAAATAGTACATCTTGCAACACGATATCTAAACCGTCCATTTTCAAGATTTTCATATATTTATAAACCTATTTAATTTTAATTATTTTAAAAATAAAATTTTTCTAATTAGATATAAAATTAGATTTTAAGATAATACTAAGAACTTTTTATAATAAAATTACATATTATGATAAAATTTTAAAGTGTGCTTTAATTGAATTGTTTAAAGTTGCAACCTTATAAAAACTGCACGTTTATTCAAAAGAAAAAAGTTTACATATGGATGCTACCTTATAATGTAGCCCCTCGAAAATCCGTAAGGAGAAGGTAGTTTTAATGTTGAAAAAGCTTTAAGATGTAGAACTATAAAAAATAAAACGATTTTAAGTCTCAAAAATAGTAAATTTTAAAACATATTATCTACACCGTCTATGTTTTAGATTTTCATGTGATTATAGATCTACTTGATTTTATATTTTTTAAATTAAAAATTTTATAATTGATTATAAAAATAAATTTTAATATAATATCATGATAACATTTGAAAAATACCTTAAAAGGTTAAAAAAAAAAAATTTGGAATTTTAGGCTTTTTCTATTTTTCAGAAAATTAAAATGATAACAATATAACAACAAAAGATGATATTAAATTGAACGAGCGTGGGGCGGACGTATTGAGGTGAACGAGAGTGGGCCGGACGTATTGGGTGAGAATAGTACCCTAGTAAAAAACCGTAATGACACATATGTCCAACTCAGAAGCTACCCAATTAAGCTCTCCCTTTACCATAATTAAGTTGTGATAAAATTAGGGTTTTTTACTGGTTCGAGGTAGGTTTCTCATGAATTGGTCTGAGGTAGACTACCAACCAGTGCTTTGTTTAAATTATTATAAATTGAAAAGTAAATTTGACTGATTTGTTGAGTTAGTTCATCTATTTTTGACGAGTTCAATCTGTAAAATTAAGCAATTTTTAAATATTTTATATTTTTATTATTTTTAATTGTTAATTTATAAATCTAGTCTAAAAAATTACTAACAGTTTCACTAACTAAACTAAAACCCTCACTAATTTGTTTGCCAATTTTGAGAATACTGTCTCATGGTGTAAATAGAGTGTGGCAGAAAGAGATTAGGTCCTCTATCACTGCTGTCCAAAATTGTGTTCTCTCTAACAAAATTAAACTCTCCCTTCCTCCCTCAAAATTAGGTTTTTTTCCCTCTCTTACATGGAAATGGTTGGTGGGAGTGGCAAGGTTCTTCATGCACTGACCTAACCCTCCAATGTACTAATGAAAGTAGAGAGAGAAAGTAGGTGCGATGGGAGCTGTGGGCTAGAGAGTGGTCTGAGTTAGAGAGAGAAAGGGCATGTAAAATTTTTATTGGCAAGAGAAGGGCAAAGTTTGGACTTCCATTACCGTGTTTGAGAAAACCAGTGAGAATGAGGTGTTGTTAATTGATGGTTAGGAACTCGAGGTTTTTAATGGCTACCGCCCACTCGCCCTTGTAAGAGAGGACGGTTATGTCACCAATTGAAATTGTAAGAATTTTAGTGCTTTCCAACTTAAAAAACGTGTTCTATCAGAGAGAGAGAGAGCAGAGACATGGCGGTTAACTGTGCATTTAAAACTGTAAGAACGAGAGCTTAAGAATCATACCCCAACAAACACTTTTAGAGAGAGAGAGATACAGCAACCAGTTACGTCGTCTTTTGGAGAGAGAGAGTGCGACCAACCAGCTACCTTGTAAACTGAACCATCCAAGAGAGAGACCAAACAGCTATCTTTAAACAGAAGGTCTACCGTTCAAAAGTGAGACAAAGAGAGTCTTGATGAAAGATGAAGTGTCGTAAATGAATGAACTCGTAATTTGGTAAAGTCCCAACCTCAAGGAAGTGAGAGTACGGTTGTATATGAAGGATTCAAAACTGTCAGAATGAGACTTACCACATGCTTTAGAGAGAGAAAGAGAGTGAGAAGCAATTGGACTCTACAGTTTCAATGACCAAATTTCACTGCTTTCTAGAGTTCCACTCATTGCAAGGTCTTAAATTAACACTTAGAAAATAAAACAGAAATATTTCACAAAAGAAAATAAAGTAAAAAATAAATTTCTCTATGTGCTAACCGGTGCTATTGATTTTTTAGCTCATCATCATCATTGTTAAAGTATTTTTCAAATTAATTGGATCGGCTAACCGAAATCCTCATTATGCTCTATGAAAAGATATACCCTCAGTTAGGCCATGAGTCCCCGTGATCACTTACTTCTTACGAGCAATAAATCCTATGATTGAGAGACCGTTTCTAGTTGGAGATCTCCCTTTCTCTCTCTCAAAACACTAAGGGTGCATGGAAGCCACCCCGTCCTTAACAGCGGACAATGGACGCTGGGCATGGATCGCCGGACTTCAATTTTGTGGCTTCCATGCTCCGCAACAAATACAACATAGAGATTTGGTGGAACTTGGTCTCCCGCTCTTAAAAAGTTCCTCCAATCAAACACACCCTAGATTCTATAGTTGGGAGACTATAGATGAAAATCTATCCTTGGGAAACTCTTTCTAGTTGAAAATCTATCTCTCTCTCTCTCGCTCTCATCTTACTGATACTAATTCTATACTCGAAATCTCAAATATCTCAGCAGCTGTGGAGGAAGGTTATTGAAAATAAATACGGCATGGATAATGGCACTTGTCTCTTGTGTGCTGTTAGATATACTAGTGTTTCATCTTCTATGCGGAAGGGTATCTCTAGCTGCAAAGACTTGGTGATGAGGAGCATGGCGGATCAAGGTGATTCGGTGTCTTTTTGGTTTCACAAATGGCTGAGGGTAGACCCCTGAAAGTTTTTTACCGGCAGTTTTTTTCCAAAGTTTCCAATCCATTTGCTAAAATTTCTGATTTAGCTGATGTTCATGGTAATGGATTAGTATGGCAGATAGATTGCCTGTACAATAGAATGCCGGATATTGTTTTTAATCAACTTACTAATCAATTACCGGAGTTGGAAGAGATTAAATCATCAATTTCAGTGGATGATGAGGTACTTTGGGAGTTTGAGAATCATGGGGTGTTTTTGGTGAGATCCATGTATAGTTTGCTTTTTTTCTATGACCGACTGAGATGGCAAGAAGGTCGCTTAAAAGAGGTTTGGAAATGGCAAACCCCCGATAAAGTACAGGCTTTTATGTGGGTTGTAATGCAGGGTAGGATACTGGCAGTTGATAAATTGAGAAAAAGGGGAAAAATGATTGTCAATGTGTGTCTTTTTTATAAAACCGATGAGGGGACGGTAGACCACATTTTCTTGCTTTGTCCACTTGTTGTTCAGATTTGGAGGTGGACGCAGCTGAAAGTGGGTTATTCACTGGCGATCCCCAATAATATTATGGATATTTTGTGTAATTTTTAGATTTCGGGCTTAACAAGATATGATTTGGTTACTTGGGGAATTTTAAGAGCAGGAAGTTATGATTTGGTTACTTGGGGAATTTTAAGAGCAGGGAGTTGTGGAAGGAGAGAAATAGAAGAAACTTTGATGGTGTTTGTTAGGGGATGGAGGATTTGAAGAACAAAATCTTTGACTCTCTGGCGGTGGTTTTCTATAACTAAAGAAAGCTGGGGTATCTCCTTTGTGGATTGTGAGGGCAACTTGCAAATGTCATCCACCAACATATTCAAAGATTGATCGGCTCCCTCCGCCTCAGGGATATGTTAAATTGAATTTTCATGGAAGTTCATTGGGTCATTTGGGGCCGACTGGATTTGGTGGTGTGCTTGCTATAGGATATTTATGGTAAGGTAATTTTCAGTTATGCAGGTCCTTGTGGTTCAACCACGGCAAATTATGTGGAGTTTTGTGCATTGTGGCATGGACTTTCTCTTTGCAGGGACCGGGGTATTGCTGGCTTAAGGTGATTATCTTAATGTTATTAGCTGGTGTAGAACGTTTCTAGAATTCTTTGGAAGCTCAAGTATTGGTGGATTGCAAATTATAAATCGGTGTTTGGATCCTCATATTGAGTTCAAACACCTCTTGAGAGAAGTAAATTCAGCCGTTGGCGAGGTGTGCGGTGCATTTCTGTTCTTTGGTCATTTCTGATAATGCTCTAATTGTATAATTTTTTGTAATGTTTTATTCAGCAATAAAACCTTTAACCTTGTCAAAAACTAAAAAGAAGAAACTAATTCTATACGAGGTTATTTCTGTAATCTCTCTCCCTCCAAATTCTCGATCAAAAATCTAGTTGATTGCTCTCTCTCTACGCATTCTCAATCGACAATCTAGGTGATTCTCTCTCTCTCTCTCTCCGCATTCTCGATCGACAATCTAGTTGATTGCCTCTCTCTCTCATTCATGTCCCAGAATTTTGTTGGCGTGAGTATTGCATCCTGTATTTCTCTCTCTTCTAAAATTATGCTATGGGAGATCTAGGATTTTCCAACAGTAGGCAAGCATTTTGCTGCCCCTTAAGAGATCACAGGGTTTAAAGAACATGGTTTTGCTTTTTTACTGAAGGGACAAGACCTTGTGTATCTCTTGCCTGCAACTACTACAAATTTCCAGAAAGAGAACTTCCTATTACACCAAGGTTGTATCCTCTCTTGCAGGACATTGGGTATTACAAAACTGGGGGAGGGCACTTTTTTGTCTAAAACATCTCTCTCTTCTCTCTCTCTGCATCGGGATTTCAGTTCACTCCTCGTCCTCACTGAAATCCATCAAAAAGTCTGTCAGGTTCTCTGAATCATCTATGGCTTCTTCCAGGGTCATTGAGTCCTTCTTCGGCTTCTTTTTCTGAAAATTTCAAAAAACAAGGTTAAATAATAAAAGTACACACTAAATCAATAGACTATTTTCTCTGTTTTTTTTAAAAGGCATGTTAAAGACCTCACTTGAGCACACTCCTAGGATTCATTTCAGTAGATCTAAGGAATTCAAAAACCTTTAAATGATTAGGAAAATTAAATAAATAAATCCAATAATAGGTTTCAAAAATAAAATTAGATCAACATCCCAATGGTTCTTTGTATCCATTGAGAAAACTCACTTGGAGTTTGTAGAGAAGCTTTTGAAAGAAGAATTCAGGTCAAATAATCCTCTTATATATGAATAATAAAGAAGACCCAAACGGCTTAATAAAATAAGGGATTGTATACAATGAGACCATTTGCATTTGACACAAGGTGGCCACAATTCCTTGCAACCATTTGATGTGAAATTTGATACCTAATGTGCCACAAAGTTTGAGAATTTATTTTGAAGTTTGGGCTTGGTCAATGGAATAATTGCAGCCACTCAATTTCACATTCAATGGTCAAGATTAATGTGACCACCTTGTATCAAAGGTAAATGGTCTCATTCCATACTTTCTCATAAAATAAACATTGCAAAGTTTAAAAAAAAAAAAAATTGTATACCATAAAACGCTTACCTTTGATACAAGCATATTCATTCCCTAGCCACCACATGTGAAATCGGGTAGCTAAGGGTGTGTCCTTTCTCTGTACAAAGTTTGGGGGAAAAAAATTGGACCTTAAACACAGTCAATGGCACGCCCCCAGACACCAGATTTCACATCTGATGTCTAAGGATGATTATGACCTTCTCATACCACAGGTAAACGGTCTTATTTTATACTTACCCTAAAAAAGTAGATAATGCTATCAAGAACAAAAATGCCCTCGTGTAGACCTCAACAATTAAGGACTAGGCTTTCATCAACAATACTTGTAATGTATTTTCGGAATTGAAAAAGCAAATTTGTTTTCCAGCAGATTATTTTCAATTTATTTTGAGTAAAGGGTAAGTAGTAGGCACATTTAACAAAAACATATGTCACAGAGACTAAGGTGCACATTTTAACAAATAATATGCCATAGAAAATTCTTAGGTACATTGAACAAATCAGATGCCATAGAAAGCAATTTACTTTAAAAAGAGAGTAACAACTCTTTGATATAGGCCACTATTTTCTCCACTGCCAGGTACAGATCTGATTGTTTCAAGGTTTTCATATGCTAAATCTGAAGCTATTCATATAAATATAATTATATGGGTTATGTTAGGGTGCTCACACTATAGAGAATTTTATAATTGTATATATATATGATTAATAAATTGATACAGGTTGTTTCCATAGCTAAATTTCAGTCAAGAGCTAATATCGCAATTGCAAAGGAAATTCAGTTACACAAGGGCTTCCAAAGGTGGTGAGGCTCTCACTGCTAGATTAGAAATTTTTTATGAGGTTAAGATAAGTATGGTCATTGTATGCATGTCTCTAAGACAAGGGTAATTTTTTGAAAGAACAAATATACAGTCAGGAGATTAAAATTGCCTAAATCAGGTTCATTTTACGAATTAGAAGTTGAAGGCATTTTGAAACCAAAGCACCTGTCATTTCCCAAGAAATCAATGAATATTTAAATATAGCTCTTACTTGAAAGTGAGCTATCCCTCTCAAGGCATCTTCTTTATTTTCTCACACACCTTGGCATGTATGTTAAGTCATCTCAAAAGTTCAATTGTATCCTAGAAATCAGAAAGATGAACAGAAGATTGATATATTCGTGGATAACAAGGGAAATTTGATAAAGACTACTGTGTTACGAAATAACTATGTTATACGTAGCAGAACTCTTCGGTGTGCATCTGTGTATGAGTTTTAAAGATGCCAGAGCCTGAGAACTAGAATTTAAAATTACTTTAAAACATTGTATATGAAGTTCTGAACATCTCCAAACAAGCTCGATAACACACCTTTGAGTTATTCAGCTCAGGGGTACTCTTCAGGACACTCCAATTCCGAGTGATTTTCTCCTCAAGTTCATCCTCCCCTTCGGCCTCACTGCCATCTTCTTCGTCATCATCCTATAAAAGACAAGTAACATGATAAATTCGTTTAAGTTTGTACTTTTGTCGTCTTATCTTGGTAACTATTAGTTAAGTTTTATAGCTTTTTTGTTTCTACTTTTGACAAACATTAAGATTATACCAGATGGTCTAACAAACATTTTTGTAGAGTTTCAAATTTTCCTTTGCAGGCTTATAGCTGACATTGTTATTTGGAAACTGGCAATTGTGGTCCAATTTCAGTAACAAAGGATTCAAATTTCTTTTAGTAATTTTGCTCGAAAACTTAATTAAGATGCCAAAGAGAAGGCAGAAGAGGACGAAGTCCAGGCTAATGATGTTCCACACTTTTAGAACTCTTCCCCAACATCTATGCATCATTTTAATAAATGATAACTGACCCTCTGTGACGCACACACACATCCATTCGCAAATGTGCATGTTGCTGTGTTCTGTTTGAATGTGTTCAAGCTGCACAGATGCCAAAGAAAGTAGCAAAATAACTATGCCGCAATGATGTTAATATGTTGGACTTACATCATTTTCTCCAATGTCAACAGCTTGGGCCATGGCTTCATCCATATCGGTTATCTGCTATAGAAGTTAAGAGTAGAGTAACACTTAATCAGTTACAGAAATAGGTTTTATCTAAATCCATCTTGTAAATGTCATTGTAGTTACATAAGATTGTTTTTATTTTGACTATTAATATTTTACTTATTATTTCTAGTCAAATAAGATTACAAAATATATATAATAAAAAAGATACGATAAGGTCCATAACAAAGGATGTACGAATACGAACTCTAATGCATGAATAGAATTGTTAATATCAAAAAACTCTGAAGATCCCCTTTCCTAGAAGGAGAAACTGGTTATGTCATTAGCAATGCTAAGGATGAAAGGAATCGAGGGCAAAATTTGTGAAAAGAACTGAACTTTATCTAACCATTTAGCTAACTTTGTGGAAGAGAAATTCAAGTAGTGCAGAGTCCTCAGGCAATACCTCAAGTTGTTGGGTCTTTTCTTTTGCCAAAATGTTCTCAAGCTCCTCCCTGGATATCATTTTTCCATGCTGAGATGCAGAAAGTTGGTGAGCACAACAATGAATGATAGGCAATAAAAACTTGAAGGAACGATGAAGAAAGAAACTTCAAGTGGTAAATAAAATAATGAAATATGCACCCAAACATCTAGGCTATCTAAAGACAATGTAGTTGCTTAACTGATAGGCAAGCAAAAGATTCAGCTTTATAAAATCATCAAAAACTTAAAGAAATTAACAACCCTATACAACAATAGAAATGCCCAGAACGATCAGCAAATGCATTTTTTCTATCCCTACCTTGGGCCTGCATTTAGAAGAAGAAAAAGAAAATAAGTAAGGAAAAATCATTCAAGTCAAACTTTCAAGCTTTTTCCAGAAGTGCCCTTACACCAACTTTTACATGTTTAGAAAGTTGAGACCTAAGGTGTCGAATATAATGAGCCGAGTCAATTTGATTTGTGCTGTCTTTAAACTGATTGGTGTATTACAGTTTCAGATTCACAGCTCGTTCTTGTTCAAACAGAATGTCTCGAAAGATATAGCACACTGCTCAAGAAATATTTTTTTTTATACAACTACTAGTAGAAGTATTAAGTTCCACTTTTTTTGCGAGTTAACAGTATATTTAAACATTACAAATTGATGATCTTAATCAGGATAGTCCGGGGGGAGGAGAGGGAGGTGGTGGTGGTGGTGGTGGGTGAGGGTTATCTTGAGAATCAAATTCAACATGCTTTATACTTGGTGCTTATCTTGTAGTACGTCAGTGGCCATGTGCTTATAAAGGTAAAAAAGCCAGTTTGGCTTCTTTTTTTTGGGAAAACTTCATTTTGGCTTCTTCTTTTTTTTGTCAATTGTATTTGTAATAGATTTGAATTTGATGCCATATTGACTGATGTGTTCTGTAGTCCTTAAAGGAATAGTGTTTGGCTTTCTCTCATTTCCTCAGTAAAAAGCATCCACAAATACTATTAGCAATCATAACGATCTTTTTTTATTTCATTCAAGAATTAGACCAGAGCGTACATCATCATAGGACGCTGCAGAAACTTTGTTTACAAATCTGAACTATTGAATATAATATAATCAAGGGATATTCACCTCCATAAGATAAGCCAGAATGTCTGGTGTTGGCTCGTGAAACTCAGGACCTCTAAAATCAGTAACTTCATTAGGATCTTGAATGTAGTTTATAGTCGGATAAACAGGATCTCCACCCCATACTGCAGAAAGGGAAATGTTATACCTAAATTATTATTTGACAATAAACATGAACTATACCAAGAGGAATAATGGCATGAGCGTTTATTAATAAAAGATCAAGGAAATAAAAACACAAGTCAGAGATCATAGCAGTACAATTCAACTTTTCTCAACTTTAGAGAAGAATATGACAGGTGATGGTAGAAAAATTAATTTAAATTAGGCCCACAATGGTAATTACAGCAGACAGGTAATGAAATGACTAAATAACATAAAGGAATTGTGCTTGGGTCAAGACGGTAGAGGCCCGGTTTTTATAGCCTAACGTCTCAAGTTTCATTCCTATGTAACCTTGTCAAAAAAAAAAGACTAAATGACATAAATAATTTATTTATCAAAAAAAACATTAATGACGTAACCATAAAAGAAGAAAGACATAAATAAATAAATGAACAAACAAATAACTAAAGACCAGGCAAATGTACAACTCTCATATTTAGCTTGGTCAGAGAACCCTAGTATACTTTAACCATGCTTGAATTCCACACCCATAAAGAAAGCTGGGAAAGGTGTGAGAATAGGCCTTATGGTCATAGATGTTCAGTACATTCCAACCCTGGCATGGTTAGGTGCCCAAGAATGAGCAATTTCTAAGAGCTTAGGTACAGGCGGAATTTGATTCCAATGATCCAGGATTAAAAAATTCTGATTCCCTAATATATTGTACTGATCAGAGCTTTTTCAGGTTTAGAGTTTAGGGCTGTAGTTTTCCTTTCTCAATAAATACGTAGAACATTTTGAATATGCACAGTATAGCAAACTAAAATCTGATATTTGAAAAATGTTGGCAGTCTAGTATTGCAATTGCTTCCATCCGAATATCATTCAAAAAGATTTGCTCTAATCTAAATGGTTTAAGTTGTAGTAGGCAACATCAGAGAGGTCACAAATACGGCAAAAGCACAAGAGTAATTCTCAACAACCAACGGGAAGATATGAACAAAGGACTATTTCACAATAACAAAAATTATTCTGAGTAGTCAATACACAACTTATTTCACCAGTCCTGTCCAATAAAAAATTAAGATAACTGCCGTAGCTTCATTTTTTTGAGAAAAGTTTAACTTCAACTGCCATAGCTTCATTAAAGAAGGGAAACCTACTTTGCTTAATTTGATCCTCTCGCATTCTCATTGCTAAGGGATCACGTTGGATACGAACATCACGGCCCATCATGATGCGGAATTCAGCAGCTGTTTGGTGGCAGAACATTTCTATGAGTTGTGTGTTTTCATCCTCTCCAGTTTCTTCATAATGTTTCTGCACAGCCTCTCGGGAAGTGTCTCGTTTCCAAGCTTTAACCCACTCTGAGTAATATGCTATTGGACCTATCTTTTCCAATCTCTCTTGCTCAGCTTTTAGCCTGAAAACAAGTATATTAACCCCGAAGATACTGTACATCATAATTAGCACTCAAAAACAATAAGGCATTTATGAAAAAAAATACAATAATTTATGGTTTTTTTGTTACGAAAAGTGTTTTGTGCGTCAGGGGATGTAGGTCCACATAGGCGTCCCATAACGCATCAAACATCCATCTCAAAGATGGATGGTTTGATAATGGTGGTCCCTCCATCACCTAAAATGCATGGTGTTAAACGCACATTAAAAATATTATTTTTCATAATTAAAAATTGTTGTTATTTTTTCATGTTCACCATGGTGGAGATTCTCAACTCATATATTTTCAAGTCAAAAAACCATCTTGAGGATGGATTTTGGAGGGACGACACATGTAAATAGATGAGGGGGGGGACTCATGAAAACCTTATTCCTTTTTTTTTTTATAATGTTAACCTTAAATTGATATAAACGTATTACAAGTAAGTAGGCAATCCACAGACGGATCCCCAAGAAAAGAAAAGAAAAAGAACAGAACAAAACCTTAATCTTTTTGTTATCCTCTATGTGGCAGGTTTCTCTGTTTCATAAATTTACAGGGCAATTATAAGTGAATAACCATATAAAATTATATAAACAAATCTTTGGACATTATAAGATAAGAAATAAAGTAATCCCCACCAGGATCAAGTGCCTAATCAATAAACAGATTGGACTACTAATAGGCTGCCCCACATTAAGAGGGAATGGTTAACGACAAACTGACGAAGACAACGTAAGTATGCTGGAATGGAGTCCAAATTCAATTGAAGATTCTTTTGATTGGAAAACATGGCATCAGAAACTGGACACATTAGAAGAGTTTCGCAAGGATTAGGATAACCATATAAGAAGCCTTTAATCCTCTAAGCAACAATAGTTAAGTCACCATATGGAGTTTTAAAATTCATATTGCCAGTTTGGCCTTATGCCATGCATATGAAAAAATTCGATTACATGGTGTAGGAAATTGTGGCATTCAAAGCAATTTATTTTGTTCTAAATACTTGATATTCAATCACGTTAGGGAAAAGGCGTAGCCCTTGCCAATATGTGCATCACATGCTGTGAGGAATCTATCGATCATATGTTGTTTCCTTACAGGTCTGCATGTAAATTGTGGGTGATAGACCAATTTGGTTTGGTTCGGACCACTCCTATTTTGGCTGCTGGCTTATTTACTGAATGGGACTCATGGCCCATCACAGAGAGTGGTTACCTGCTATAGTGTTTGTGTATGCTCTGAGCTTTGCAGGGCATCTGAATTGTGGGGAATTCAAAAAAAATTCAGGATCTGAGGACCACAGATAGGACTTTTCTAGAGAGAGCCCGAGATCAAGCTATTATATGGAGCATGATAAGACCGGAATTTATGGCCATCCAATCACACGTTCACTTAGCGAGCCGGGAAGGTTTAAATGGAGGCTAGAGCCTCTCAGAGATGTGACCAGGATGGTCTCACTTAAATTTACATGTGAATAGGAGAAAATATGTGATTGATGAAGAAACAGCTAGGCAAGTCATACAACTTAAGATACTAATTTTAAAACACTGATTTCCCCAACTAACTTGAAAAATCAAGGAATTGCACGTGGTCCCAAGAAATGTCTCTCAGGATACAATGCCCCTCTATTCAAAAAAATTTCTAATTCTGCAAACCTTAGACTATTGGTACTGATTGATTGCACCTTACCGCATATCTGAAGTGCAATCCTCAAAAATAATTGAGTCTTATTAAGAAAGTAACTACTTTATGATCATTGGATGTCCACAAGGAACATGCTGATTGATAACACCTTACGGGATCTCTGAAGTGCAATCATAAAAAATAACTGAGTCTTGTTAAGAGAGTAACTACTTTATGATCATCGGATGTCCACGAGGTATGACCTCCCCTCTCTCTCTCTCTCACTCTCTCTCTCTCTCTCTCAAACAGTCAATGGTCACTCACCAATAAAAGTTGCACTTTCTCAGATTTGAAAACGACCAATCAACATCCAACACTCATTTTCAACCAATAAGCTATTTCAATAATAAAAATAGAATCAGTTTTTTATTTGTAT
Organism: Amborella trichopoda; assembly: GCF_054954075.1. Classification (NCBI taxonomy): domain Eukaryota; kingdom Viridiplantae; phylum Streptophyta; class Magnoliopsida; order Amborellales; family Amborellaceae; genus Amborella; species Amborella trichopoda. The sequence continues at coordinate 2,242,100 of NC_142337.1, read as the reverse complement.
TACAATATATATGAGAAGTATAAAAAGGACTCACAATATGAAAGTCTAGGCATCCCACAATCAGGGTGCTCAGTACAAGATAACTAGAAGACAACATAGTTGCTGTAAACAACATAGTAGGAGAAGATGCCAAAATAACTTAGTAGGAGAAGATGCCAAAATAACATAGTAATAGTGTAGTGAAAGGTGGAGAAAAGAAGAGTGGACAAGAAGGCTTAGTAGAAAAAGGAGAAGTGTGGGGGCAGATAGAAAGGGCGAAGGAGAAGGGGATAGAGCGAGAATGAGTAATAGAGGAAGAGGGTTAGAAGAGATGGGGGGAAGGGTGCCGTAGAGATGGGGAAATAGAGTGAGAAAGTGAGAAGGAGAAATTAAGAAGGGGGGGGGAGTAAGAGAGAGAGGGAGATAAAGAGGGGAAGGGGCCAAGTAAGAAAGGTAGGAGGAAGAGGGTCAGCAAGAGAGGTTGAGAGGTGTTTGAGAGGAGTTTCTTCAAGGTTGAGGGCTGCTGGGGACTTCTTGTGCTCCCAGTTTAGCAGGGCAATCGGCATCATGGTACGACGGAAGTCTACTTGAAGAGGCCTGCAAAGAAAGAAAATAAAATTAAAAATGTGTGTTAGTCTCCAAGGTGGGCTACATGATCGTGAGGCCCGAGAGATGACATTCTTTGAGTCGGCCTCCACTAGAAGGTGGTGCCCCCCGGGCTGGTTTGAATCTTTCGAGGGCCTCGAGCAAGGCCATGGATCCAGCCAGTTGGAATCCCCATGGCCAATGTAAACCGCGAAAGTTTCAAAGAGAGTTTCCCACATGGTCTTGGAAGATGCCACTTACTCCGCATGGACTAGGATTGCCTAGCGAACCTCCATCAATGTTAACCTTGATGGTGCCTCGAAAAGAAAGGGGTGGGGGGTGCGAGGTTTCCAGATTTGTGAACCCAGAACCTTGGTAGTTCTAGAGAACGTAATACCCTGCCAGTTGTTGTGCAAGTCCACTGAGGAGTAGTGTCTGAGTGGTTTGAAGGAGGCGGCCTAGAAGATAGTGAGGGATCTAGCCTTTTCAGTGACGGCTAGGGCACTACTTCTATCTTCCCAGAAAATGCGAGATTTGCTTTAATTCCAAATGGCCCGCAAAGAAAATAAAATAAAATTAAAAATGTGTGTTAGTCTCCAAGGTGGGCTACATGATCGTGGGGCCCGAGAGATGACATTCTTTGAGTTGGCCCCCACTAGGAGGTGGTGCCCCGGGCTGGTTTGAATCTTTTGAGGGCCTCGAGCAAGGCCATGGATCCAGCCAGTTGGAATCCCCAAGGCCAATGTAAACCGAGAAATTTCGAAGAGAGTTTCCCAAATGGTCTTGGAAGATGCCACCTACTCCGCATGGACCAGGGTTGCCTCGCGAACCTCCATCAATGTTAACCTTGATGGTGCCTCAAAAAGAAAACGGCGGGGGGTGCGGGGTTTCCAGATTTGTGAACCCAGAACCTTGGTAGTTATAGAGAACAAAATGGCCTGCCAGTTGTTGCGCAAGTCCACTGAGGAGTAGTGTCTGAGTGGTTTGAAGGAGGCGACCCAGAAGATGGTGAGGGATCTAGCCTTTTCAGTGACAGCTAGGGCGCTACTTCTATCTTCCCAGAAAATGCAGGAATTGCTTTAATTCCAAATGGCCCACAGGGTGGCTTGAATGGAGCTCTCCAGAGAACAGTTCCAGCAGCAGGGAATAGTTGGGAATAGTGCGAGGAGAGGTCGTTCATTATTTGTATCACACCTATTAAATTCTTAAAAATTAGTAATCAAATCTCGAACCTATGCTTTGAGCTCACTCATTATTTAATCCCCAAAAATTAAGAGGATTAAAACCATAATTTAAATACACTTGGGATTTAATATTGTCTTGCCTCAAATAATTAATTGATACAAATCTTTAATTTAAGGCAGCACATTACAGACCCTGTGCTAACCCAGACTTAGCAAGACCTTAGAGCGCTTCCCCAAAACACATGCAAGGAAGCCCTTCACATGCACAAAGGCGAAGCCATCAAGAAAAACCCCCCATTATTCCAAAACTCTATGAATTCGTTCAACGACTAAGCTAGCCTCTCAAAACAGAAATTAAGGAGCATAAATCTGGAAATACGAGTTTATTAGGAAAAATTACAAGAATTACCCACTTGTTCCTAGCGAAGTGAGAACCACCAATCATAAGCCACACCCTACAATTGTAACTGGAAATCTTCAAGTAGAAAGTGGGGCACAATCACATTAATATCTTTTAAATCGATAACCATCCCATTCCTCCTGGTACTTTCCATATCTTTCCACCGAACAAACTCTAAAGAGGGGGATCTGCTAGCAGTTGATCCGTTAAAAAGATATTTCAAGATCTTGTTCTCACTAGTTTGCAATTGTGATTAAATATTTTAATGGAATATGTAAGAATTGTCAAAGATCTCGTTCTCACAAGTTTGCAATTATGATTATATATTTTAATGGAATATGTTAGAATTGTCATTACATCTCTTATTCTTTAGAATTTTTCATTGCCACCTTATTGTCACAATATACAGTTATTCGGTGTAATAGGAATTCTAGTAAAAGTTATATGTCTTATAGCGTCTCAACCATAATATCTCCTCACCTGCTAGAAATAGCAATGTACTATGTTCCATGGATAATAAAGCAATACACTTTTGTTTCTTGGAGGACCAAGCAACTGCTCCTGCAAACAACCATCCATAAGTAGCATGGGAATCAAAATTCCTTGATGCCCAATTAGCGTCACAGTAACATTTTTAAAAAGGTCCTTTGCCTTAATAATGTAAACCACAATTCATGGTCCCTTTCAAGTGCCTACCTAGCCTACTCATCTCTCTCCAAGATCATTACTTAGATTGCAGGAAAATCTAGTTAATTTACCTACAAAATATGGAAAAAGGTGATTATGCCTTTTAACAATTGGTATGTGTATGTCCCTTAGACATCCAATGGTCATAGAGCAGTTTCCCTTCATAAAAGTTCGCTAAAAGACAGAAAGTGCTTGTTATGCATAAAATTTCATGCACAATAATTTTTCTCTCGTCTCTGTAAAAAAATTTCCCTCTTGAAATTCCATAAACAGTTGCCATACATAAAGAGTCACAAATCCAAAATACTCCATCATTTTGGATGACTCTTTTTGCATTTCAAAAAGGCCATACGAGGCTATCCATCGGCATCAGTTATATCTGCTAGAACTGAAAACAAGAATACGAAATTGAGTTTTTCTAAAGTTTGTAGGATAAAAACTTTACCAGCCAAAAGGACATTGTATCCTGAGATGGCATTTCATGAGACCACCTGCAGTGCCTTGATTTTTAAAGTTAATTGGGGAAATTATAGTTGTAAAGGTAGTATCTTTAAGTGACACACCCCACCAATTGTTCTTCATCTATTGTGTGTTCCGTCCACTTAGCCTATACAATCTACAAGAATGTGAAGCTAAATTTCAACGTAGCTTGCTTAGCAATCCAAGGCCAGAAGGATTTCGGGGATTTTGAAGGATGCAGGGGGTTTCCTCATTAGTTACATAGCCATAAAGATAGTACCTTAAAAAACATTCTTTAGAAATATTTAGAAATAGTACCTCAAAAATTTAGAAATAGTACCTCAAAAACATTATTTTACCAAATAATTAACCAATTTGGACGTACAAGCCATTGAAAACTCAAATCTAGGCCTCCTAACTCCAAGCCTCTCAGCTCTCCCCAAGACCCTTTATCCCCACAATCTTCATAGAAACCTAGCAGGTCATCTAGCTATATGCTCTTCTCATGCCAAAGTTCCCCAACCATCCACTATCCAGGCATTTAACCTTGCATCAAGGTCCACATGAGCCATGATCCCCTACCATCCATTGTGCATCACAACTTCCTACACCTCCTTCAGTCCAATACATGGGGCAGCACTTTAAACACAAATGCAGAACCTTGGTGATGATCTTATAAAATGCCTGACCAAGCTATGAGGTCCAAATCCCATGTACAAGTACATTTGCAACTTTCAGAATAAGTGAGAAGACTGCCATCTAGAGATATTACAACAGAACGAGAGTGAACAACGTTGATTAGCAAGCCCTTAAAGGCCAAATAATAAATTACAAAAAAAAAAAAAATTAAGAAACAGATGCGCACGAATTGCCAACTTTAAGGCAAGCCTGCAACTCACTAAAACATGAGCAATACAAACAATGCATGCATAGAGCTTCTCACAAATTTGAACTCCAATGAAACAAAAGATTAAATTGCTGAACATAAAAAAAAATCACCAATATTATCTCAAATAAGAGACATGGGAAAGGGAAGATGGAAACCAAGGTCCACAATAAGTTGTCATAGCCATATTTCCATCAGGGCATGTTCTTACATATAAAAGGAAAGATGGATCAAGACTCATGAATAAATCATCCTACGTAGTAAAACTCAAATCAACCCATCTAGCATGACTAGATTCTTCATTGACAATAAGAAAACACAAATCCTAAATCAATGAAAACACATGTCCAATAAGCATGGCCATTATTTCATTCCACTGTTCAACAAATTTGGGAATAGAAAAATCAATGGCTACACATATTTGAAAACAATTTCAACAGTCAAATGGGTGTTTTACCTCTCCTCCTTAAATATATGCCTTCTTGCCCTTGCAAGAGAAGTCTCAGCCAGAGTTGGATGCTCCCCATATAGCTTTATCTGACCAGTTTCCGCCATTGCTTTTGAAAACACCTGTTGATGAGTGTGACAATAACTCAACATTTTTTTTTAATCAGATTTGAATACAGCACGCACAGAATCAATGTATCAATGATTCTAATGACACCAAAACAGACGAAATTGAACTTCTTATTAACTGGAAAAAATACATAATGACATTTTCAAATTATTCAATTGATAAGAGTCAACACAATGAAGTTTGTAGATTAAAATGGTTTAGAATGCATCCATGACAAACAAGTGAACATCAAAAATCTAAGAAGTAGATGTCTGCGCTATATTTTATGCTAGGAAAAGTAATATATAAATTACTAATAGTCAGAAGTGAGAACACACCGTATCAACATCAGGACGTCTCCTTTGCCACCTAGACCATTGTTCATTTTCCGGTTTCCGCCAATTCCACCAAAGCTCTTCACTTGTGCGAATATCCTCAATCGGCCTCTTCTTTTCTGGATCAATAAAAGAATGAGGACGCCCAATTCTCTTGTCCAATTCATAAGGCGAAATGTTTTCTTTCTCCGGTTCAGTCTGATAGATCACATATTCATCTGATGTACCTTTAGGCTCTTCAGATAAGTTTTCACCAGTTTCAGTAGCCAACATATCATCTAATTCTACATTTTCCTCCAGAGAATTTGAGGGCCCATTTTCTACTATTGATGAATTGTTTGACGATGCGCTTAGCTCCTTGGTCCTAGACTTCCGTCTCCTACTTCCTGGATTTTTCCCGTACGATGGCTTTCCCTTGGAATTACCTGTTGGTGCAGGAGCCCTGGCAGCTCGAACTCGACTAGCTGTGCCTTCAGGCCAGTATTCAGGCCCAGGAATACTTGCTCGAGCCCCAGAAGCAGGTTCCATCTGTCCTGAAGTAGAATCCATGTAGCTATAGTAAGGTGGGGGCTCCACAAATACGCGCTTGACAGGCTTGTCATCCTTCTTCGAACACTTTACACACGGGAGTAACTTAATGTTCCTTTCTGACGACTCATAACTTAACCAAACAGTTGATTGCAGCCTCTTGTTGGTAGGAAATGAACCAAGAAAGATAGTTCTAGTAATTCCCTGCAAAAAAAATGGACTTCTTCATCTGAGTCTTAATAGGAACGGCTTATGAAAATCCATGTTCAGCTCGGCACAACTCCCCAAGGCAACTTGACTCATCCATTTTCCAAGTTATAAGTGTAAAACTCTGATGTACCAAGAGTTTGCTTAAAAATACATTTTTGTCTTGCTTTGATATATGGATTGGATGCTCTGAAGTGATAAGAAATGGTTTAACATGACGACAAGCAGTGTGGAATCCATTGCCAACACTTTTTTAAGAAAAGGTTTACACAAATTTGAAAATCTCATCTGAGTTTTTCCAAGGTAACTTCTACAATGTAATTCGGTTTTGGCAGTGACCAAGTCGACCACCGAGTTTGTGTTTTCTGACACAGAAATGGACCAGTTATTTTGTGAACTAGTTAGGCTCCTTCTGACTATGCCGAGAACTCTATTGGATAATCCAAAATCTCCTAAAGCTCCCAGATATTTTTTCCGAAATCTTCCACAGATTTGTTTTTTATTATGAGCACAGGTAACAAAGGGGACAAGTGTTGAGAGGCTTAAAACAAGGGAAGAATTGTCACTTCTTCGTAATAACCATTATGGTTGAGTGCCTTTAGTATAATCCTGAGAGAAGTTACACTAAAGTTATGATCTCCCACCTAGAATTGTCAGAACATACTTGTTTTTGGGAGTGCATCAGCAAAACTGGATCTTCTTGCTTTGTTCTTATTTCTTTTTGTCTTTTCTTTTAACGAAACTTGTGGGATAAAGGTTAATCATGCAATAACTGAAACCATTGCCAGTTCAAATGGAGAACTAATATGTAGGTGAAGCAAGTTATGAGCGGCTGATTGTACCCTACCCTCCCCATATCTGGCTTACTCCTCTATGTGGAACTCTCACAGAGACATCTATAGAATCATGTCATGTCATGTGGGTAGAAGGTTGGTGGGCTAGAAAGCCAACATCCTTTCATTTAGTTGCAAAGTGGTGATATCATTCTCACTAAGTTGCTAGCTAATCTCTTAATTTACATTCGTGTATCCACGTATGGTGCCCACACTCATGAATAAATTGATTTGGTAAGCATCGAAGGGATTTTTTTGGAGGAGCTCACTGAAATAGAATCCATTCAGGTGTAGATCAAAGTACATAAGATACCCACATTAAAACAGCACAGGTTCATTGAGCAGGTGTAAAAGATAAAAAATAAATAAGCTTTAATTGATCATGTTAAACAGAGTAAATCAAGTCAAGAAAATATTAAGACTCACATGGTCAAAAAGACCAATATATCCTCTCAATCTACACTAACATGACTTTAGAATCTAAAATAATGCAATTTAAGATAAGATTCCAACTATAATAACAAAGAGCTTCGTAGACAATTTGCCAAGCTAAATCTAATTCTCAAGGGCACATTTTCTAATGGTAATTTCCCAATCCGGGATTGGGAATCCCCGGAACACCATATACTTAAGTTTGTTAACTTGATTTGAAGTAATAAAACAGAGATCTCCCCAACCCCCCCCAAAAAAAAATAAAAAAACCCAAAAATAAAAAATAAAATATTGGGGATTGTGGAATTCAAAAGGAGAAGGTAGAGTTCCACATTCCCGGATTGCAAACCTCTAATTGGGTTGAAAGAGCCACCCCCATTCCCTCTCATTCGACCTCCTACCAACCCCTAGAAGAGAGGGAAAGGGGGGGGGGCTTCTCTCTTCACCGAGCTTCTCCCTCTCACTCGGTCTACAAGATCCATGCTCATCTCCCCAAGCTTGCAGGAACATGCCAGCTCATCTCTCCAATCTTAAAGAGTTTGAAAGTTTTGCACAGAGAATCACAGAGTCCATTGCTCTAGGTTATAACCCTCTGTTATCTAAAACCTTAAGAAGCTTTTATTTTCAGAAAATCAGTTGTTGCAGAAGAGGAAAGAAGCCTAAGCAAAAAAGGCTTGAGAGCTGTGTCTTAGCCAATAACTGTTAAGCGATAGGACGATCAAGCACAGCAATATTCCCTTATTCTTTTAATCAATAATGGTGATTTTGGACTTAATAATTTCATTTTCAATGCTTTGATGAAAGCAAAAGAAGCTTGTGAAACCAAGAATACACTACTGTGCAATATGTTAATCAAGGCCTGTTGCTATTTGAAAAAGAATCTATTTGATGAAAGGCCACGAGTTACACATTAAAGTGAAAAAAATCAATTTCCTACAAGCACTCTTTCGAAGCAAAACAAGACAGACATTGCTTGGGTTATCTATGCTGAGATTTTTAGGCTAAAAATCCCTTTGAGTATGGTTACCTGTGATACAAAAAATAAATTTGTTGTGTAAACAAGGAAAATTTAATAAGGCGAAAAGGGTTTCTCAGTTACATGAAACTGTTTGAATTTAAGCCCAATGTAGTAACATAGAACACAATTTTGATGGGAATTGCAACAGAGGCAACGTTTAAATTGCCCAAGAAATCTTTGACAATATGAAGAATAAGGAAGTTATCTCCTAATTCTTTCACATATGCGTCTCTGAGTACAGAAGGAAGACTTGAAGAGTTAGCCCAATTTTTGGCAAAAATAGAGGAGACTGCTCTAGTTCCAGGTGGCCAAAATGTTCTGGCAGATGGGTTTAAGGGGCATTTTGAAATGGCCTTTAAATATAGAGATGAGCTTTTGAGCTTGGAAAAGCCTCCATGAGGGTGCCATGATGTATCTTTGATTTGTTTGTTGATTGAGAATAGTGCTTATAAAATTTGATGGGGAGCTCATTCACTGTATATAAACATGTCACCTTGTATTTTTCTTGACTATATATTTGGTAAAATTTGGACGTGGAACTCGTTCACAGTAATGCTCTAAAGCATTCTTGCAAAACATACAAAGGCAAAGGAAGGTCGAGCAAGCATTTCACACGACGAAGAGACTTTGTTAACCACCTCTCCATGTTTACAAGAGTATGCACTATTACAAATGGACTGTGAAAAACAAAAAAAACCAATACACAAATAGAAAAATGAATAATTGAATGCAATATAATGCAAAAATTCAGCCATTTTTTGGTGATCTCAACCGCTCATCTTGTAGTCCTACAATAGTGCGGTTACAATACAAACTCCCTTATTGGACAAATATCAACCTCTCATAAATGAAATGTGCAATGAACAGTTATAACTGGCTAATTTCCAAATTTTCAGGTTTTTGGAATCCCAAGTTCAATTAAACAAGGAATACTAAAATCCACAGGAATACAGACAGATTATCAGATAAGGGATTTTCCAATTCCAAATCTCCAGAACCCAGGTTTCTAGGATCCAGGATTTCCAGATCCCCATGTATTTTCCAGACCATACTGCCAAACGTTAAGTTACATGACAATAGTTATAGGGAAAAGTTTATATAGAGCCGAGGCTCTAAACAATCAAATTTGAGCCTACCTCAAAAATTTAACTAGAAGAGGTTGTTTTGATGCTCAAATATCTTCAAATTTATCATCTTGGCATCAACATGCATAGACATGAGAAAAAAATGGATTTCAAGGTTTGGAAATAATGTATTTTGTAACGCATTTTTGAACCGTCAATTTTCAAGATTTTTCAAGTTTTCATAGATGTCGATCTACACTATTTTTGAAGCTTTAAACTTTATAAATAAATATGAAATATATTTTAAGGCTATCACAAAGATTTCCAGTATTGAAACCACATTTCTCGATGCTATTGGAAGCTAGGCTCTAATTTGATTGTTTGAGCCTAGGCTCTATACACACCGCACCCATAGTTATTTATTATAAAAACTTGTTGTTCATTGACGTCAATGTATCTACTTAACAAGTGAGACCTATCAAATTATGAGAGAGAAAGAGAGAGAGGTACAAGCCAGTGAACAAGAATGAAAGCAAAAGCACATAAGGTAATAATTTTAGTAAAAAAACATGCTATGAAAAATACTTTATTCAAGTCTGAAAACCTGGAAACACCGAAGACAAGATCCCTTCACATTAGACTTATCAGCATGACAATGAACTGCTGCCCAAAAAAAAACACGAAATGTGCACCATTAAGCAAAGCTTGAGAAGAAAGAAAACTGACTAATTCAGCAGCCAATCACTTACGACACATACTTGAATGAGACCAGGGTCCAAATAGAGAAGCCATTTCAATTAGATTGACCTTCTACAGATTTCCATTCAAGATACTCGAGCAGATATATCTGGCAAAGTTTATAACTCAAATCAGTAGAGCTAGTATCAGAGAGTACAATAATGTACAAAGAACATAACATTCAAAAACAAATATAATTTATTAAGAACATCAAATGTTTTGCTCGCTTGACGTTAATTCATCGCATTTTGGAAAAATCATAGAAATCATTATAAGCATACTACTGACATATTCTGAATAAAAAAGAAAGTCTCAAGATTAAGATAACCAGAACCAAGCTGTGAATGCATCGTTAGATGTAAGTTATTATAAACCAAATAATTTAACATAAATTAGCACTTGCATAAAGCTACTAAATTTGAAAATAAAGCAATAGAAGTAAGAACCTAGACCTTGATAAAACTCCTCAAGGTAATTGAATGGGCAAACAATACTGTATTTCCATTAGCAAAGAAATTCAAGAGTAGATGAGAGAATAATACAAGCAAACCACATATTCTTACTTGACAGAGTCAATATTAGAAGCAATCACACAGGTAGACCTAGAATATCAGTCGTTTGGATAATTTCATGAGCAATCACTAGCATATAGCACAATAATAAATAGAGGAGCACAAAACCTTGTAGAAATTAGAGACAGCAAGAAAATGCTAAAACAAGTTCACGTAAATCATTCATGAACCAGAGACTACAAAAATAAGAAAAAAAATTAAACTAGAATCCAATTTCAAGCATTGAATCGATTCAACACAAAACCCAATATCACAGGTAATTTAATATAATTGAAAAATCAAAGAAAATTACCCAAAGACTTAAAAAAATGAGAATAGGTCGTTGAATACAATAATAATCCATTAATTCAACAGAAAGTTAAAGCTTAGACTTAAGAAAGAGTAATTAAGCACAGTGAAAATCTATAACTGATGCAGCACTGAGAATCAAACAAATTCAACCAAAGCTTACAATAAAAGGGTTGCAGAGACAGCGTAAGAAACGTTTGAAATTCCTCACTGAAAACCAAAGCAACTCAACATACAAGACTTCAAATAAGTAGACAGTGTTTGAATCAATTAAAACAGAGCATGGCGATAAACAATAAAAGCAGAAACAAGAATGAAAAACCCTAAATGAATGCTAAAATAAACCTAGAATATGGAAAATAGAGCACAAAAATGAAAAAAAAAAAAAAAACACCCACGATTTCGAATTGGAAAGATATGTATTCGAGAGCATCTTTCGGTAAAGACTCTCGAGTTCTCAAAAAGGAAAGTGTGATTTGAGAGTGAAAAGTGGATGAGGTTCCTCATATATAGTATGGTCGTATGACCATGAAAAGTTATGGTCACGAGAGGCTATCACCGTCGCCAGGATAGAAGGTGATGGAGCCCACCACCTAAAACTTAGCTGGTAATCACTCCTAGATATATTATCACAAATACAATATGACAATTTGGGGTGTGTTACAAAGTTTCAATAAGTATTTTTTTAATTTTAACCAAATTAATAACATTTGAAATTGAGTTTTTATAAGAACTTTATATTATATAAGTAAGATGTTCACTCAAAAAAATAAGTATGATGTTCACTCAAAAAAATTGATATAATGTTGAAAAAACACTCCAATTGATCATCCCAACCTCAACATGCATAGATGTGGAAAAAAATATATAAATTTTAAGCCTAGAAAATAGTACATTTTGTGATGTATTATTTGAATCAACAATTTTCAAGATTTTATAGTGTTCATAGATGTACTCGATCTGTATTTTTTAAGCTTTAATCTTTATAAGTAGATATGGGAATAAATTTTCAAACTATCATAGGGATTTTTGACACTAAAACATCATATTTTAGGATCATTTGGAGGTGTACTTCATTTGGATTATTTAAGGTGACCTTATACAAACCTTACCCTTGGCACATTGCCAACTACTCGATTTAACATTTAATTGCTAAAAGTAATCATAACACCTTTGAGCTAAGGATAAATAATCTTATTATATATTTTTCTTAATAGAATATGGGTGCAAGGCACTACCTTAAACAATCAAAGTAAGGCACACCTCCAAACACGATTGGAACATGCAGTTCCAATGCTGGAAACACTTACTATTGCTTGAAATTTTATGTTAACTACTAATTATGAGAATTAAGCTAAAAAATTAGTGTTGATCGAGCAAACCTATAAGTACCTTAAATTATGAAAATATACTATATACGTAATACATTGCAAGATGTACGTTTTTTAATACTCAAATCCATTTATCTCGATGTTAAGATGATTTATTGAAGTGTTATCCAACATCAGAACAACCTTTTCCGATGGGTTTCTAAGACATGCCTCCCATAGTATAAGGTGGACAAGTTATATAATCTCTTTGCTTAGGAAATATCATTAAAAAATAAAATTATCATTTGATAATTGAACCACCTCAAAAAATCATTATTAAATGAACTAGTAAACAATAAAATCGTTTTCTATTTTAACATCATTTCACTCACATACCTAATATAGTTTTTTTTAAAATGCAAGGTTTAAAATTTAAAGGGACAAGTATATTTTGGTATTTTTGGTTTGTAATATTGTGGGGTCAACTTACCTAAATCTTGCCCCTTGTTTTAGATTTTATACTTGAAATAAGATATTTTAATGAAAAATGGTAGACCATAATTCGTGTAGCCGACTCTAATTAATTAAAAAAAATTATGATTATGATGAATGAGAAACGAGTTTTAAACTAAAACAAGCTAGCTGGTTTCATCACAATTCTTGGTTCCATACTCACCGTAAGAGCTTTGAAAAAGCACATTCTATGTTTGAGACTTGGAACAAGCATTCGTGTCATTTTGTTTGAGCCACTTGAGTGAGCAAAAAATACTAAAATACCTCAACTTGTTGAAGCTTCAAAATCTAAAACAAGAGCACTTAGGTTTTTTTTTCACAAAATAGGTTTGCAAATACTTCAGCAAAATAATATTCATCCTGTAGATAAATTCGCTAATTTGACGATGTCATAAATGTTTTGAGGTGGTTTGGTCATTTTAATTATATTTTCTCTCGAAAAACTCACAAAAAATTAGGAAAGCAAATGGGAAAATCAATCTCTCTCTCTCTCCACTGAGGTTTTTTTATTTATCTTTTCTTCTTCATTATCATTAGAACCTTATCCTATCTATTTTGTAAGTATCTAAACAAAATTTTATTTAAAGGATAATTTAGGGACTATATTGGAGTATTTTGAATTCTTTCACTCATCTCAAAAATGGCCTTTGAGGTGGGAGGAGGAGCACGCTTATTTTTAAATATAGTCAATAGGCATAAGATTTTATAAAAGAAGACAGATATTTCAAAGAAAAAATAAAAAAACATTATAAATCAAATACAAAAATCTCTGAATTGTTATTGTTATAGAGTTTATTGTTAATTGTTCAATATATATAGTTCTATAGAATAAGAATCTATAGTTGTTCTAAAAGATAAAGAACATAAGATTAAGTTAAGGGTTTGTAATTCTTTCTCGGAATTCAGCGTCAATGCCAATTAAATAGGAATCTAGGACAAGTAAAGAAAATCTAATGGGTCAATACATTTTGTATGAAATCAATAGAAAGAAAGATCTGAATAAAAATAGAAGATCTTAATGAGGTGAATCTGCCAAGCCGGTGACAGGTTTGCTCATTTGCTAGACTATCATTAATCCATTGTTCAGCTCCAAGAAACAAATTTTGGGGAATTTCTCTAATCCAAAAAAAAAAATATATCTTATCACTTTTAGCCACCCCTGAGATCCTCATCATTATGCAAGCTTTATCCACAATACCTGTGATTGGCAGCCACCCCTAAGATAATTCCTATTAAAAATAGAAATAGTTTGTATCTTAATAGAAGTTCTCGCAGTAAATTTCCTCTCAAAGCATTAAATTTCCTCTCAAAGCAATAACTAACCTAGTCATCCAATGGTGTACTTTCTTGTAGCCAACCAACACTTGTTACAAAGATGAGGGATTGTGTGTTACACGATTATTTAGTTTTGGTATAATAAGGCCATAATTACATTCAGTTATCGAATGTGAGAGCGAACAACTAGAGGTGTGTCATTTCTCCATGCAAAATGTGATAAATATTTTTTCGAACTTGAGCACAATCAGCGTGACAGTATCAATCGTCTAATTTCACATCTAATGGCTAAAGATGGTCGTCACATTCTTGTACTAAAACTAGCCAATCTTATTTTTTATTTTGCCAAAGGGAAATATCAAATCGAGATAAAAACTTATGGAAAGATTTCTATATTTCCCCTATTGTATAGAAGTTCTATACTCCCCCCAATCCAGTCGTTCAATTAGATCAAATAAGTCATTGACCATTTGATCTAGACCCGACACTTCAAAGTATTTTATTTTAAATTTTTATTCTTCAAATTATATGAATACAAAATTTGGTATATGCTATCATCTCAATAGGATGCACCTAGAAAATATATAAAAATAATATTTTCAGTAACATATAATTACCAATTTACCTTTGAAAATTTTATAGGTATTTTGGTCATTTTATTTATTGAGTATATATGTTTTAATATTTTTAAAAGTGCAAGTTTATGAGAGGAATGGTCACCCAAAATTTGGTTTCACAATATTGTGTAGAAAAAATTAAAAATAAAACATTATAGAGGCGTGACATTGTAATTAGATATGTCTTAACCATTCATTTAGATCTAACTGCTAGATAAAAAGAAGTATATAAGTACTATACATTAGAAGAAGTATAGAAAACTTGCCCAAACCTTATTGGAGGCACCTTGCCATGTTGATGATGAGCTTATTAACGATGATATAACAACAAAAATAGGCCTTTATGTGACATGATTGTGGATCCAATGACTCACAGTTCACGCCAAGGCATGGTGGTATGGCCATGAAAGTGAGCAACTACGCCTTGCCGATGGTGTGGAGAAAATTCATAGCAAATTTTGAGTTGATAGATTGCATATTTGTTTTTCACATAAAAACAATCTCTCTCTGAGAATATTTTTCATATCAATTAGTTACCAATTGGATTGAAAAGATGTACAGGGATCAATTGATGTAAAAATATTCTTCCACCTGATCACATGAGAAAATTATTTCACGTGAAAATATTTTTTAGAAAATATTTTCATGTGAAACAATGTGTAATTAAAACGCAATTTGCTTGTTTACTTTCGAGAGAGAGGGAGAGAGAGAGCATGATATTCCAAATTGGAGAGCGGGAGAGAGAGAGGGAGAGACGATAATATGCTAAATTGGAGAGAGAGAGAGAGAGAGAGAGAGATTTATGATAAGCCAAATTAGAGAGAGATAGAGACCATGATATGCCAAATCAAAGAAAGAGAATGAGAGACTATACTATGCTAAATTAGAGAGAGGGGAAGAGAGAGACTATGATATGTGAAATGAGAGAGAGATACCGGATATGAGAAATGTGTGTGAGAGAGAGGGAGAAACCATGATATGTCTATTTAAATGAGCCCAAGTATATATTCATGACGTATATACATAATGACTCTAATGCACATAATGACTTTTTGAAGAACTATCAAAGGACCTCTCTAATGCAGATAACTTTTGGTTGGCATGCACATATTCAATTTATTATTTTTTCACTTAAGTAATTTATCAAGTTTTTATTTATTGTTATTTCATTTAAGTATTGAAAAAATATAGAATGAGACCATTTACTTTTGGTACAAAGTGGTTACAATTAATCTTAATCATTAGATATGAAATTAGGTGGCTACATTTTTTCCAATGACCAAGCTCAAACTTCAAAAGAAATTTTTTCGAATTTTGTGACACACTCAAGCTATCAGATTTCACATCGGATGATTGTAGATAATTACAATAAAAAATAGTGTATACAATCCCTTAATTATTTATCTACTTTCTCATTTTCAACATCAACATTCGTATACGTAAACATTTAAAAGGAGGTACTCTTACATGTAATTTTTTCCCATTTTTAAGTTTTTTAAAGTGAGAGAGAGAAGGGAAAGATATATACGCTGCTTATGCAATTGCACATAGTTGCATGCTTCTGTGGGAGCAAACTGTACACTTGCTCCCACTGGAATTTCCTTTCCATTGGCTATGCTTCTTGGAAGGGCTCCAATTTCAAAATTTCCTTGAGTTTAAATTTTGCAAATGCATCTTTGACTCTTGAATGATATGGTAAAAAAAAAAGACAGACCGAAAGAAAGAGATTTCGAGACCTTGAAAACCTAGATCTAACATATTGTCCATCAAATATATGGTCAGTGCCTCTATTTTTTTCCCATTTACTAAGGACATGAATAAAAAAATCTGCAAGTTATGATGTCAAATAAATCCCCAAAGGCATCTTTTTGTCCGTGCGACCAAGTGTACACTTTGCTCCCTAGCAGCACCAAATATCAAACACGTTTCTCACAAACGTTTTTTCTACACCCACCACAAATTGTACGGGATAGCAAAAAAACATGGGTGAGAATATTATCCTATGCAAAAAATGCTCCATGGGTGTATACTGTCCATTTGCTCCTTCAAACAATAGAGGCAAATTAATGGCTATTTTTTATTTAAAAATTTGAGATCCATTTAAGAATCACCCAATGATTATTTACGAAAAAAAGGATTTTGAGTTTCCAAAACCCTAGATATAAGCATAAAATAAATAATTTGGACAGCCCTGTTGACGTTAACTTTTCTGGCACCCAATGACTAATATATCCCCAAAGGCATCTTTTTGTCCGTGCGACCAAGTGTACACTTTGCTCCCTAGTAGCACCAAATATCAAACACTTTTCTCATCAACTTTTTTTTTCTACACCCACCTTAAATTGTACGTGAACAGCAAAATCCCTCGTAACTAGTATTTTCCACCCATGTTGTTGGTTGGGATAGCAAAAAACATGGGTGAGAATATTAACCTATGCAAAAAATACTCCATGGGTGTATTCTGTCCATTTTGCTCCTTCAAACAATAGAGGCAAATTAATGAATATTTTTTATTTAAAATTTTGAGATCTGTCTAAGAATCACCGAATGAATGAGAATATTATATTACCTCACATGGTTGAAAAAGAAATTTGACCAACCCATTTATTTGGTAAATTATTTGAGAAGATTCAGTTGGATATCTAAAGCAACATGTGTTTCCTCCTTGGAGCAAATAATATATGAAAATGGAAGCTCCTTTTCTACTATTGGGATCATTTTATTCTCATTGAGCACTTTATGGTCCCCAATATCTATAGACAAAACAAGCAAGATCTTAAAGGTGTTTTGCTTTCTCAAAAGCCAAAAAAATTATAAGATCCCGCAGGAGCATATCATACATGCGCTCCCTTTGGTAAAAATCCTTGCAGGCTTTGTTTTTTTTTTTTTTTGGACTCCAAATTTTGGGATGTAGTATCTTCAGACTTGCGACCTGCCCAGTAAAAGAACTTCATACAAGCTTTATACATGCTTAAAAAAATTAATGTCCTAAGATTGAACTGAGACTATCTAATTTCTATCTCGTCTCATTTAGTTGTCAAGGGACTCAAAATCTTTTTCGTTATGTTTCAAATACTAATATGGTGATTCTGACATGGATCCCAAAATCTCAAATATAGAAAATCCTCCTAAATAGGTCTTTTGATCGAGAAACTAAGCATACAATTTGCTCCTGCGGTACATGCTCTTCTTAAAATGTTCTCTTGCACCTTTATGCAAAGAAGCTGCGCATGAGAGTGGTCTAAACACTCAATTTATTTCAAAATTTAGCACTGCATAAAGATACTTGGTGCTTATTCTAATCACACAAAAACCAATAAATCAATGTCACATTGAATAAACTAGAAATTATGTTGATCAACAGATGGAATATTGTATAGTTTAATCCCCCTCTAATCTAGTTATTGCCAAGGGCTTAGGACTTTGAAATCCAACATTAGGTGGTCTGCCTTGCCTAATTACATAATCTCATTTATTAATAGACATGAGAGAGAGAAGATAGAGATATGGATCTTCCTTACTTTCAAAATCAATGTTTAAACAGTTGGACTTGGTATTTGACTTGCTAGGGGTCTGTGTTGGGGTCCCTCTAATTGGAATCGGATGAGTTTGAGTAAGAGAAACTATCAGTAGAATGAAAAATTGAGAGACTCAGACAATTCTTTAAGTTTTTCAACCCATGGTCGCTTGGTTTGTGATCTTATTATGACTCGGGCGATTCAAAGTTGGATCAGCGATTTTAAAATCGATCCTCAAAACCCAAAGGTTACCAGTCGAAGAAGAGAGAGAGAGATAGAGGGGGGGAGCCCAAAAATCGAACTTGCAAGTTTAGAGAAAGAGAGAGACGTTGTATTGAAGCCAATCCAACTTGCAAATTGAGGGAGACTGCATGGTGTGTGTGTGCGGGAAAGAGAGAGAGAGAGGCTGCATGGTGTGTGTGTGCGGGAAAGAGAGAGAGAGAGGCTGCATGGTGTGTGTGTGCGGGAAAGAGAGAGAGAGAGGCTGCATGGTGTGTGTGTGCGGGAAAGAGAGAGAGAGAGGCTGCATGGTGTGTGTGTGCGGGAAAGAGAGAGAGGGAGAGAGAGGCTGCATGGTGTGTGTGTGCGGGAAAGAGAGAGAGGGAGAGAGAGACTGCATGGTGTGTGTGCGGGAAAGAGAGAGAGAGAGGCTGCATGGTGTGTGTGTGTGGGAAAGAGAGAGAGAGAGGCTGCATGGTGTGTGTGTGCGGGAAAGAGAGAGAGAGAGAGGCTGCATGGTGTGTGTGTGCGGGAAAGAGAGAGAGAGAGGCTGCATGGTGTGTGTGTGCGGGAAAGAGAGAGAGGGAGAGAGTGACTGCATGGTGTGTGTGCGGGAAAGAGAGAGAGAGAGAGAGAGAGAGTATGTGTTTTGTTGGTCTCTAACAACTCCAAGGAAACATGTATTGAGTCTTAATCAACAAATTCGTAGTGGTTTAAGGCGGGCCCCAACAGATTCCATGACTAATGCGATGCTTACATCACATAGACCATGCGATGATGCACTAATCATTAGCAACAAATCACAAAAGATTAGTCCCTCTCTCTCTCTCATCTAAAAGACTCTCTCTCTCTAAGAGTAATGGGGCTTTGTTGGTGACATCTTGTCACCTTAAAAAGGATCCATAGAGTAATGTTGCTTGCTTGGTTTGGCGTTGAAAAGGGGCACCAATTATGCTTCGAAAGTGATGAAAGCATGCATTACAAAGGAGATATTAGTGGTGCCAAGGCCCCACTCTCTCACTAAAATCATCTACAATATCCTTGACCCTCTCTCTCTCTCTAATTCCATGAGTAGAGAATGTGGCATGCCAATGAGGATTATGCTAATGCCCCCTCTCTCTCTTAATATTATTCTAATGGCTCTCTCTCTCCCTCTAAGATTATGGTAATGGGCCCCTCTCTCTCAAATTATTTTAATGTATCCATTGTGCCTCTCTCTCTCTCTCTCTCTCTCTCTCTCTCATATTGTGCCCTAGGTAAGGTTGTATGAGGCGCTCACCTTGAGGCGGAACCTTCAAATTTATTCAAGATATGTAGTTTTAGTTTCGAAGATCTTATGACGGATTAAAAATCTATATTAATCTTTTATTGTGAAATTTAAATTTTTTAAAATAGTACAAATCAATCAGATTTATAAACACTTAAAAATTTTAAAAATCTACTGTCTAAATAACCTATTACAAGATGCATTACTTTTAAGATTAAAAACTTAAAATTATATTTTCTTTACATCCACATATCTCGAGATGGAGATAATCAATTAGATAGTTCTCCAACTTCAAAACACCCTCTACCGTGAAGTATTTGAGGCGCACCTTCCTTCGGTAGTATAAGGTTGAGGCGCACCTTCCTTCGGTAGTATAAGGTTGAGGCGCACCTTCCTTCGGTAGTATAAGGTTGCGGCCTCATATAAACTCTCTCCTTATGCTAATGGGTTTCTCTCTCATGAGTTCACTCAAGGTCATTTGAAAAGTGTAGAATTTGCCACGTCCTTTAGTCTCTCTCTTATCTTGTAGGCATCTTGACTACTGCCTCGTCTCACTCTTTTTTCTTTATTTTTTTCTATGAATGTTCCAAATTTATTGATAACTGAAAAAATTATAAGATATCAAAGATATTAGTAGAAATCACCAACATGTGCAACTCAACTCCCTTTTTGGCCAAGGTATCAACCAGAGCATTTGCTTCCCTATAAACATGAACTAGGGACACCGTCAAAGAAGACAAGATGGCAAAGATTTGGTTCCTAAGTAACTTGAGTTGCCACGGAAGGTGTTGTTCTCTCTTACACCATTTAATCACATTTAACGAGTACCCTTCAACAATAAAACCCTCCATGCTATTTCTTGCCACTAAAAGTTTCAACCTATGGAAAATAGCAAGAAGTTTCGCATAACTAGCCGTCACAACTCCGCACGACCCTGCATAAGCAATAATGACATTTCCTTGTCAATCCCGAATGGCTCCTCCATAACCAGCCAGACTTAGATTTCCCATCGAGCTTCCATTAAAGTTAAGCTTGAGAACACCAATGTCTAGTGGTTTCCATCTTGCAACCGGTATAAACAAAGGAACATCCAACTCAAACAGGTTGGGGAGGTTAATCATGACATCCACCTTAGAGATACCCCGACATTCCTTAGCAACTTTCAACCAAGGCCAAGGAGTGAGTTTGATGTTATTAAGAACCCTATCAAAGCAACAAATCTTCCCATCAAAGGTTCTACAGTTTCTCTCCAACCAAACTTCCTATAAAACAACACCTAACAAGATCCTCCAGATAGAAGCACCAACCTTTGGCAAAGGCACCTCAAACTGAGTTAGCAAATCCACCACATGTTGTGGTAGAGTAAAGTTAAACCCCAATATTTGGAAGCACCAAGACCAAATATTGGAGATAAAGGAGCAATGTAAAAAAATATGCTCCCCAGACTTCATCCTCCTTACGCATCAAACAGATATTTGTGATAATTTTGTCCCTCTTGATCAAATTATCTATAGTGTGGATCTTGTCTTGAGCCGCAAGCCATAATAATACTTGCACCTTATGAGGGATAAGCCACTTCCAAATTCTAGTTAATACTGAAAATGACTAGCGTACCCTATCAAAAAAGAATAAGCAGTAAATAGACTTGACCGAAAACTGTCCATCATTTTCAACTTCCCACACCACTTCGTAACTTCCCAGATCACTTCGTCCTCACTATGCTCCCTCATCGCCACTAAAATCATCTCTCTCTACCTCCTCAATCAATGAACTTTTTTTCCTACAAATCATATTGCTCTTAAATGTAAGTGTAGTTGTTCAAATTTATTGATATTTTTTAAGCACGATTCATTCCCTTAGGCATTGCTCCTAGTCATTCATTATTGTTTTCAAGCTCTAGTCTTCTGTATCATTTAAGTGAGAATAAACATTCAAAAATAAATTAAGAGAAAGACTAAAATCAAATGGCATTAAAATACCCCTAACTTTCAAATGCAACACCCCACCCCATTTAAGGATATCCTCTGCCAATTACATTTGTTTGCGCTTATTCCAAATATCAACCCCCTCTTTAAATACCAATGAATGTGACCAAATTCTGGATCCAAAATTTCAAAAACTTCAATCCATGTCATTTATAATCAAATTCTAGTTCTATTAGTCGGATCATTTACCAGTATCTGGTCTAATCAAGTTTCAAAATCATGTATTAGTCAAAATCAATCTCAAGCTGATTTTCTGCACACTATTGCTTTAAATGTATCTCACTAAACAAGATTGTATAACTCCCTTTTTGAAAAACAATAATATACGCTAGATGATTTAACCATCATGGCTTGTTTGGGTATGATTGTTATCACTAATAATTTACCATTTCAATAAAATTAATTATGATAAAATATTATCTATTATTTGGTAGTATTCATCATATAGTTACCTAAAATAAATCTATGCGTTGTTTTTTGTGTTTACTTTATTCAAAATAACTTGTTGGTAATCATTTTTTTGTTGGAGATAGCTAAATATGGTTGGATATTGCTAAAAAACTAAAATAATTAAATAATATTGATATAAAATAAATATCCATACCAAACTGCTAATAGTATAATATTATTCAGAGTGTATCAATTGGATGTGGTTTCTATAAGGTTGCAACCTCGAACAATCTAATTAAGATGCACCTTCAAATTTTATCATGTTATTTTGTTATAAAAAAATCTTAGGATTATCTTAACATCTATTTTACATCTAATTTGAAATTGTATACTCAAAAAATGTTTAAAATCAAGTAGATCTATAAACATGTGAAAATCTTGAAAAATGTACGGTCTAGTTGCAAGATGCACTATTTATGGGACTCAAGAAAAAAAAATCATATTCATACATCTCGATATCGAGATGATCAATTAGAGGGTTTTTCAACATTAAAACAACCATTCGGATAGATTTTTGAGGTGCATTTGTAATCCTACATTTTAAGGTTTCCACCTTATATAAATTTTTTCCATATTAATCTCATATAACATATTATTGAGAGTATATTAATTTCAAATAAGATATTCTATTCCGGATAAAAGTGGAAGTCACTCTAACAGCCCCTAATTTTTTTATTTGTAACTTTTTCAAATTCAATCGAACTGATTGGATCCCAGGTCCACCACCGCATCGCCCAAAAAAAGGAAAAAGTCACCAGCGAAATATCGGCGAAAATTTGAGGTTTCGAGGAAATATCGTCTTGGTCGAAATTGCAAGCACCGTCAAATGAGGTCAACGCGCTGGCGTGGGTCCCACACATCTAGAGTGAGCTGGTGCCTTCTCCGCTTATATGTTTACAAATGTCAATATTTGATTGGTCGTATATTGTTAAATTAGATGCCAATTTAAATATTTTATGAAATGAGATGAAAAATTAAATATATATTTTAATTTTATTTTTAACTTTTTTAGGCTAAGGAATTAATGAGCTCCTCGATTGTTGCTCAGCTGTCTTGGATTGCAGCTTTATCCAGTCGCCAGCCCACTTTCACATCTAATGACCAAATTAGCCTCCATAACTTGTCGCAACATCTATTATGCCCCTTCCTTGATCACTATGTTTGTAAAATTATTTAGAATCGATAATCCAGATGACTAGGGGCAAGCTCTCTACTTCCTGTACGGCAAATAACTTATATATTTCTCCCTATTCAACTATCCATTTTAAATAGACGGTTAAGATGATCCTGATAACAATATCAAGCTTCTGTACTATTTTATTTGTGATT
Organism: Amborella trichopoda; assembly: GCF_054954075.1. NCBI lineage: Eukaryota > Viridiplantae > Streptophyta > Magnoliopsida > Amborellales > Amborellaceae > Amborella > Amborella trichopoda. The sequence goes on along the minus strand of NC_142337.1, from coordinate 2,218,866 downwards.
TTTTATATAAAATATTTTGATACTAAATTTTGGTTGCCCACTCCGATCGTAAACTAAAAAATATAAAATAATGTTTTCGATCAAATCAAATAACCAACGTGCCCTTGAAAGTTTCAAGGATATTTTGATTGTTATATTCATCGAAAATAATTTTTTAATACCTGTTTTAGGTGCACCTCATTGACACCATGACACATACCAAATTTAATATTCATATAGTTTCTAGAAAAAAATTAAAAATAAAATACTCTGGATCTAGATCCAACGGTCAGTGGCTCATTTTATCTAAATTGGACGGCTGGATGGGGTGAAAGTATATTTTTTCTATACAGCAGGGGAAATATAAAAACCTTTCCCATGATTCAATTCTAGTGTATTTGGGAATCGATGATCAAGATCGGGATCTGCAAGAGATTGGCTTAGTTCGTTATCATAACCAAGAATAAGCCCTGGTTGAGAGATTCGTCTAGTTTTGTTAATGAGAGGTCGTTTATGTCGTGGAACGAGCTATTCAAATCACCCGATTTTCACCCAATTTAATTTTTGAATATTTTTCATTTTAAATTATCTTATACATACAAAATATTTGATATTCTTCAGAGTAACTAGGAGAATCGATGGAATGGATTGGTCCAGTAACCACATGATTCACCTGGTCGATCCAAGTTTCTAAGCACTGCCTAAGAAACTGATGGATTGTCTCTGGCATCTTGAGGAGTGAATGTCTTTGCCTTCTTTAATCCTTTTTTATTTGGTGAGTATTTGGTTAAGTTATTTTCTTCCTTGGTAGTTTCGCTGTAGGAATTAAATTTGAAAGTTGCCATTGCTAAAGTCAACTGCTAAAATCACTCGAGTCTAAGCTTGATTCCGGAGTATTTTGTAAAGTTGCGATTTTATACAACCACATCTCAAATTTGAGTTCCAATTTAAGAATCACTATAAACTAATCATCTGTAACTCGAAATGATGGATAAAAAGAAAAAAAAAAAGAAAAAAGAGAATAGATTTCTAGCCAAGAAAGTAATCCATGCAGCAAAACTATTTTAAATAGCTATTTTAAGTTTTCCTAAGCTTCTAGATCATATCACTTTCGAGCGTCAAATTCCATAGCCAGGAGAAAATAATATTGCATGGCATTACAAAGTTTTATGGCTTTGGAGCCCTAGATCTGGTACTTCTTGCCTAATCATGTAGTGCAACCTTTCCATAAGTCATAAAACTGCAGTTTCACTTTCTCTCTCTCTCTCATGCACACAAGCACACATTGAAGAGCACAATGCAACCACCTATCCAATCTTGCACCAACCAAAGCCATAAGGCAATTTGTTATGTAAATGGTAGTTTATCATTGATAAGTGGGACTGTTAACTGCTTTGAATAATTGAAATTTAGTGGACATTGCTTGATAATCAATTGCACTGAGATCTGTGTTAACTCCTTGAACTTGAAAATAATTCAATATGTGTTGAATAAAAGTGGCCCCTAGGGTATCAAAACCTAATTTCTTCAAATTTAGCTATGAAATAGTTCAATAAATCAACGAGGTAGAAAAGGAAAAGGGCAAAATTTATAAGGAAATTATTTGTGATGAAGGAGAGATAGTTGAGAGTCTAGAATTTCACTAAATATTAAGAAATGCTTAACTTAGTTTACTGACGAGTTATGTTAAATAGACATATATACACCTGTTAGTATCTAAAATGGATATAAGTACAATAAATAATAATTTTAAAATTCCTTTTTCAATCACGACACATATTAAATAGGTAGCAAATGTGATAAGATTTTAGATGACATTAGTACATTCATGGTTTATAATGATTTTTGTAGTAGTATTTATTAAAAAGGGGTTCAAATCGCATATTAAGTGTATGACTTTTGAATAGTCGAAGACAAGTGTCGTGTCTTCGGCGGTCGACACAAACAAAAACCATAGACCCATGTGCATATGTTACTGAGACAGCTAGAGAAATGTAATGCATTTGGGGCTGTTTGTATTGGGAAAAAAGAATACAGTTCCAAAACAAGTATCTATCTTATGACCTCATCTCCGAGAAGAGAAATAAACTTAGCTATTTTAGATAAGAAGAATATGGATACAAAAAAACCCCACCCAAAAAGAAAAAAGTAAGAAAGTCCCCACCAAATTTGGCGAAAATGACAATGGATGGACAATAGCCCCACCAAAATAATTGTTAAAGTTGTGCTCTAAATTTGGAGGAAGGAAAATGTGGAGCATGAGAAAGCAAGAAAAGTTTAGACAGACAAGGAAAATGTGAATACAAAACAAACACAAGTTACATAAAAATGCAAGCCTTGTACTAAATTTGGAGAAGGGAAAAATGGATGCAAAATAAGTAAATAACCCCACCCCAAAAGAACAAGGAAAATGTGATCGCTAAACAACTCCAAACAAAGGAAAAGACAAAAGTCATGTACCTTTTACTAAATTTGGAGATTGTAAAAATATGTAGATAACCCTAAATCCGAATAAGAAAACAAATAAAAAACACTGGTAAATTCGAAAACGGTGAAGTTTGTATTAGGTGCCCACTTTATACTATATAAGTAGGCTGCACCTCTAGATGTTGCTAGTAGTTTCGATATAAGAAAGCTTCTTATGGCTTGAAAATTCATGTTAAACTCTAAAGATTAAATTTAAAAAACAATGTAAATGGAGTAGATATACAAATACTTGAACATCTTGAAAATAGACAACTTATATGACTTATTACAAGGTTCACTATGTTTACAACTTGATTTTTTTTCTTTATATCTATACATCTAAAGGTTGAGATGATAAATTAGAAGTTTTCTTTGCCTGATATTCAAAGAAATTTATTCATCAATCAAAGAGATTACAACAAGTCATTTACATTACTTGAAATTCTAATATCATAAAATTAAACCCTTTTTTGCCAGTAAATCCGCAGCATTATTTGTTTTTCTATAGATATGGTTGAAGGATATATTCAAAGAGTAAAGCAAATCCATCGTTTTCAACCAAATAGATCTCAATAGCTATGGTACCTGTTGTTCTATGTTACACCATTCGACGACATTCAAAGAATCTACCTTCCACCACATATAAGTGCCCCAAAAGTCTTTCCTTTAATAGTTTTAGGCCCTGCAGCAAATAAGCAAACAAGGTTTTTTCGAATTAGAAACTCTTTTCTACTTAATTTTTTAGATTTACCTTACTTATATAGTATAAGATTACAACTATTTCTATTAAAAACATGAAATGGCGTGTTAATTTTTAGCCACAAGCCAACTAAAAATACAGCCAAGGATGGGCTATGAAGTCTATGACCCACCACATTGGAAGAAGATATTTTTTCTGATTTTTTCCTTCGTAATACTCCAATATATTATTCATTTTTTATTTTTGTTTTCCCAAATTTCACTATTTTGTGGTATTTTCAAATTCTTCTTTAATAATTTTTTTTTTTTTTTAAAAAAAGTAAAACTTGGAGCCCCATAGAGAAATATATGAGGTAATGTGCCAAGATGATGTCCATTTGCCTTAACGGCAACGTACGGAAAACGTTACGACGATGTAGGAAACTAACCGTGGTTAGTGGAAAAGTTGAACTTGGTTAGACTTAGACGAGGGGTAAACAGGAAAATATTATGAGCATTCGGGGTTGCAAAGATCGGGAATAAATCGCGATGTTCCGAGGGTTGATGGCTTGCATGGGGAGTAGTATTTGGACGGTCCCAATTTTTGAATGAGAGTTTGGACGGTCCCGATCTTTTATTTTTGTCTCTCTCATCCCAATTACGGTGATGAAGAGGGTCCCTAGTTTATGTAGGAGCCGCCTGAGCCCAATCCGGTCAAGACTAGGTCAACTACCCCCTGACTCACGCCCACTTTGGCTCGAACCAAGATAGGCTATGATGGACTCTAAAGATAGATAAAAACAATAAAAATAAGAAGAAGGAAAAGAGTGGCATGGCAGGTTGAACTTGTTGTGGCCTCAGCCCAGGCTTAGCTTGAACTAGCCCAGCGTTGGCCCGTTGCCAGTCTTACTAGTTAGATTGTAGACAGTGCTTTGGCCAGTTTTGTTAAAACAATAACTTAATTTAGTAAAAAACTAGTCAATTATCTGTTTTTTATTGATTTTGACTTGTTAGACTAACTAAGTTTGTTCAAATTGATTAGCTAATTCTTTAAATATATTTATATTTTAAAATTTTATAATTCTCATAAAGATGCAGTTTCTATAAGGACCTGGGCTCTATAAAAACAAAGTAAGGTCTCGCGTCAAATCCTCATCCATAAAGCATTTTGGGCATCAGAAATTTCTATGATGGCTCTAAAATTAAGTTTCAACACTGATTACGAATTTTGAAACTCAAAGATAGTACAGATTTTGTGGATTAGGGCAAAATGGATGATCTTAGATAATATAATGTCTTATATACATTATTTTTAAAGTTTGAAATCATTTTTTCACAATCATAATAGCAAGGCTAAGAAGATTGTTTTGAAAGTTCTTTTATGCCAGGACTACAATTTTCGGTGACTTTTAGGTGGGGCAGCCTTGTCCAAACATTTTATTTTCAATATTTTTAATCCAATCCAAATCATCCCATAATCAAACTCCGGACCCTGGCTAGTTTGGCCAATCCAATTTTGATCACATTGATACTAAGGAGTTTCTTTATTTGTTTCTTTGGGAGTGGAATTGGTGATCACACTCATTGTTCAATTGCACGAACCAACTGTGGAAACTGGACATGGGCCAGGTCCAGGTAATTCGGGACCAGTTCGGGTAACTGCCCCGAGTCGGTCAGGTACTGGCTAATATATGCCCCCACAAGGGGATATCACTTTCGTATCTCTTTTGTAATTTTATTGTCATTTTCTTATGGACACAATTTTTATGAGTCCATGTAGAGATCAGTCGACTCTTAAAAATCTATTTTTGAGATGGATTTTTGGATCCTGATATGTAATCTCTAACATGGAGATAATGAATATAAAATAAATAAATAAATCTTAAGAAGTAAAAATAATGATTTTATAAAAAACCAACATTTGTACCGTTAGTTTTAATTGTTTTTAGATGGATTACGTATTTGCATGCATCCATCTTTAAGATGGATGTGTCATACCTTGGGACCGCATATTGTAGAAATGCGGTCCAGCTCCATGAAACAATTGTCCTTTGCTAATATCAATAAAATAGCAATACCCTTGTGAAAAAGAAAAGAGCATATTATATATTCACACTCAAGTAGAGCCCTATTTAGAGGTCGAATTACTATTTTTGGGGATGCAACCTCTTCAAGCTGCAACCTAAAAAATTAAAATAAAACAAAACTTATTTGGCCATTTAATATAATTTAAATAAATAAAACTTTAGGATTAAATAGAGATAGTATACTTTTTGGATGGTAAGATCCATGTATTTTGGGATTCAATTTTCTTTATTATTTTAAAAATACTAATTTCGTGATTCTAGATAACATTTTAGATAAGGGTGCGGTTTGCATAGAGCTTAGGCTCTAAACAATCAAATTAGAACCTACCTTCAAATAGTGTCGAGAAATATGGTTTTAATATTGGACCGCGTATGTAGGCCATGAGGTTCAGCCCGCACGAAAAATGTTTCTTCAATATTTTATTCATATAGTTTGATTTAATTTCAACATAACTTTTAATAAACACATCACCATGAGTTCCAATGGTAGCAAATGCGTGAAAAGTTACATAGTGCACCTCTCACCAGTATCGTGATAAATTCCCTATTCAATAATTCTTGGCCATGATAATATTTGAAAAAAAAGAGAGAAAAAAGAGAAAACATTTGATCTCAAACCGTAAAAATTGTGTACATTGCAAGGCATTATATGGATTGTTCTTTTTCTAGTGTTCACAATTATTTTAGATATATAATATTTTTGGAGCTCGACATTTCATAAGATGAAGATAGATTTGGCATACTAGTTTTCAACACTAAAACTACATGGGGATTGTACACTGTAAGACCATTTATCTTTAGAGTAAGGAAATTAGAACTCATCTTAGCTGTCAAATTTCAAATCAGACAACATAAAGCACGTCACGTAATTAAAAAAAATTCTATGAACTTTGAAGCTAATCAATTACATACTCTCAGCTTTCCAATTCAAATATAACTGTAAAAAATGATCGTGACCTCTTTGTACAAAAGATAAATAGTTTTTAAAGTATATATTTGCAGTTGCATACTCTAATGGATTTTTGAGGGGCAGCTTGTCCTTTTTAGCATAAAGCTGCAGCATTACCCTAACCGCGTCGTTCTCTTTTTTACTTTTGCGTAGGGGTGGCAATGGGTTGGGTTGGCTGGACTTGGACCTGGACCAAAAAATGATATGAGACCCGAACTGAACCGAAAAATTAAAATATCTATTGTTTAATTATATTTTATATATTGATACCCTAAAGATATTACAAGATCCGGAATCGGACCCGAATCCATTGCCACACCTGCTTTTGCGATATATTTAGCAAGGACAGGCCTTCTTTTTGGGGTCGGTGGCTATGGATCAAACCCTAGAGGCCTAGACCATGTTGCTATTTCCCTAACCACTATATATAAAGATACATTCATATATAGAGAGAGAAAAGGGGGAAAAACCAAGAAGGAAAACAAAGGGATAAAAGAATGTTGAAAAAATAAATGAAATGATGGATATAAAAATTGAAGAAACAAATGAATTAGTAGATATATCTACTTCTCTATAAAGTTCGGAGTCCTATGTTCACTTCACAACCCTAAGAGCGTGAGACATTGACTATTATTTAATTCTAATAAAAAAACACCAAGAAGTTGGAGTCTAGCCATAGATACATAATATACATGAATCTGTGTAAATTTTTCATTAAATACCCCACCAATTAATAATACTCATTTATTAATTTATTAAATAAGATTTATTAAATTATTAAGTACATTAAATTATGAAACCTCGGTGATGCCCTAAGGGCCTTCTTGGAACTTGAATATCAAAAAATAAAGAAAAAATAAAAAAATATTAGTATTGATACTTGATCCTTATGCAAACTTTATTTTTATGCCTAATTGGGTCAGTCTACATAGAATATTATTAATAAAAAAATAGGAGGAAATACGTGGAACGAGTAGACTAGGAGTGGAAAAACTTTTTTTTTTCTTTTGTGGCTTTATTTTTTAATCGCACGGCCATTTCGCATGTGCACATCGTGCAGGTCACTTGGATGGACGGCCTAGATTTTAAATCACCAGCACACGTGATCTAGCTTGAAATGGCCTTCACCTAGAGGAATATAATGGTCTATTTGGTAATTTATTGCACAATAAAAATTGTATATTGTAGAGTGTAGTATTTTTTTTTATTTTTTTTGGGTGTGGTTTGTATAAGGCCTTTTATATTGTAGAGTGTAGTATTTTTTTTATTTTTTTTGGGTGTGGTTTGTATAAGGCCGCAACCTTAAATAATCAAATTAAGACGCACCTTCAAAATTTATCAGAAATATAATTTTAGGGTAAAATATTTTTAGGATGGCTTGAGAATATATGTTCATCGCTAATTATGAAATTTTGAACTCAAAAAATGGTTAATCAATTAGATCTATGAACACTAGAAAATCTTGAAACTTGATGGTCCATATAACGTGTTGTAAGATACAGTATTTTTAGGACCCAAAATCCTTTTTATTTTTAATGTTCATACATCTCGATGTCGAAATTGTGAAAGAAAAGGTGTATATTGTAATATGTATATTTCGGAATAGTAAATACAATATATTTTATTTATGGTAAGTATGGGTATAATAAAGGAATATGTGAATTATTTTTATATTGTCTCATCTGTAATTTGTCTATAAAATACAAGTTTGTATATTCGATAGACACTGAGTCTATTCAGAGAACTTGAGAATCTTCACATAGTATCAAAGCTAGATTCATCTTAGTTGTGTCCATTCCGATTCTCTTAAGCATTGTCGTTGATTTTCAATATGAGTCTGTTGTTCACCCAGTTGGTGCAATTTTTATCAAGCCGTGTTTCAACTATCTGATTTTTCTGATCTCTTCTACTTCTTTTTTTGTCTTCCGAATCCTCTTATCTGAGCCCCACTATCAGGTTGTTTCAAAACAGCTGCTCAACAATCTTTGGATCTTTATCTCAGGGTCTATATCCATCTTAATAATAAAACAATTAGTTGGAAAACCCAGTTTGACTGGAGATCTATCGAAAAACAAGCACCAAATATTTGCTGGAAAATCATCCTTTGCCAAAAATAAAAAATAAAAATCTACAGAATTTGGGCCTCCTAAGATCCACTGCAGTCTCTCTCTCTTAAATAAATGGGAAAGTCAAGGATGCACTTTTTGAACTGGCATCACGGTTGGATACCTCTTTACAGTGCGTGAGTGCATGCAGTGGGCGCTTGGGGGCGTGTCCATGTGCAATGCAGTGTATATTCAGATCCCATATGAGAGAGAGAGAGAGAGAGAGGATTGGTTTGAGATGACTGTATATCTGTTGTTTTGCAGATCCCATATGAGAGAGAGAGAGAGGATTGGTTTGAGATGACTCTATATCTGTTGTTTTGCAGGAACTATTTAGATATAGGTTGGTATTTGGTAGATGTTGCTTTCGTATAGAGAGAGATTTTGTTAATTTATTGAGGCATAACTAAGGAAGTGAAAATTGGTAAATCCTGTGGTTCATTAAGGGAATCTTTCATTCTATATGAAGAAAAAAAAAATCGGAAAAATCATGTTATGTTTTTTAAATTGTTTTTCTATCTATTATGTTTATGTGTAATCACGTACGCTATTCTGTTACTCGATCCTGTTTGTTACGGTCTACGAGCTGTTGAATCCGTCTCAGATCCACATCGAGTTCTGTTAATTATTCCAAGTGTCATTTGATTCTTTCGGCTGTTTTGTCTGGAATTTTTATCTGATTGATCGAGCCAACTCTGATTTGGCCCTAAGTCCATCTGTTCTCGAGGCTTGTTGATCTGCTGTTGTTTTATGTGCAAGCAATCTGAGCATGACAATCATTGCATCTACTGGTCATGCTATACACCTGAAGAACCAACCAAAATTAGTGTTCAAACTCTAGTTGTTCTCTCTCATAACATCTTGAGTTTGAGAGGGAGTGTGAAAGGAAAACATATGTTGTTATCTAGAAAGTGTATATTGTAATATGTATATTTGGGAATGGTAGATACAATATATTGTATTTATGGTAAGTCTGGGTATAGTATAGGAATATGTGATTTTTTTCTATATTTTCTCACCTGTAATTTGTCTATAAAAGACAATTCTATATATTCATATGATTAATAAACATTGAGTCTCTTCATAAAAACATGGGACTCTTCACAAAGATTATCAATTAGAGAGTTTTCTAACATCAAAACAAAATTTTATGATGAGTTTTTTATGTGCACCTTAATTCTTCGTGTTGCAACTTGCAACCATAAACTTTTTCTTCTTTTTTTTTCAAAAAGAAAAAGATTGGTGTAATACTATCGGTAAATATTGTATGGTATAGAGTGTGGATGGGATGGCATGAGCCCTGTATTCATTCGATTGTAGTGTTTGATGCTTTTGAGAAACGGATTGGTTGTCACAACTCATCCCCTTCAAAACTCAATTTGGATTAGTTGGATCGACCATCTCGATGGTTCTTGGATTGTCAGGTCAGTGATCCAGAAAGATTCAAAAATAAAATAAGTAGAGTAAAAGTTAAAACTGAGGTTCATGACGTGGGGATTTAGGGGGGTCAATGACATATTACATAAGCTTAAAGAAAGGGAAAAAAAGAAGAGGAAAATGACGATTTTTTTGGGAGATTCAGTCTAGGAACCAAATGATGCTAGAACTGGTTTGGTCGCCACTGACTCCCTCTTGATAAAACATCAACAAGTTTTGAAACACAGATTTGACATATAAATCCCCTCTTTAGGCACAGCGCAATGGCAATGGCCATGTCACGTACCCTCCCAATAGATCGAAGGATTACTTCTCTTTAACCTGGCGTTTCAGAAATTGCGTTCTGGATAACATATGGGCAATCTGGATTGAGTTCAATCGGAGCTAGAGAATCAGCTTGATTTAGAGGGACTCGCCCTATTCTGCTTAGGAATTGGATGAGTCTCTCATAATATAGGCAATATCGGTCTATCGAATAGTTCAGTTCTCCCCCAATTACTTTTTAAAGTTTTATGTAGTTTTTAATGATTTCAAAATATAAAAATAAGATTTTACTATTTCCTAGATTGTCCAAAAGAATTGATGATCGAAACTATAAATCGTCCATCTGAATAGCCTAATAGCTGGTTGGCACACATTTATGTTTTTAAACACTGCCCTACCCTACCTAAGAGGGTTCACTCTCTTTTGTAACTTTTATAAGGAGGTCTCTCTCTCTCCCTAGATCTTGTCACTTTCTCTCTCTCTATAATCCATAATATCAAAATGAACTGTCTATAAAGAGACCATGTATATTTTGTACATGAAGGTGACAATCATTCACATTCATTAGATGTCAAATTGGATAGTTTGGAGTGAGTTACAAAGTATGATAATATATATTTTTTGAATTTTATATCTATTAAATGGCATTTTAACAACCACCTATTTTGAAATTTAAGGAACAAGAATGATTGTGACCTTCATGTACAAGATATAAATGACCAAATTTCTATATGCCCAAGCCCGCATATACAAAAATATAGGACTATTAGTAAATATATTTTTGGATTTAATTTATAAGGACATGTAATCTTTAACATGGAGATGATGAATATGAAAAAATAAGTAAATTTAAAAAACTAGAAAATAATAATTCTAGTAAGAAACATCTAAACCGCTTTTTTAGATGGATCCCTGCTTGCATCCATCTTTAAAATGGATGATTTACCCTTTTTGGACCGCATATGTAGTCATATAGTCCAGCCCAAGTGAAACAATTTTCTAAAGATAAATGATCTCTTTCTAGACAATCCCACATTGAAAAGGGCTGTTTCTTTCCTAAAAATTTTAAAGGGGAAAATCTCTTGTTCACATCATGCAGACGGTTGAACGGGTGCACAAGTTTAAATAAGGCCATATCCAATAGCTAAAATCTATTTTATTTTTAATTTTTAATATGAAAATTAGGGTGTAAAATAATTTTTATCAAGGGAACCAAATAAAATAATAAAACAAACACAATACGCTAAATGTGTTTCCGTTGATATTTTTCATTTAAAGTTTTCCTTTGCTATTATTTATTTGATTCTCTTTATAAAAAGTAACTTACAACCAAATGTTTATCATTTAAAGTTTTCAAAATTGGGTACGGTTTGTATACAGCCTAGGCTCTAAACAATCAAATTAGAGCCTACCTTCAAATAGTGTCAAGAAATGTGGTTTCAATACTGGAAATCTTTTCGATAGCCTTAAAATATATTTTCATATTTATTAATAAAGTTTAAAGCTTAAAAAATAGTGTACATCGATAGATCTATGAAAATCTTGAAAATTGACAGTAAAAAAATACGTTACAAAATACACTATTGCTAAAACTTGAAATCCATTTTTTCTCATGTCTATGCATCTTGATGTTGAGATGATCAATTTAAAGATATATTGGCATCAAAACAACCTCTTCTAGCGAAATTTTTGAGGTAGGCTCAAATTTGATTGTTTAGAGCCTCGACTCTATATAAACTTTTCCCTCATAAAAAGATAACTTACAACCAAAAAATTATTTGTAACCTGTAGATGAGGCTATGTTCAATCTGAACTGTTGAAGGGTGCTTGTATACACTTATAGTATGGCATTATACCATCTCAATAAGAAAAACTCTCTCTATCTCCATGTCAATACTTCTTTATCTCTTTCTAGTGTAGGGCCTAATTGTATGACAATTTTATTTGAAATAAACTATCCCATCTAAAATTAATACACTCATTGATAAATAATTATATATAATGAAACCGTTTATCTTTGGTACAAAGATTCATATTTACTTATCACCTTCCGCTGTAAAATCTGATAGCTCGTGTGTGTGACAAAGTTCAATAAATTTATTTTGAACTTTGAGTTTAGTCAATGGAATAAATGCAACCACGCAAATTTACATCCAAATGATAGACATTAATTGTGATCACCTTGTGCTAAAGAAAATTGATCTTATTGTATACTTTTCCCATTGATATTATTTTGTTAAGTGTTTGGTATTATATAATGTATACTATTATAAAATTATTCAACATTTTTTTGTTAAGTAATACTTTGGTAGGGAACTAGTTTTTGTTATTTTAAAGATAGGTTATACTGTTTTGGATGTTTCAATAAAACCTTAGAGATTTCTCTCATAGAAAAATAATTAAATCTAGAACAAATAGTAGTTCTTCATGCAAGGGGTTAAATGGAACCTAGAGAGAGCGAGAGATACTGATTGATCATCCTCCTTTAATAAGTTCCACATGCAATGCTCCGGATAGAGCATCTCATTCGAGAGAGAGAGAGAAAGAGTCGGTGTTTGATGTTAGAGAGAGAGAGAGAGACATGTCAAGGGAGAGAGGATGGATGAAATAGGATTTGATGATAGAGAGTGAGAGGCATGTCTGATTGTTGATATATGACTGTTGATAGAGAGAGAGAGATGTGACAGGTTAAAAAACGGTTGTTATGTGAAAATAACGGTTGTTATGTGAAAATAACTGTTGTTATGTGAAAATAACGGTTGTTATGTCACCAGAGGAGGGTCTGACCGTTATGGTATATAAAAGTTGAGAGAGGCCAGAGAAAGAAATAGGTGTGTTTCATAGCAGAGAGAGGCATGTGGGAGGCTTTAAAAAACTGCTGTTATGTGAAAATATGATTGCTATGTCACTAATGGGCCCAACCAGTTACGATATATAAAAGCCAGGGGAGACTAAAGAAAAAGAGAGGCATGTGTAGCAGTTTGAAAAAGGATAATTATGTGAATTTTGAAAGAAGTGAAAGAGTAGAGATATATAAAGGTGGTGTTTAATAATTTTCAGTGTAGTTTTTCTGGGAAACTTCCATGATGCTGACTTTCCTAGATTTTAAAAAGCGGGAGAAAATTGGTAATGCTGGAAACCATGTTTGGTAAAGTATGGTGGTGGGAATTTCACCTGTTTGCATTGAGAAAGCTCGAAATTGGTTGTACAACTTTCATTATTTATTTCATTTGATAAGATATGCCAAATGCAATTATTTAACAACATTTGTAAAGGAAAAGTGTTTCATGAGCCAGCGGGCGCAAGAGCCCTTTGACTAACAAATATTAAAGATGGACATTATCTAAAACGTATTGTCCATAAATAAGATTTGGACGATGCATAAAAAAATACTAAAAAAATTATTTTTTAAATTGTAAAAGTTTATTTTCTTTTCATGTTCATGATCATCTTGGCCTAAATGATGAATCTGCAAAAAAATTAGATTATAAATTCATCTTTAAAATAAATTTTAGTGGCGCTGCATACGCACATACTTGTCGGTTGACTCGTAGAAACTCCATCCTTTTATAAATGAAGTATTGATCTAATGAGAAAAGTGAGAGTACATCAAGCAAAAGTGATTGGATATATGAGATTGCCCAAATCAAAACAAAGCATAGATTGATAAAAATAAACAAGAAGACAAATTATCAGATAGAGAAACATAGCAAATATTCAGATTTCAGAATAAACTACTGTTGTCAATTACGTTCACATTGTAATGATTTTGAAGATGGTACTCATGACTATGGAATAAAACTCAGTGCACTGTTTATTTTAACAGAACGTGAAAGGGGCTAATTGATGCTCCGACTTTCACCCCTTTTCTCTAAACGTGTAAAATGTACAGTAGGGGTGAAAGTCGGGTCCGTTATCAAACCACACCAAAAAGTAGAGAACAATATGTCTTACTGTAGAGAGAGGTATGTGAGGCAGGTTGTAAATTGGACATGTAAAAATAGAGGCTATTATATCACCAACGGAGCCAAACCGTTAAGATACACAAAAGCATTGAACACGGTCCCTAAATGCCAAAAAACATCGCTGTGGTTTTGGATAAAACGTCCGTTGCAAAACAGGGTGCTATTTTGTTGTATTATAAACAATAATTGTTATTTATTGGAATTGTATATTATGAGACTATTAATTTTTTTACAAGGATATTACAGTTTTTCATAGCCATTAGATGACAAATTACATGGTTTGGGGTATGGTCATGATATTCGAAAAAATTCTTTTTGATATTTGGTGAACAATAGTGGTTGTGATCTATTTGTACTAAAAATAAATAGTCTATTTATATATTTGTTCTATTTATAAATCCTTAACTAAAAAAAAAAAACCACCAGCCCCGTTCCCTTTTGGTGGACATGAGTGAGGCTAGCTTGATTCTGATTTGTGATGTTCGAACTTTGCGACAATTATCTCTAATAAATTAAAACTATTTTTATTTTATCCCGATAATTTATATTGTCGACAACAACTGTGATAGTGTCATTGTAGAATGAATTTATCGTGACATATAAAGACAACTCTTTGCTATCACAATAAATATACTTCTAAATAATAACATTATGTAACAAAAAAAATAAAATTCCCAATATAGAAATAAATATTTCATTCACATAAAAATAACTTTAAAATCATCAATGCAGACAAGGAACATATAAGTTACAAATATTAAGTTGGATAATGAGTTTTGACATCATCATTTTTATGTACGCATAGGAATGTAAACTTTGTCATATGTAAAATTGATTTTTTTTTGGTTAATTTGGATTCATAACTTTCAATCTCAATAAAAATTTGCTTTAAATTAATTTATTATTTTTATTTAATTAATAATAATATTTAATATTGCAACCCTATGCGCACAGCACCCTCTAGTAAACTCCCAATTAAAAAGACAAACATATTAATATTAGATTCTTTGATGTGAAAATCTTTCCAACAAAATGAAATAAATAATATTTTTTAATTAAACATCTAAAACTTTTAAAAAATAAAAATAAAACAAAAAGGAGTAATTCGGCCAATCGAAATTGCTTCGCTCCATGATAAACTTATCAAGTTATTCCTCACAAAGTCGAAGCAATCTCAGTTTCATAAGAATGCTATTATCGATTCTCAATCCGGATCGGCAATTATCCTCTTCCAATATGTTTCACACGGTAAACACGCGTGCAGCAAATGCTACGTGCGAAAATCTCTCACGTGTGCAACATCGTGGTACGTGCGACTTGCAGCACAGGGCTAAAATGTCGCCGTAGTCATTCGGCGAGGAATTGAGGCGGTCAAAGAGCGGCACGGCACCGTCAAAGCAGCCCTCGTGTACCCACAAAAACTTTTATTTTTGATCCTTATTTTTTTTAATATTTTAAAACCCAAGAAAATTAATTAGCGCCTTTTTTTTTATTTTCCCCTGATTTATTTCAGCACGCAAAAAAATAAAAAAAAATGGTTAAAATTTTTTAGAGAGAGAAACACAAGGAAGAGGCTAAAAAATCTAGGGAGGAAAAGTCCTTTAAATCAAGAGAGAGAAAATAATGAGCCGCGGTTTATTCATTGTGTGAAAGCCACCGTACGCTGACAGCGACCGATAAAGCATACTGTGGCACATGTCACGTCACATCACCGTTGGGGGCCCGCACACGCCATATCGACGGCCACGATTGTACCAACCCCACCATGCAGATTTTGCCTCTCGACTCTTCTGTCTCTAAGACCGCAACCACAAAGCGTGTAGCACTATACTTTCTCTCACTAAATCATGAATCCTAATCCTCTCCTTTCTTTCTCTCTCTAAAATCGTCATCTCTCACTGCCCTTTCCTTCCTTATCCCACCACAATCTTCTCTCTCCTCACTTCACATCTTTCCCCTAACTTTCTCTCTCCAGAATGTATATTCTCTCTCTTCCATCGGCCATTTTTGTTTCACCTCTCTTGACATGTCTCTCTCCCATTTATTCATGGCCACAATATTCAAACCATTCCACTTTCCACACTCCTCTCTCTCAGACTTTCCAAATCTAAATTATGCCTTATTTTCCCATTCCTATCTAAGAATCTGCTCTTCATTTCTCTCTCTAATACATTAATATTCTCTAGTCCCTAAGTTTTTTCTCTCTAAAACAATAATGCTCTCCAGTCTCAACCATTCCCTCTTTTCTAGATTTTCTCTCTCTAAAACAATAGCATTCTCAGGTCTGAACCATTCCCTCCTTTCCAGTGCCTTTAACGATATCTATATCTCTCTCTAAAAATGTTAGTCTTACTGTTTTTCTCTAACGGTATCCGTTTTGTCCAGATATTCTCTCTCTAAAACAATATCACTCCCAAGTCTCAACCATTCCCTCTTTTCCTGCGCTTTTAACAATATCTATATCTCTCTCTCTAAAAATGTTGTCTTCTTGCTTTCTCTCTCTAACGGTATCCGTTTCTCACTCCGTCCATACTTGGTTTTGTACTCGATTACCTCGTGGGAGCATACCGTCTCCATGTTTTCTCTCTCTAGAATTCAACCGTCTAACGACGCCCGTTTCTCACTCCGTCCACCTTCACAAGGAAAGAGTCCAATCACTTCCCATGACCTTCTCTCTCACCTCATCTCTGATCTCTCTCTCACCTCATCTCATCCTCTGATTTTTCTCTCTCCTCTATTCTTTTTGTACTTTCTCTCTCTACCTACCACAAATGAGTGAGTTGTGGAGTCATTATCGATGTTATTATGGCCTTCCAATGTTTCAAAAATCCGAATCCGGCGCCATCCTGTAGGTGTTGTATAAAGTTTCAAAATAAAAAATCGGCTCAGACGCTTTAGATTCGGATTCTAATTCTTAATTAACACTAGTGGTATTTAGTAATAATTTGAGGTAAAACTTTATTGTTCTCCACTATCTCCCTCATTTATTGTCAATATGTAAAACTTTCATTCACTCCACTATCTCCCTCATGCATTCTCTCTTTGGTGTTTCAAAAATTGGAGTCGGATTTCGATTCACAAGGGTTGGATAAAGTTTAAAAAATCGGAATTGAGTTCTAACTTGCAAGGGTCAAAATCATTATGATTGGCCCATTCAAATGCAGGTGATACATAAACAAAAAAAAAAGAAAAAGAAAATTTAATGGATAAGATAAAAGATCCAAGAGATCCTGGTGATTTTGGCTTCTACAATTCAGAATTGCTTGGCAGCTGATCCCGATCTAACTTGAGCAAATTCAAGTCAGATATGTGATCTTTAAATTAAATTATTAATTACATAAGACCATCTTTTTTTTTTTTCTTCCCTCTCTAAATAATAATTTTCGATTTAGAGAAAGGATAGAAAAAAAATAAATGGTCTCCCTTCTCTCTCTATAATTAAACGTTTGGTTCGTGTAAAAAATAAAAAATTCTTCTTGTGGGATAAAGTGTGGAAATATTTTTACATCAATTAGTTATCAATTGATATGAAAAAATATACTAAAACCAATTGATACAAAAATATTCCTACATTTGACCGTATAAAAGAATTTTTTCCTATGTTAATTTTTTTTAAAAACAATATTTTCACACAAACCAAAAGTACCGCATTATATCTATTCACTTCATCTTACCTCCATACTTTCCTTGTCTCCTATCTCCCTCGACATATTATTTCTCTCTCTACCCCAAGCAAATTAATACGAGTAGTAATTCGTATAGTCCCCCATTATCAAAGCCTATATCCTTTTCATTCCCCTCTCTATAAGTTATGTATATCCGCACCTCTTCTCTCACTATTTTCTCTCTCTTTCCCCATCACACTCTCTCTCTCTCTATGCATCTACCCCAAAAACTATTGTTGTATAAGATCTAAGGCCATCTCAGTTTTTCACTCCGCTTTTTCTCTCTCTAAAATTTATGTACCTACATTTTCTCTCTCTAGATTCTACGTATCCACGGACGGCCATCCGAAATTTTCTCACCACCTCCAATTTTCTCCCTCTAGCATAAGTGTGAGGGTCTTTCTTCCCTCTTTGCTGTCCACTCTTTCACGTCACAACCTACCTTCTCTCTATCTTTCTCTCTCTAGGAATCTCTCTAGTATATAAAAAGGAAGAAATAAGTAACACATTCCTCTATTTGGCTCAGTGATTGATCGCTGTGGAAAAAGCAGGAGCCCCCCGTACACTGTTGAGCTTGAAAGGGAGCTTAAGGGAAGGAGGAGAGGAATTGCAGAGCTCTGGTTTGTCCAGAAGAACCAGAAGAAGCCAGTTTTAGAGAGAGAAAAGAACCCCTTCTCTTGTTTGTCTGGTCCCATCTGTTGTATAGAAGGAGCTCTGGAGCTGGAGCTTTTTTAGACCTCTAGGGGCTGAGATCTGAGAGTTTAGATCGTAATTGTCGAGGACTTTCCGTCTCTGTAGTTTCACATGTTTACTCAGTGTTTCCACTGTGTCTCTCCTTGTCAGGGCCTGAATCATTCGCTTGTTCGGTCGAAGCTTTACTTTTAGAGCTTCAGTGTAGCTTCTTTGTAAGTCTGAAACCCTAAGCGGCGGTTTCAAGGGGATCTGGTTCGATTTTAGTTGAGAATGGGGTCTAAAATGGTGTTTTTTTTTGAAAGAAGCTCTATTTAAGGAAGTTTTTCAGCTTTTCTGTAAGTTTCAGGGGAACTGCCTTGGTGTTTCTTTCAGTTCCGATGCTAAGGTCTTTAGCTTTTGGCCTTGAAAGCCTAATTTACTGCGCTTTCAGCGATCTTGTTTAAGAGATATTGAAGTTTTATGTAAAATAAGACTTTTGTGAAGCAACAGTCTGGCTAATGACCTCTGCAACTCTCTCGTAAGTTTCAGTGAGTTAGTGCTTGAGGGCTTCCCTTCCGGATAGGTGTTAAAGCCCTAGTTTTTGTGTCGAGATTCTTACTTTACCACTTAGGGTGATCATTTCCAGTAAGTGAAGCTCTCATTTGTGTCTCAGTGGAGGTACATGCTGTTAACTTTAAAAATCAGGGCAAATTTTCTCACTCTTTTGCGTTGAAACCCTGATTATTCTTTTCAGAGAGATCTGGGGTGGCCGAATTTGCAAGTGCTATTTGTCATGGTAGTATTTGTGCACTGATCCTGTGCTTGAATTCCTATTTTACTCTTCTGTAAATTCAAGTGCATGCACCTTGGTGTTTTCTTTGATTTTCCAGTGTTTAATCCCTAATTTTTGGTGTTTAAACGCTGGACCTTGATTTTGGGGATCTGATGCTGATGAGGCTTAAGAGGGGATTTAAAATGAAGCTCCTGAGAAGGCGAGTTCTGGTTAAATCATGTGAGGAAATCCTCTAGTTTTCGGCTGAGAGATGCTCCGCTCCTTAAAAGATCAGTCGACAAGCCTTGGGTTTTGGGTTTTCTTGATCACCTGGACCGAATGAGGTTTAAACGCAATAAAAGTTGCAGTGGAACTGGGTTTGGTTGAAGCTGGCGGTGTTCGTTTTTTTGCCTATACTTCATCGTAAAGGGAGGGGAGGTTGTTAAGGGTTCTGCTGAAACTTTTTCAGAGAGGAAATTGGTATTTATGCTTTTAATTTGGTAGAAGAAACCTGGTTCCTTGCATGAACGTGGTTGATGGTGATCGCTATTTCCTGTTCGAATCACCTGGGCGCTTGGGGTTTGCTGGAATTCAGTTGAAGAAAATTGGGGCTTCATCTTCAGCCTAGTCAGAAAAGGATTCGAGTCTTGACTGGAACTTCGGTCCTCTTCTTTTCCTTGCAGATGATTGGAACAGCTGAGGATTTGCTGACATTGAAGCTCTTGGAGCCATATGGGGAGAGAGTTTGGGTGTCTTTGATAGTCAAGAGGAGAGTGTGATCAGTGCCCATAATATTGGTTAGCAAATAAGAGAAAAACCAGGGTCATAGTTACTCAAGCATCTGTTTTGGGGCGTCTCTTACCTTGTTGAAGCTGTATACGCATAAGCACAAATGAAGCTTTCTTCTTCAAGTTTCTCACATCAATCACAGGAAGGTATTGCTTTCTTAGTAGTCTTTTTTGGTTCTCCTTGAAATTTTTACAACATGCATGAACCAGATTTCTGAATTCCTGGCTTCAAATTTAATATGAATCACTATTTACCTCATGCTTTTTGCTGCTTCCCTGGATAGGTGGTCTCTTCTTTTTCTAGTAAATTTTGAAGTTTTTAGTTAGCACAAAAGAACGTCTTCTCTGGTCTCTTTTCAAGTGGGGACTGTTCTTGATTTTTATTTTTTATATATTCCCAATTTATTCTTATAATGATGATTTTGCTTGTATTATCAATGGTTGCTGAACTTTCTGGGATGCTTTGTTTCATTCTTTTAAAAGGATAGGTTGACACTATATTTTACCTGTGACTGTGTAGAGGGTTGTTTATTACTGTTCTCTAGAAAAAAAAGGCTTGTTTATTAATTCTTCACTCTGCTTTCTGTTTCCACCACACCATCTTTCTTTCTTTGAAGTTTTCAAGAATGAGTACTTCTCCTTATTCTGTGGTGCTTACTTCATGCCTCACTCGAGTTTGGTTTTTCTATTACTGTCCCACCTTCTGATTCCTCTCTCAAACCCTATAATTTATGCCATTTGAATGTGGGGATGTCGTTTTGGGCTGTTCATTTGCTTGATACGATGTGGGGACCAGAAAGTTGAATTCTGTTTTGGCAGTTCTTTTTTTCTGAACAGGAATTCTATTTTGGCAGTTCTCAGCTTCTTAGCCACTTCATCTGCTTGCTTTGTTTTTGGACATACTTATTTTTCTTTTTCTGGTTTTTTTTCATTTTATTCCGGTATATATGCTATATTAATTGGAAACAGGAATGATACATGTAGCCTTGATAAAGCTGTATTTAAAACTGTTGACAGATGCCACCCAAGATCTTAAAAATAAAACTTATTTTTTGGTGAGATGGTATTTTCTGATGAGTTCTACACCAATATTTCCAATGAATTTTGGATAGATAAAAACACCATTATTAGAAATGGATTTTAGATTACTAAATTCGTTGGCTGTGCCTTTTCCTTTTGTGCCCTTTTTTACTTTTTTTGTGCATACTGTCTAATTATGTGATTTGCCAGCATTGATTTTTTTTTTTCGTTGATTAGTGGATATTATATTTTGTTCTTAATAGATATTCTATTTTGTTCTTATCTGCATGATATTCATTTTCTATTTCGAAGTTCAGTGGTAATATTCGAACTTTGGATGTTGTGTTGCAAGCATTAACACCTTAACCAATCAAGCCCAAGACCTAATCCCACATTCATGTTGTTGTTAGTACTGATGAAGTGAAAGAATGAATCTTCAAAAAGAAGTTGAAGTGAAAAAATAGTTTTTTTGAAATTTTGGTTGTTTGAATTATTTTTGTGTGATTTAATAGCAACTGCATTTTGCATGGGAATTTGGCAGGAGAAAAGAGATGCCTTAATTCAGAACTATGGCATGCATGTGCTGGTCCTCTTGTGTCTCTCCCTGCTGTTGGGAGCCGAGTGGTATACTTCCCTCAGGGTCATAGTGAGCAGGTAAATATTTGCTTGTTTGTTTTCGCTTAATTCCTGAAAGTAAAGTTTCCACTGATGTCCTTTTTTTATGTGTGGGGAATGGGATGAAAATACTTTTGGGCTTTTATTTTCTTTTTTCTTTTTTCTTTTTCTTTAATCCGAGATCAGCCTTAGGAGATGGTGATTTTGACGAGTCACCTCCTTTTATTCTTTGTATTTACATAGTAATTTGTAGGACGGTCACTTTCCGTATTGTCCCTCTGCCAGAAAGCTCTTTCTGTTTTAAAGCACCATTTCAAAATATCGGTTTCCTTCAAGATTGACATTTTGCCAGTCATGAGATATTGGTCTTCGAAATGCTGAACTTTGATGTTGCAATTAGTTCTTTGAATGCTATCAGTGTTTGAAAATTTCTCAAGTAGGTATTAATTAAAATAGTAAAACAAGATATCAGTATTATTTCTTCTAAAGAAAGTCTTTTTTAAAGAAAGGCAGGTATTTTGGTGGAGGGGCAAAATCAGAAAGTAACCATACTGCCTGTCTGACACAATTCGGAAAAGGTTCTCTATTAGTTTTGCATGAGTCATGACTGTGAAGTGTTAAAAAAAGCAACTGTGATGCGTTGCAGTGAGTGGTGGGTGTCTTCATGCAACGTGTTTGTGAGTTAAATAAATAAATTTGGCCGAATTTCCTTGTAAAACTTGTCCAATTTCATTGAGAAATGTTATTTGGAGAATAGCTGAAGCAACCTTGATAATCAACGTTCATACGTGTGTGGCTGTATCTAAAGGCTGCATTCGTGGCATGCAACCTCCTATGCTCTCATGATATTTGAACAAAAAACTTCCATTTTTCTTATTTCAAATATGTTGAATGCTGATTGTGTGCTTGCAGGTGGCTGCTTCAACAAATAAAGAAGTTGATGCTCATATACCCAATTATCCCAGCTTGCCTCCCCAACTTATCTGCCAGCTTCACAATGTCACCATGCATGTGAGTTTTTTTTTACATTTGTCATATATCTGGATTTCTACACTTTCTGAACTGCTCTCAGTGACGGTAAGCTGTCATAATTCAGGCAGATGTGGAGACAGATGAGGTTTATGCTCAAATGACCTTGCAACCATTGAATCCGGTAATTATAGATTGCTACTACTGATTTATCAATCCGTTTTCTTTATATCTGCCAGACCTGGGCATATTCTATATCTAATTCTACAATGCTTTTCTATAGCAAGAGCAAAAGGATGCTTTCCTCCCGGCCGACTTGGGTACCTCTGGCAAGCAACCAACAAACTACTTTTGTAAGACTTTGACTGCGAGTGATACCAGTACACATGGGGGATTCTCTGTTCCTAGACGCGCTGCTGAGAAAGTGTTCCCTCCATTGGTTAGTCTCATATTCAGATCCTTTCTCTCCTGCTGAAGAAGTCCAAAAAGAAACCACAATTGGGACACAACCCAATGGTGGGTCCCACTTTCTGTCGCCGTTGTTCATTTCAGTGGACGGTGATCAATGGACTTTTCCACATTCCATTGGATACAGTATGCTTTCCTTATTTGTTTATATCGTCTAATTTATTAGACCTATCTTCTATTTTGTGCCTCTTGCTTTAGGACTTCACTCAACAACCACCTGCTCAAGAGCTGATTGCAAGGGACCTTCATGATAATGAGTGGAAATTCCGCCACATCTTTCGTGGTGGGTATCTTCTTTTGCTTCAGTAGTACAGTATGTGTTTTGCATCTAGGATTTTTATATTCTGTACTTCATTTTTTTTTTCATCCCAGACTGATATGTAACAAGTACATTGATTCATTTGAAAACTATTCACCTTGAAGTTACTCTTGGGGAAAGTTGTGGTCTGCCTTCAAGGAATTATAAACTTCTTCTGCTCTTTAATTACTGAGGATGAAGAAGTTGATACCATCCTGTTGGCCTATGTGAAGTTTGTGCCCTTGCTTTTGGATGATGGATGATGTCAGACAAGTCACATGATACTTCTTGGGGTTCATTTAACGCATTTGGTGCATTGTCTGCGGGTAGTTTATCCATATGTTCACTTTGCATTTTCACAATAAGTATGTGGTGCTTTTTCTTAGACCTTTTTTTCATCTCTTGAGTTTCCTTGAGAGTTGGTTTTGCAGACCATTCTTGTAAAGTGGATATTTCCTTTGGGAGATGGCCCTTTAACAGTTTATGGAGGAAAATGAACGTGAGAATGTTCTGAAGAAAATCTGCAGTGCTGAACTGGGAGAGAAAATCAAAGGGACCATCATATGGTGGAAACTTATCTAGAATGACTTTTAGGCATTATTGTGGATGGCTTGGTTTGTCAAAGGTGAATGGGACCGCAAGGCTGTCCTGTGAAACCAAAATTAAAAAATTTGGTTGTGCGTGCACAAATGGGGAGCACTAAAGTTCACTATTTTGGAGCTCATTTGGAGCCTTGTCACCTGAGGAGGAGTGCTAAGACAAATTAGGAATGCTTGTACTACATTGATCTGAATTTTGCTGAGTTCGAACTTAACCTCTGGTTTTTATGGCCCTAGTGACTTGTGTTATTTGAATTGTACCCTTTTTGATCCATCCATTGAGGTTTTTGATGTAGGCTGACTCATTAGCTTACACATAGCATGGAGTTTGATGTGATTGGCCGTGTGGCTTATACTAGAGATGTCGAGGAAACAGCACTTAGTACATGGAGATGCAAAGTTATGATTTCGCATTAGGGATCTTATCAAAATTGCAGGGAAGGCACTAGTTCAGGGGCAATATTGCTACCCAATGCATAATTCTCTTGCTATGACATCAGATTCCTTATTTATGCGCTTGTACTTTGATATGCTTGGTGAATGTTATTTCCTCATGAATGGGCTCAGGGAGTGGAAAAGTATTACACTTCTCCAAACTGCCAATTTATTGTTTAGCTTCGTCTTTGCCTATGAAAGTCCTGCAATTTTATATTCTATAGTAAATGGTGAAATGAAAGCTGCTATACTGTACATTATTCCCCATTAATGCTGAGACGTGAGATTGTAATATAAATTGTTCTGTGAAACATGAAAAGGCACTTTGGAAATAAGTGTTGTTTTTTCCTTGCCAATTGATTATAAAATGAAGGATTTCACATTTTATGGTTATGGTATCTGTAACCATATGTGTCCTCTAGCAGGTCATCTAGGGATGAAATTAATCTATCTGCTATTAGATTAAAAAGAAAAGCTACTCTATTTGTGCTCTCATTTGGTTTTGTATTCTGCAGGTCAGCCTAAGAGGCATCTTCTTACAACAGGGTGGAGTGTATTTGTTAGTGCAAAGAGGCTTGTTGCTGGCGACTCAGTCCTTTTTATCTGGTATTCTGAATCTTCCTGTTGGCCTCTTTGTTATGTTCTTGTTCATTCAGGTTCATTATAATGCATTGTTCCTTTTTCCCTAAAAAAGAAAAAAATGGATACCCCAAAGGAAAGGAAAAATAGGTATTGCTCTGTTTCTTCACATTTCTCACTTTTCGTACTGTTTATTAATATCAGGAATGAAAAGAATCAGTTACTCCTGGGTATCCGGCGTGCTAATCGCCCTCAAACTGTCATGCCTTCGTCTGTTCTATCAAGTGATAGTATGCATATTGGGCTTCTTGCTGCAGCTGCTCATGCTGCTGCTACAAATAGTCGATTTACTATTTTCTATAACCCAAGGTAGCTGTTCGGTTCACAGAATATCAATTTGCGTCTCTGATGCTAATTTGTTTGCATGGGTTAATTTATAGATTATATTTTTTTTCAGGGCAAGCCCCTCTGAATTTGTGATACCTCTTGCCAAATATGTTAAAGCTGTGTACCATACACGTGTCTCAGTTGGAATGCGTTTCCGAATGCTGTTTGAGACTGAAGAGTCGAGTGTACGGAGGTAGATATTTTTTTCCTATGGAAATTCTTGGATGACAATTACTAGATGTTGGCTATGATTTATCCTGGCTTGAAATCCTTTAATATGTAATAATTTGGTCTTGGTGATGCAAAGGAAAAGTTTGAATTTCAGTGAAATTCATTGTCGGAAAAATTAGATTTCAAACTGTTCGAACGGAAATAGCAAAAGATTGATTTTTTGTCTCGGTTTCAAAATTTTTCTTTCAAGCAAAGATTTCATTCTAGTAAATAAAATGCTCTCCTCGATATTTTCTTTTGCTTTTCTATTTGACGCAATTTTCTGCTTGATTCTGCTCTACATGTAAATATTAGGATATCTTATGAACTGTTATAATCGCAAAATGGTTCTGGCAGGTATATGGGAACTATCACTGGCATCAGTGATCTAGATCCCGTTCGTTGGCCTAACTCACACTGGCGTTCTGTCAAGGTGTGTTGATTGTGGTTTATTTACTGGATAACTGGTTCATTTACTTATTATGGAAAATAAATGTTGCCCTGACTTTCTTGACGTTGAAAATGGATTGTTGAGTTTATTTCTTCATGAACTTCGTATTGTTATGGTTTTACCAGAGAAGATTTTTGGTAGAAGTGCCATAATGTCTTTCCGTTTCTTAATTTCTGAAGGTTGGCTGGGATGAGTCCACGGCAGGGGAGAGGCAGCCGAGGGTCTCCCTGTGGGAGATCGAGCCTTTAACGACATTCCCAATGTATCCATCTCCTTTTCCTCTCAGGCTAAAACGGCCATGGCCCCCTGGATTACCCTCTCTTCATGGTATTTTTTCTGCTAGTTCTTCAGAAATGACACAAGGTCATAAGGAAACCTTCAAGTTCATCTTTTCTTTCCACATCTACACCTATTCATTTGTACTCGGTACATATGGCACATGTAGACACGTTTGCGCTACACACACACAAAAGCATATATCTACCATTCTATTTTTTTTTTATAAATTGAAAAAAGAAAATTCTCTATGTGCACACATACATATTCTCTGTGGACTGTGATCGTGTACATACATGCACACCGATGATTACCTTTTTGTGTTGTGTGTTTCTTAAACTTGATAATGTTTTGCAGGCAACAAAGATGATGATTTGGGCATGAGTGCTCCTCTGATGTGGCTGAGGGATGGTGCAGACCGGAACATGCAGTCTCTCAATTTTCAAGGACTTGGGGTTTCCCCTTGGATGCCTCAAAGGTTTGACTCCTCCCTTCTTGGCATGCAATCTGATGTATACCAAGCAATGGCTGCAGCTGCCCTTCAAGAGATGAGGGGGGGTATTGATCCTTCAAAACAAGGGGCTGCTTCCCTTCTCCAGTTTCAACAACCTCTTCAACAAACTCAACAAAGCCTTCAATCGAGACCAAACCCTATGCTGCAACGACAAATAATGCAACAAACTCAACCCCCTCAATCCCAGCAAACGCTTCTCCAAGCGATCCAAGAGACGCAATCTCCAAATCATATTCTCTCTCATCAGTTGCAGCACCAACATTCCTTCAATGATCAGCAGCAGCAAAACTCGCAGCACAACTCACAACAAAACCAACAACAATTGCCTGATCAACAACAAACCCAGCAACAACAGTTCCAAATCCCTAATGTGGTCTCAGCCCTTTCACAACTCGCCTCCTCTTCACAATCCCCATCTCTCCAATCTATCTCTTCTTCATTATGCCAGCAATCTAGCTTCTCAGACTCCAATGGAAACCCCGTTACAACTACTAGCATATCCCCATTACAGAGTATATTGGGGTCGTTCCCACCTGATGAGAGCTCCCACCTCAACTTGCCAAGAACCAACTCTGCAACTCTTCCAAGGGATCACATGTTACCTTCTGCTCCTTGGCTCTCCAAGAGGATTTCTATTGATTCTTCTCTACCATCAGGAGGGCCAATTGTATTGCCCCATGTGGAGCAATTGGCTACACAACCCAATATGGCACAACACCCAGTCTCTTTGCTACCATTTCCAGGAAGAGAGTGCTCAGTTGATCAGGAAGGTAGCGTTGGAGACCCACAAAGCCATCTACTGTTTGGTGTGAACATAGACTCTTCATCTCTCATGATGCAAAATGGGGTTTCGGCTCTTAGAGGACTGGGTGGAGATATAGATCCTTCGGCTGCTTTGTCATATGCGGCATCAAATTTCTTAGGGAATACGGGAACGGATTTTCTGAACCCAGGGATGGCGGGTAGCGGTTGCTTGAATGAATCTGGGTTCTTGCCTTCACCGGAGAATGTGGGTCAGATAAATCCACAAAATTTTGTGAAGGTAAAAGATGCTGCATGGTATGCTTTGTTTGGTTTTGTTAGTAAAAGGTTGATGCTCAATTATTTTTATGGGTTCTTACTCTTAGAATAACAGAAATTTGCTGGCTTTTTTTTCTGGTTGTATTGGGATTTGGTTGTACTGTCAGAACTATATTTTCAGGTTAGAATGAAGCACTTATGGCCACATATTCCATACAGTTTTACTGAAGTTGTTTATTAATATTTTTATTCTGGAGAACATGATTTTCTTCCTTCCCCCCTTCCTGTTCCATAATTTATCTTAGGCCAATGTATCTCTCCTTTAATTCATATGTTTAAGAAACTACCAAACTGCTACTACAATTGTCTGTTGGATATTCTTCTGGTGTGGTCCTTGATAGTTTTTCCTTTGATATGTGTGGTGTGTACCATGTTTTTTGATCTAGATTTCATGGTTTACCTTTTCTAATTAGTTGTAAATTATTTTTAATTACGGAAAGAAATGTAGGTTTAAATATATTTGCCAGGACCTAGGCGAGGCTATGAAAATATATGATTTTTTGTTTCATTTGGGTTTTGGCTGCTTTTACATAACTTTTAACCTGTATTTCTTCAGTATATAAAAGTCAACTTCTACATTCCTTTGCCATGCTCCTCTTTTTTCTTTCATTTCTCATGATTATGTTGTCCCCTTTCTAGGTTTGTAAGTCAGGGTCCTTCGGGAGGTCACTGGAAATCACAAGGTTTAGCAGCTACCTTGAGCTGCGCAGTGAGCTCGCTCGTATGTTTGGCCTTGAAGGCCAGTTGGAGGACCCTCTGAGATCAGGCTGGCAGCTTATATACATCGACAGGGACAATGATGTTCTTCTCCTTGGCGACGACCCCTGGCCGTAACTCCTATATCTCTTTACTGTTTAGATTTATTTTTCTTGCTACTTTTTGTATGCTAAAACATGTCTTGTGGAATTGTGACTTTTGGGAATATATGACATAGTTCGGTTTGGACCTAAGTGTGCGGTACTCCTTTGCTAGATTCAGGATTCCTTCTTTTGATGTATGGTTGGATACCAATTGGACTGGGGCTTGCATGGACGTTCACTTGGGTTTAGTTAATCCCCAAACCATCCATCAGAAGGGACATTGGTTATAGCCTTGGACTATCCATATATATATATATATATATATATATATATATATATATATATATATACGTATATATATATATATACTCAGTTGTAGTACGCTGTACGGTGCCATAATTTCTTATGCTAGTTACTCATCCTTATACTCTTAGATGGACCTGAGGTCATGCTTCTTGTTCTTTACAGGGACTTTGTGAAGAATGCTTCGTGTATCAAAATACTCTCGCCACAGGAGTTGCAGCAGATGGGGAAGCAGGGAATCGAGCTTCTGAGGACGGTTCCAATGCAGAGGCAGCAAAGCAGCATCTGTGATGACTATGTAAGTCGACAGGACTCACGAAATTTAAGTAATGGGATCGCATCTGTGGGTCCTTTGGAATATTGAACTCTAGGAAAAATTTCAGGTTTCTGAAGCCTCTGTAATATGAGCTCCCCTTTGCGAATTGGCAAGAGCACTGAGTAAGTAGCTAGGTAGATGGTTACTGTATTATAAATATATACGTGTTACGAGACTGCTGGAAGCTGAGCCCACTAGTGTGTTTGAATATCATGCAATTTATATTACAGACTGGAGATTTTGTGTTCAGGAGAAGAGAGAGGAGCAGTTTGTTTTTTATGTGTTTTTGTGTCTTCTTAAGGTAAGTTGAGCTCCTAGATTCTTTTGTGGTCTTGTGCCTTCCTTCCTTTCCTTTTCGGAAACTGTGGGGTTAATGTGGATGGGCTTTGGGGCACTGGCAGTTTTCTGAGTCGGACTTCTGAATGCTTATTGGAAAAATAGTTCTGCAGGGTTTCATGGGTTCCAATTGAAATTGTGTTTTTATCTTTGGTTGAGTTTACATAAAGATTGATAAATAACAGCTACCTATCATTTTTTGGGGGTTTTAATTTTTTTAAGTCCCTCTCTTATTCCTACCATTTTCAGGACTTAATGGGCAGAACAATTGATCAAGAATAGTTCAAGAACTTAAAGTAACTTAACTAGGTAAGATTTCAAGCAGTTCTGAATTAGTGTCAACGTACAATAGCTTATAAACCATTTGTTGTGATATCCTGTGGTTAACATCCTGACCACACTTCGTCTAAACACTTCTTCCAATAAAATATCAGCAGGGGTCACATTTGTTAGACTATGATATCCTAGAGGCTTAAGTTGTCTTCTGAAGAACTAGGTAGTTTGCCCAAAGTATGTTCCTGTTTTCAGATTCTGAAGTTTTTTAAATATCTACGTTTAAATGAAGAATGTGATTGTTTTCTTTTCTGGGATCGATATAGCAGTATAATTCTTTTCTTGTCTGGGATCTACGTAGCAGTATACTAAGAGAAGTCCATTTCGAAAATCAATGATAAATGAACCTAACAATTGTTTATTTATTCGTTCAAGAAACCTATATGGTCTTCTTGCTATGCATTATCCAGCACTAGAAATCTGTGGTCCATAACATATTGGGGATTTTCCAACCTTTCGTCTAAATTGTTTTTGGATATCTTGTTATGTCTTCATTATCCTTGGGTTTATTTCGAGTAACATGAGAAATAAGTTGATATATTTTCAAGTAGTCCAAGGGGGACATCCCTCAGGGCTTGCTGACTGGTACCTGATAGTTCTCACTGTTGGATAGGCGGCATGTGCATTGTGGGTGTGGCCACCTACCCAACCCACTCCGACAACCCTTAGATTTTGTGGATTCAAACCTAACCCACACCGACAACCCTTCGATTTTGTGGATTTCAACTACATAAAAGTGAAAGACTCTTCTGAAACTGAGAAGAACAGTGAGCCTCGCCCACTTT
This sequence comes from Amborella trichopoda, assembly GCF_054954075.1. NCBI lineage: Eukaryota > Viridiplantae > Streptophyta > Magnoliopsida > Amborellales > Amborellaceae > Amborella > Amborella trichopoda. The sequence goes on along the minus strand of NC_142337.1, from coordinate 2,188,265 downwards.
CTTTCTTACGGCTTGAGTCCTATTCTGACCATGCCATGGCAGCACCCGTTAGATTTTAGGCTGCTTTCTACATCACTTCTTCAACTGGGAACATGTGGTGGGGCAAAAACTAGAATTCGGTGACGTTGTGATGTCTAATTATTAAGGAAGTGGAGGTGCCTCTTTCAGTATGGCAGGCTCGTGGGCACCTTTTTCCTTTTTGGCCTAGATGTTGACCCTTTTAAGTCTCGCTCTGTCCAGGTTGCCTTCATTCTTTCCGCACCCATTTCTTGTGGACTTCCAGCACGTGAACTTGGTTTCAATTTTTTTGTGGGTCACTGTTCTCTCCCTCCCTCCCTCGCTCCTCTCTCTCTCTCTGTCGCTATATATACATATTTATATTTATATATAATTGGAGTTTTAATGAGGAGAAATTTACCTTGTCCTTTGATGTACAATTTATTTTTGGGTTTACTTTTCTATATTTTGGTTTTATTTTGTGGGGCTCCTGCAGGTGGTGGGGTGGGCGTGGGGGTGGGGATGTTTGTTTTGTCCTTTGTCGAGGACTTGAAAATGACAGGTGTTTGTTTTGGTTTGACACATTGACGATCCATTTGGCTGATCTCAGTGCAATAATTGTGTGCACTCGATGCAAATACCCATATATTTGTATTGCAGTTCCATTTGTGCTTTTAGCACGTAGCGAAGGTTACCTCAACCCAAAACTGAATTGCATCAGTCGGTGGGGTGTCTTTTACCCAAAAACTTAGGTTCAAAGTAGAAGTTTGTTGGGAATCCCTATGCATTCATAAAGCACATGTAGAGTTTTTAAACCAGTTGTTTTTGTACATTTTGTTGGTGTATTTAGGTAGCATTAATAGTTGAAATTATTTTCATGCTTCAAAATCATTTTTCTTGCAATAACCTGGTAGTTTCCACACAAGGAATCTTTGGCAGTTCAAGCTGGAAAATTATCTATACCATTAGCCACCCAGTTAATCCCAATTCCAAAAGGCACCATTTTTTAGCACCATTTTTTTGGGGCAAATATGTCTTTGACCTGTTCTACTTCGTAAATAATTTAGATTTTTTGTACTGGAACATTCTGTTTGATTCTCTATGAAAAATGAATCTAAACACTCATTTATCCTCTAAAAATAATCTGTTTGCAATTATGTTGTTCCTTGAAAGTTGGAATTTTCATCTGTCTTTTTTTCCTATTGACTTTGTTTTTTCAAGATGTTTGATCTTTCTTTAACTTCGTCATTGCTTGATGCACAAGATACGCACGCACACCCATAAGCATAGGTGCATGTAAATTTAAATTTATTGCATGCATTATATATACGTACTTATGTATGTGTGTACTTGCGTATATATATGTGTGTGAATTGGATACTGATTTGCTAGATTTTGTGTGCCTATACAGGAACTGGTGGCATAAATGAGTCACTAGGTTACTTTTAGGGGCAAGTGGGTAGGCTGTAAGGGCTTTGGGTTTTTGCTGTCTTATTGTGGGGACTAGTGGGGCCTGGGTTTGGTGGTTGTTGAGAGGTCTCCATGGGTGATTTCACCATGCATCATCTTTTCTTCCTATCACCTTTAGGACATTATTCATATTCAGGACGTCTCTCTCTAACTTAGGAAGCAAATATAAACTAGTTCCCCAAAGTATTGTGTTTAGGCATTAGCTTTCATAACCATATCTGGTAATCTTTTGATCATCCTTAGGAAATTGATGCGGGATTTAAATTTATTAGAAAAGGGGTCCTTGATTAGTTTAGTTGCCTTCTTCTGATAGACATAAGGTACAAGAAGCACTTTCTTGTTGTATTTCACTCAGTTTTATCCACAAAACAATTCGTTTACATGGAGGCAAACTTGTCCAAACTTAGTGGGGCAGTAGATATTTAAACTAAAAACATGTCGGAAACCAGTCATTAATGAATCAATCTGATTAATTAATTGATTAATTGTTGATTGTTGGCTAACCTCGTATTTTGTGTGTGCTATGTATGACAGAGCTGTCATATTGACATGTCGGAAACTAATAATTAACGAATCAATCAGATGATTAATTAATTCATTAATTAATTGTTGATTTTTTGCTAACCTCTTATTTTATGTGTTTTATGTATGACAGAGCAGTCAAGTCAGTACCCTTTGTTTCTCTTCTTTGTGTGCTGCCCCTCCCCCTTTTTCGTCTGAAATAGAAGAACTGTCTCGCTTACTGGTTCCATTAGAGGCTCGGCAGGTAATTGTTAGTGAACGGCCTTCTTTAGGTAATTGTTAGTGAACGGCCTTCTTTGGGCATATGCCTTTTGCTGAACCCACACGAAACAGTCCTTAGATTCTAAGAATTTCAGCGACAGCCATAAATTTATATAGCTTCAATGAAATGAGAATAGTTGCCTTTTTTTTATTGGTCAAAAAATTGAGCACATTAACCCTTTCAGTTTAGAACTTTAGATTCCTTCCTTTCTCTAGCCGTGTGTCCCTTTTCTGCCCATGCAATGCCGGAATATGTCAAATCCGGGAGTTTTCGATTGAACTGCACTATCTAACCTCTTTATTTTGCTCATAAATCACATGGTGGGACCTAATATTTAGAATTTGGAGAGCTTCAAATGTCTCATTATTGTGGAGGGCCCTCACTCAGTATGGCAGGCTCATGGGCTCCTTTTCCTTTCAGTTGTTGACCTCTTCGGTTTTATGTTCCAAGTCCCCTTCATTCTCCATCACTAAATTCACATGGAGATTCGTGTTGCTCGTGAACTTGATTTCGCCTTTTGTGGGTTTCTGTCCTTATTCCCATACATATACGAAATAGAAGAGGGTCCGGTAAACTTTTATGTTTTATTTGGGATCTAGCTTGGTAAGTTCCGGGGCCATCAAGGTTTGAACCCTTGAGTGACTTCATTGGATGCATACTTATTTGTGCATGTGGGGTGTGTGTGTATGTTTGAGCTAGAGTGAGACAGAGGAAGGGAGAGAGGGTAGCACGTGTATGCATGAGACAGGGGTTAACACGTATATGCATGATATTTTGGTCTGTGGGGAGAGAGAGAGAGAGATTAGCACGTGTGTGCATGTTTCTTGGAGGGAGAGACAGATTAGCAGGTGTATGCATGTTTTTGGTGTGTGACAGTGTTGGAGAGGTTAGCACGTGTATGCATTTTTTTTGGTGTGTGAGAGAGTGTCCAAAAGATGTTTGCATTTGTTGCAAGTGAACACGGGCTGATGTGTACTGCGCATATGGATGTATGCTTGTAAATATGTAGGTATGCATTTTCCTGGATTGATTGAACGATCTCCTACTTGATTTTGTGGATATGTATCAATACATTACCTTTTATGAGAGGTGGGCAGGCTGTAAAGGGGTTAGCCTTTGCTGTCTATTGTAGAGAGAGAGAGAGAGAGAGTGTGTGTGTGGGGTCATGGTTTGGTGGGAGGTCTTTTAGGGGGTGATTCACCATGCATTATCATTTTTTGAAGGTCCAACCCTAATCTTTATGGTGTGGGTCCTTTACACATGGTATGGCCTCTTGTTGCTTTTGGTGAGTTCCATTTTCTCTCTCTTCAATGCTTGCTGCCCCAGTGACCCTTATGGTGGCCCCTTCCCTCTCCTAGCAACCCTTGCTCTAACCCTGACATATTTGTCACTTTGCCAATGATACACATCAATCTTGAATGTTACCACTTACCATGTGATTAGGGTGGCATCTAGATTGAAGCTCACTTGATTTTTGGTTGAAAATGGTGGAAATTCCAGTGCTGATATGTGAATTTTAGGTGGCCCATATTCAAGTTTACCATTATTGTCAAATTTTGGCTCTTAACTTTGCCTAAAACTATATAGTGGGTAATTTGGTTTGACACAATTTTGACCCTTGCCACATTTTAGGGGAGTTTTTAAGTCTAGCTAACCTATGTGCCAGCACCAAGATAAAAAATAAGCTTTACAAAGGCTGTCGTGATGGCTATTTCTCTTTGTGGTTCCATCAAGAGAAAAAAAGAAGGAATAATAATGTTGCCTCTGAGAGAATCAGGGTTTTAAAAATCACTGAGCAGATTCAGAATTGTTTTGAGTTGGTTGAAAATTGGTGTGTGGGTGATTCTAGTTTGAGGAGCTCTTCACTTGTGCCTCTTTCTGCCCCCCCCTTTTTATTTTCCTGTTGCATACATGCCACAATCTGACTCGGCCGAATGATCCAATCCAGGGAATTGCCCAAGTTGGACCCATCGATTTGGTGACTCAGCCGTATGATCCAATCTAGGGAATTGCTCAAGTTGGACCAATCGATTTGGATGGCTTTTCGCATGTCCTGCTCTTTTTTTTTTTTTTTTTCAAAAATCTTAGTGTACAGGCTGGCGTCATGTGACTTTCATTATGGAATTATTTCATCTCGTTTTTTAAAATAGAAAATTTTACGCCGATAAACCCCAAATATCTGTTATTTAAGAATTCTCTTTTAAAATTTAGGCAAGCTTTCTATACTTCTCCTATTGTATAAATTATATGTATTTCCTCTATCCAACTGTCGATTTTGAATAGATGGTTGAGATAGTCTCAATCACAATGTCGCATCTCAAAAATATTTTATTTTTAATTTTTTTCTCTACAAAACATTTTGACACTAAATTTTGAGCATCAACTCATCGTTTAAACTCGCACCTATAAAAAAATATTCCCAATGAAATGAAATGACCAAAATGCTTTTGGAAGTTTTAGAGGAATTATGATTTTTGTATTTTACAAAAAAATATTTTTAAATATTTTTTAGGTGCATCGTATTGAGATGATGTCACATATCAAATTCTATATTCATATAATTTGTAAAAAAAAAATTAAAAAAAAAAAACTCTTAAGGCATCTTATGTAGATCAAACTATCTGTGGTTCACTTAATCTAAATTAGACGGCTGAATAGGTTGGAGGGTGGTGGGGAGAGAATCTACTCGGATATATTCTATACGGTTGTACTTCCCTTAAATTCTTTTTATTACATTTACACCTTATATTGTCTACCATGTCCTTACTTCATATTATGAAGGTTCGAAGTTGAGTTTGGAACAACTTAAGGTATGAAGTTGTCAACTTCGGACCTTTAAGGTCCAAATAACACCGACTTTAGATTTCATCCGAGGGAATCTTCAAGGTCTAGAACTTCAAACTCAACTTTAGACGTTTAAAGTCTAGAATAGGGGCAATTTGGAAGAAAAAGAAATGGAAAAAGTGGTATGAATGTAAAAAACTATTCTTAAGTGGGATTTTTAAATAGAAAATGTTTACAAATATACCATTTACTTTAGTACAAGGATGTCACAATTACTCTTTTTTGTCAAATTTTAGATCGGGTACTTGTAAGCGTGACTAGACTCAAAGTTCTAAAAAGAAAAGGTTAATTTCTGATACACTTCAAGCCCTTCAATTTGAAATCTAATGGTTAAAAGTGATTGTGGCCTTCTTGTAACAACAGTAAATGATCCCCTAATGTATAATTCTAAATAAATATCGGTAATACGTGGGATGTTAATGTTGATTTCTCTTTTTAAAAACAGGCCTTTAAAGTAGGGTTAAAACGGCTTGTTGCCCTTTTCTAATACTTAGCTAGCACATAGTAGGCTTGGTTTGCGTTAGCGGAATGATGAGAGTTGGGTGGGTGAAGTGAAGATGTACAACTGAATTTTATGTGGTTGATGCATACCAATGAACTTGAATGAGACTAGCTTTGCTCTATGAGGTGGAATGTTTGGCAGTCAATAAACATTACACTCATGGAATGAGTGTAGTAGAGATGAGGATGTTAAGATGGATGAGTGACAAGATAAGAATGAATAGAATTCAAAATGAATACATTCGAGAAAATTTAGGTTGGCACCAATAGGCGATAAGATGTACGAGGAAGCTCTAAATCTGATGCGTTTATTTTGGCAAATAAAGCATGAAACACATACTACAAAAACACAAATAATTTATGTGGTTCATCACATAACTATATCCATGGACACAACAAACTGAAATCCACTATACCAATGAAAGTTATATCAGAGATTTTAGAACACAGAGTTAACCCTCAACAAAAACCCAGTCGAACAACCTTTTAAGCCACTCTCCTGACTAACACCACATGTCGTTTTTTCTTCTCTTTTATTTTGGCAATCATTACCAACAACACCATATAAAGACGTGAAAGCAACAAGAAACTGACTTTCTTTTTAACTAAAAGGAGAAATCACCAAAATCTCTATGGGAACCACTTATCTATAAGAAACCAACCTCTCAATTTTCAGGAGTCTAAAGGAGACACCATCATTTCAATCTTTAGGAGTCTAAAGGCGGTACTATTATAATATTTCTCTTCATAAGAAGCTCTCTTCTCTTTAAGGGGAGACCTTGCATCTCATGCACAGGAAACTCATGGCCCCCTCTCTCTCTAGAGGGGGCACACAAATTCTTTGCTCTTTCATCCCATATATATATTTAGCAATCTACACTAAATAGGAAACTTCAGGACACTTCCTATAACTGTTACATATATCTCAAAAACCAAGTGATTTATTCAAGAGTCGTATTTTTTTTAATTTCTATTTCCTTTAAAAAACCTATCAATATCAAACCCAATTCAACATAATATGGGATTTCTTTATGTGGGTGATTTTGGATAGCATCAAATCCAGACTTCGGTGTGCTGGCTATATGTGGTGCAGACCCGATAAACATGTTACGAGGTACGAGTTAGTTCAAGTTGAAGGTTAAAAAGGGGTAAATGGTAGGGTCCCAAATGACATGGTTTGAAGTAATAAAAATAAAATTGAGGACTCATGACCTCACGTAGGGTAATAGAGCTTAATGGCAGATTAAGATTCATGTAGCCGATCTCAATTAGTTGAAAAAAAGCTTTGACAATGATGATGAGAGTAGTGATGAGAGCCGTTAATTGGTATTCGTTAACAAATTATTTGCCGTCTCATTCATATTGAGAATTAATCAATGTTTAGTGGAAATACTTTGTAATCCTCAATATTTCAAAGAGCGTGTACGTTGTGCTCCTGGCGGGAGCATATATTGCACACCTACTGCATCGGTTAGAAGATCAACTAATATGAATTTTTGGGAAACATCTAAGAATTATTGGATGATTATTTTTAAATGAAAAGAACTTTTAAATATAGAGTTTTTTATACTTAGATGTCACTGTCTAAAAATTGAACAATTTTTGTTTAATCTTGGCACATTATTATTTTTCAAATGCATAGAGAATGCAATTTATTTTTATTTATTTATTGAGATTAGTCTATAACTTGAAAACTGCACATCCGTAGAATTTGGAGTCTTAAAATACTCTTAGATTAGGTTTTAACGGAGGGAGTAAATAGAAAGATAGTTATGAGAGAGCATGAAATCTTATTGAATGATGCGTAAACTATTTGAAACATCAAATTGCAACATTGAGTGTTCCAAATATCAAATTATTTCAATTGATAAGAAAAGTGTTGTTAAAAGTACTGATCATGTCGCAAATCTAAATAAGGAAAGAATTTGATGCGTAAGGAGACTTAGTTGTTGGACAATGTTCCCCAAAATGTCCGTTGGAGCCTATTTGTAACAAAATGATGCCCCCAAAAAGGTGAAATCACTGATTGAAAGATAATTTTTAAAAATATTATTTTTAAAATTTTAAATTTATTTATTTATTTTGATAATTACATTGGTAGAGATTTTCGACCCCTAGAAATTTAAATCCAAATTTCATCTCGAAAATGAATTTGGAGGGGGGACATATATAAATAGACGAGATAGCTAACAAACCAAAACTGGATCTGCCTAAATAGTATCGTGCTCTTCAGGGGGGAGTTAGTAATGTGAAAGGTTTTTATACTTCCCCTACTGTATTACTGTATAGAAGATATATATTTGCCCTCATCCAGCATACAATGCAGATTAAGTGAGTCATTTATTGTTTAATCTAGGCTAACGCCTCAAAGTATTTTATTTTTAATTTTGTTCCTACAAATTACATGAATATAAAAATTGGTACGTGCTATCATCTCAAGGGCACATAAAAAAAAAATTTAAAAAATATTTTGATAGAATACAATAACCAAAATACACTTGAAACTTTTAGGGGCATTTTAGTTATTTTATTTTTGGGAATAATTTTTTAATATATTTTTTATATGTTTAAGAGAGAAGTGGATGCCCAAAATTTGGTGTAAAAATATTTTGTAAAAAAAAGGTTAAAAATAAAATAGTATAGATACGTGACATTATGATTGGGGTCGTCTCAGCCGCCCATTCAAAACGACCAGTCAAAATGAATAGTTGGATAGGGAGAAATATATTAGCTTTATGCAGTAAGGGAAGTATAGACAACTCCCCCATTAGTTGTAATTTGGCAAAGGAAAATAATTCACCCCGTATCATATTTATGGGGTTTGGGAAATTGATCAATGTAATTGAGAAGGAAAATTATTTCATGTGTCGGGGACCGCATTTCTACATTTGCGGTCCCCGAGGTATAGAGTATCTATCTTAAAGATGGATGTAAATAGGTGGTTCATCTAAAAACAATCGAAATTAATGGTTCTAAATATTTTTTTAATAGACTTATTATTTTTAATTTTCAAAACTTACTTATTTTTTCATATTCATGATCTCTACGTTAGAGATTACATGTTCTTCAAAATTAGGTGAAAAAATTCATCTAAAAAATAGATTTTTAAGGGGTGACTCATTTCTATATGAGTCATTCGAGAAATTTAATAAGAACCCAAAAGTTGTAGGCAAAGGACAATCCCTTGTGTATGGTCTACCTACACAAATGGGCTTACCACCGTCCATTCTCAAGATGGAAGGGTGATGGTGTCCTTCCATCATGTGCACTATGGTTCCCATCCACTGTCCTTTGACAACTGATGTAGATTCCCAATTCAACGCTGTTATAGTGAGGCTGCCCTCTGTCAATCGATTTGAGATGGATTTTGAACCTAAAATCTCTTAGGTTTATTCCCTCGATCAGAGTATCATGAATCTGACAAAAAATAATTTGAGTTTTAAAATCTTTATAATAAATTATGACACACAGATCATGATATTTGCCTGTTTGGAGTTCCAAATTCTGAAATTTGAGGTGAAAATAAGCTTGTAGCAATTTAGGATGTGTTTTGGGTCCTAAATCCTTTGTCAGTGGACTCATTAAATACTTTTTCAATTATAGTTTGGCTGGTAATGTGCACCCAGTGTCCAACAATTTGAGATTGTCTATAAAGAGATCATTTATCTTTTATGCATGAAGATTATAATAATTCGTGTCTCTTAAATTTCAAAATGGGCGGTTGTAAGAGTTTCATTGAATAGACACAAAGTTACACAAAAATAATTCTTAGACTTCGTGACTCATCCCAAACCATTCAATTTGACATCTAATGAATAAAAATGATTATAACCTCCATGTATAAAAGACAAAAAGTCTCTTCGTAGACAATCCCCAATAACTTTGGGTAAAAGGTATTGCATTTTAAGGTTAGGGTTTAAACGCGTCCCTAAATGCATCTATTATATCGTGTTTACCCTTCCAAAATAAATCTTGGAGTAGAGTTGGGGATCTGAAACTTCATAGGTCTACCATCAACCATGTATTATATAGAAAATGAATTTTGAGCCTAAAAGGTTATCCATCTTGTATTTTCTTTGGATAATTCATTTCAATTATTAGTGTGGTTTATATAAAGTGTCAACCTTAAATTATCCAGGCACACCTCCAAAGCCCGTCAAAAGATATAATTTCAATAATGACATGACAATCTATTTCACATCTAGTTATGAAATTTAAAAATCAAAATATAGTATATATCGAACAAATCTACAAGCATGAAAATCTTGAGAATGATTGGTCTAGATAATGTATTACAAGATGTACTCTTTTTTAGATTTTGAAAGTCTCTTTTTTTTTTTTCTTTTCTACATCCATACATCTTAGATTGAGATGCTCCCAGCCATCAGATCTTAATCGGATTGTTGAAAATGTCTTTCATTTCATTCTTCCCCCCCCCCCCGCCCCCCGCTTCTTTCTCTCAAACATGTTAAGAATGACATATCATATGAGAAAAGACACTTAGACACATGCTTAACATGAAAATTAAAGTAATATACTCTTCTAAACTCTTAATCTCGCTCTTCAATATGGGGTCGAACATGAAAATCTCATAAAATTACAAAGTGGGTAGCTAGTTGCTTCTAAATCTGATGACATCAATAGATGATATTCCACATTTTTACAACTGATTCATTGGGATCAGTTTCAGGCCTGCTTCCCCAAATAAGAAGAGAGAAAAATCGTCAGTAGCGAGTGAACCAACTACAACAAAGGAGAGACACCGGAATTCGACCAGTGTGACGAATGTGGTCAGCTTGTCGAGCTGCTCTAATCACCTGTTGATTCCTTTTGGCTTCAGCATTTTCTCGTTTTTCTTCTGCTTCCCTCCTAGCTGCCGCCAGCTTGTTCATCAGCTTCTCATACGCCCGAGCTCTCATTTGTTCCAACTGAATCTGTATATTACAGATAATGCTAATTAAACTGGTATGTGGTATGTAATCGTATGGTATATTTCATAGGCATATAATATATAGTGTGGTATGGAATCGTACGGTACATTCCATAGGCATATAATATATAGTATAGTATATACCGGTCTTCTAAAACTCGGGCATGTCCACTGGACTCGCCCGAGTTACTCAGACTCAGCAGAGTGCCGAGGAGCTATTCCTATATTTTATCATTATTACTTATACATACTCAGCTAAGTAAGCCACGTTGGAATATATGACACTGACTCGAGACCTTACTGACTACCGAGTCCGACCTTGTTCATGAACATTGGTATATACTACTACATAATAGTCATTCTACTTTATACTGAATAGTACATACTATTTTATATATTGTAGTCATACTGATAGTCATATACTGATAGTCATTACTACATACTCTTTTATATATTTCATATACTGCTCACTGGAGAAAGTTATATAGTATAAATGTTATATGGTATGGTAAATTGTATGAAAAGATATACTATGACATATGATCTCAGGAACAATAAGGTAGTTGACATCATCGCCATCTAATCAATGGACAGTCATGAAGACTGGTATGTACCAGTGAATTAGTGACATTTTTGAGGGACGCAGTCTCCCTCCATCTCCATCAAAACCATTGATGGGACGGTGAGGAGCCATACTGTTACCACTTACCATGATCACGCGGTTTTGTATTGGTTATATTGTAGATGATAATATGGCACACCAATGGTATGAGGTGCATGGATGTTGTGGTGCACGGTGCACTACGGGGGCATCAGCTATATCTGTTATCGGTGACAGATGGAAGAGCTTAGTCGTAACAAAGGTGAACCACAGGTGAATTTCCATTGTTCATCACTGGGTGAACAACCGCAGAGCTAACCATTTATATTCTCCATGGTTGTATAGCATACCATCTCAATCTACAAGTAGTTTGTGTTTCTTTGCATATTATGAAAAGAAAATGGTGATGACGACGACAGAGATTTTATTAGGAAGAATGATAATAACAAGTACATATTTCCTTCAATATAGAAAATTATGGTGGATGTTGTGTGTGTATGTGCGTGTAAACATGTTTAAAAAGCACCCCAATTTGTTCCCCCAATGATAATAACATGGAAAAAAGGAGATCTGATTTATCATAATAAGAAATAGAAAGATGGCAAAGTTGGGCAACAAGTCATGCTAAACAAACAACTGCAACTAAATACCAGTTTCTACAATTATGGTAAAGTGATAACTTATGCCTATTACTGTAAGTATAAAAATTTGCAAGTAGTGAGTGGCATAGAGTACCTCAATTCTCCTCATTTCAGCTTCTGTTTTGGCTTTCTGGTGAGCCTCCCATGTTTGTATTTTGATTTCTTCACGCTTGTATCTGGAAAATTTAAATTACTGAGTATTATTATTGACTGCAAGCTACGTATTTATTTATGCTGCAGAGAGACCAATTCCAGCAGGGAGAGCGTACTCAATAATTGTAATGGACTATGGGAAGCAGCAGTCCTCAGGGATTATGGACATGTCCCATGAAATGATGGATTGAGGGAGAGTATGGCCCAACAGAGTGGCCATGACTTTAATGGTGGATCCTACTCTCTTGCTATCACTATCCATTCAATTGGACAGTAATGACCCCGATGGACTATGTCTATGTTTTTTCAACTCTTCATTGGACTATAGTATAATTAAACTTTCAAATAAAACTGAACCTTTTTCAGCACAACCACACCGGTATATTCTAGCAACAATGATCAATGGTTTTGCGAGTTGAAAATCTTGTATTCTATTTCCAAGCTATAACAAATACTACAACTTTACCTCTTATTTGGAAGAGAAAGCATACCATATTCCAAAATGTTATGGTATACAGCATTCCAGAGGGCATTCAGCATTTTTCATCAACCTATGATGTTTCAAATTCATGTTTTAAAAATCCCTAATCCTTTAATGGAACAAATTTCAGAAATTCTTTAGTGTCATTGAGATATTATTCAAACAACAGATTCTGAAGAGCGAATTTTTAATTTTTCTGTTCTGTAAAGTATGCATGGATAACACAGTTGAAAAAACTTGGGAAGTTATTGTTATATGTAAGCAATTTTCGTCCTACATAATAAGTTGCCAGTTTACATTTGCTTCATTGTGTGTTCTTCTTTTCATGCCCTTACTTTTGAAATGTCCTTGCTTTCTTAATTTGCACAGAGAGAGAGAGAGAGCCCAGTCATATGACAAATTCGCTAAACAACCAAGAAATTCCAACGGGATCAGGGGAGCCATATCTATGTATACCTGGCATTATGCTTTGTATTTTCAGCTTCCTCCCACTCTGATGCACGCGCTCTGAACATTCTCTCTAGAAGTTCACTTTCATCCATGGTCTTGAGAGACTCAGAAGCACGATGGTCCTCTTCTTCTTTGCTTGCCCAAGCTGCAATGTTCATCTTTCCTAGCTGCATACCAAGTGCCATAATCTCTCTCCTAGTCTTCAAATGCAATTCTCTTTCAGATAACTCTCTCTTGTGATAATCTAAATTTTGAGCTAACTCTTGACCAGTTGTCTCTCTTGGAGAACTAGCAGGTTCAGCTCTTCCTGGTGTAGAAGGAAGAGAAGAAACAGGGCTTCTTATTGGTGTTGTAGCTTTAGTAGGAGTACCAGTCCTTGAAGGCTCTTGGCTAGCACTTGGGGTCATCTCTGTTCCCATATCTCTCATACACACCGATTTCACAGCTGCTGAAACTTCGGAGTTACTGGTTTCAACTCCATTGTAATGGAAATACGGTCCTTGATTAGCTGTAAAAATTACAAATTGAGGTAAGAATCTGAGGTTCTTATGGTTGAATAGACTACCGTCCGATGCACAAAGGAAAACTGTCATTCATTGGGTTCATGACTGTTCGATGAAATGATGAACGGTGATAAGGAGAGCAAGTGGGACCCACTGTTGTGGCCATGGCCTGTTCTGGTGGCCCCTGCCCTTTGAGTGAAAAAAATGAGTGATAACACATCACAATTGAACAAAAAAGAACAAAAAAGAAAAGGTCTTGGCCAATGACATAACGGTCATCAAGAAAATTCATTTTCTGGGTTCTTACAGTTGAATAGACTACAGTCCGATGCACAAAGGAAAGCTGTTATTCATTGGGTTCATTACTGTCAGATGAAATGATGGACAGTGATAAGGAGAGCGAGTGGGCCCCTGGTCTGGTGGCTCCCTCCCTTTGAGTGAAAAAAATGAGTGACAACACATCAGTATTGAACAAAACAGAAAAGGTCTGGGCCAATGACATAACGGTCATCAGGAAAATTTCAATGGAAAATGAAAAATTACTGGAAAAATGTTATTGCCTTAATGAAAGTCAGATTCTATAGGCAGGCGTAGGTTGCTCTGCAAAAATATTCTGTCGAATAAAAATATTGAAGAAAACAGAGCAACAACCTAAGAACAAGTATTCTTATGCATTGGTCCAAAGAATATAATAATTTTAGAATGTAAATTTTATTCCAACCAAATCTATCAATTTGAGTTTGCTTATGGGTTAAAATTCAATATTTCACATTGAAAGTTTACTATAATCTTAGAGAACAGAGCAAAGACATATCACATAAACAAACCACTTGTATCCATATCACATAATCGATTCAAGCACAGTAACTAAAATTACTTCGGAGTCTTAAAAAATATGACATCAAATTCCATTTCAAAGAGATATTTTAACTAAGCAATACACAAATCAATCAGATAAAACCCCACTTACTAGCTGCACCTGAAGTCCTCTCTATATGAACCGGAGGCCTAACTTCAGATACGGATAGTTCTGAATCAAATTTCTTTGTCACCAAAATATGGGAAAGGAGAACCTTTTGGTCTGAAGCCATGGCTTCTGGTGCCACCCTTGTTGCATGAATCCCTGATTGCTTGGTCACCTGACCCTGAAATGAATTCTTCTTAATTGGATTTGTATTTATAGTGGGATGATATTGAACTCTTGGTTTGTTAATAACCCATTTCTCCGCATCAACCCACTTCGAGCTGGAGCTTGAAGTCCTAGTCAATGGCCCCAGTGATGATTTTTGACCTCCTTTCTCTTCTTTGTAAAACTCGAAACTAGAGTAATTGGTGCTTTCTTCATTATAATCTTCTGAGTTTCTCACTGAATGATGGACTAAATCCAAGTTACTGTTAGACCCAACTGTGTCACTAATAAGTCTTGCAGAATTCTGAACCCTGAAGTGAACTGGTTCACTTTCCTTGGTTTGGACTTCCTTCTGATCAACTGGGCTTGAATCAAGAAAACCCTCCTCATTAGTGAGGGCTATGGAAGAGTAGTGGGGTTGGCATTCTTCGAGATCATTTGATGCACCTGATTGGAGTTTTAAAACAAATTCATAAGAAGAAAAATCCCAAATTGTTGAATTTTGAAACCCACGAAATAAAAGAAAAATGATAAAATGCTTATAACCACTAAAAACAGTCACTCATTCATGGAAGACAAGTACACAAGTTCTAACTCCAAAGCCCCACATTCTAGAAATTTGAATTAGTAACTGCAAGCATGCAATAGAAATAAAAGAAGGGCAATAATCAGTGGTTTATGAAGAGAAATAGAACAAAGTCCTACCTACAGGAGAGAGAGGACCCTGTTTCAAGTTGAAATAAAATGCTAAACTTGAAGTGAAAAATAACTGCTTACATGGCTCACATAGTTCTTCACCATCTCCTTTCAATAAGCTGTTTCTAGCAAATTCTGAGTCCTCAAACTTAGTAGGAGATGTTCTTGATGAATCACTCCCTCCTTCCTTCCTCTTATTTTGAGATCCCAATAGTTTAAGCCTTATTTTAGTAGGAGAACGTGTTCCTCCCTATATTCAGGAAAGGGGGCAAATTTACACAATCAAATTTCCATCAACTATCATTTCAAGAGTGTCAAGAGAGAGAGAGAAAAAACTTTCTTCCAGACCACCTTAAGCAAACCAGAGAGAGAGAACAACCTTTTACACACCAATTTAAATAAAACTCACTAAGAGATAGGCCAAAACTCCATGAAAACCACCCTGAGAGAAGGAAGTGATAAGCCAAGACTCCATGAAAACCACAGTAGACGAGAAGCTAAAAGCCCAAAACTCCATGAAAACCAGAGAGAGAGAGAGAGAGAGAGAGAGAGAGAGAAAGTCATGGGGAAAACCAATGTGCTCCTGACCTGACCAAATTAAGCAAAAGCTGCGAAACCATTAAGATTAAGAGATAGGACAACTCCATGAAAACCACAGTATAACTGTTTTCTCTACAACCAATCAGAGCCCCTCTACGAAGTAACAACCCAGAACAAATCAAAGAACCCAAGTTCACCACATGGCCCAAATGATTTCAAATAGAGAAAAGATAGACAACTAAACCACTTGCAAACTCAATGGCTGTAATGTCTTAACTGTTGAAGTACCTGCACTTTGTGTATCCTCTCGTAGTCCATTGAAGCTGGCCTCACAGAGAGAGAGAGAGTACTGAGTTGCAGTTCTAGCGGTTGCTCAATGTAGTATGTACTCAGAGAGAGAAAGAATAGCGATTCACAGGGTTGCACTTCTTCCGGGTGGTCTGTGTACTAGAGAGAGAGAGAGAGAGAGAGAGAGTTGTATTATTATATATGGCACATGCTTCAGAGTGTTACAGAGAGATGACAAATGCAGTGAAGGGTGTAGAAAGAGATGGCAAATGCTGTCAAGAATGTAGAGAGAGATAGAACAGATGGCAAATGCAGCAAGAGAGAGAGAAAGAGCAAATGCAGCAGGACTGGAGAGAGAGAGACAGGGGGGAGAACTCGGCGAGTTTTTGGAATACCCCGCCAATTCAGCGCCAGCTCCAGTTCTGCATATGATAAAGAAAAATAGTTCTAATTTTTTCCATTTTTGTTCAAGGAATTTTTCTAAAATTTTCCATTAATGTATAATAGCAATTTTTTGCACTTTTTTTCTCTTTTAAATGACAATTCTATTTCCAAATTTCTATCACAAGGAGATATTAGTTATATCACACAAATGATCATTTATAGTGTGAAGAAATGAAGCATTTAATTTTAAATTTTAAACATACAATATTATTAGAGGGTGACAATAAAGTTGAAGCATAGATTATTGTACCTTTCATTATTTATAGGGAAAAGTTAATTTAGAGCGAGGATCTATATATTTTTTTTCTTATATAAAAATACGTTTTATATTTTTCGCACAATATGTCACAAAACATTATTGTCTATTAAATTTCAAATTGATGATTGTAAGAGTGGCAATGACTACACTCAAAATTCAAAACAAAAATTCTTGGACTTCATGCGACACCCCAAACTAATTAATTTTAACATCTAATGCCTAGCATCGATTATGATGTTTTTGTAACATAGCTAAATGGTCTCATAGTATACAATCCCAATAGATAGTATAAATGAGAATTTCATAAATCCAATAAAAAGGAGTTTCGAGTTCTAATAGTCTATTTTGGATTGAGAGCATATACTACCTCAATCAAAAGACCTACTAGGGACTTCTTTTTTTTCAATCTTAAATTTTGGGAACTAGCTAAGAATCACTAGATGATTATTCTCTAAAAACAAATTTGAAATTATAATTTTTTAGCACTTAGATCTCAAACTCTAAGAATTGGACAGTCTTTGAGACATTTTTTTTTTTATGTGCATAGATGTGCAATTAGATTATTATTATTTGGTTATTGAGGTTAATCTATAGTTGAAAAGGTCATTTCCTCAAATTGGGGCCCTAAAATTAAGGCTAAATGAGGTTTTACCTTACGGAGTAAATGGACACTATACTCCTACACGAGTATAATGTTTTGTGGCTTTTGTATTTTTTGAATGCTCATCTTAATTTTTGTAGAAAGTTCGATCTGCATGGCGTGTGGGACGTCCAAATTTACAGATTTGAGGCAGAAATGGATTTACAATTGCTTAGGGGATTTGTTGAGTTTTGAATCCCTCGAAAACCAGGTAGATGCATGAGGCGGTTCAATACTTTTGAAGGAAAATAGAGGGAGTTGATTTAGAAAGATAATTATGCCTCGTTCTCAATAAAGCTATGCAATAGTGTTATCCGCATGGGACTTGCCAATTATGAGGGTTTGGGCTAAGTTAAAATTGGATGGTTGAGCTGATTGGATTGAATTTTTAAATATTGAAAAAAAAAAACATACCAAGAGTAATTTAAAAGCATGATCTACATTACAAAAAATTGCCCAACTTTGTTTTAATCAACTATATTGATTAAAATCAGTTGGCAACCAACCAATTTCCGATCAAGCATCAATTTTGACATATTTTCTACCACATACAATAGTACTTCAGATCAAGGATTGGCTAAAGCACCAGTCAGATCAAAGATTGGCTAAAGCACTAGTAGGTGGTTCGACTAGTAGAATCAAGTGATCCGATCCGGCCTTCATAACTATCCTATACAATGCAATAATTATTCCAATCCTTGAATTATTATGGGGTTGAAAAAATATTAAGTGTAGGCCAGGCCTTTTAAGGTACATACAGTTTTCTTTTCAGTGCATGTTTTTAGAGTTAAGGTACACACCAGTTCTTATAAACTGAAAACATGATATGATAGGGTACATATTTTCTCAATAAACGCTAATACCTACCCAAAAATTTCTACAAGAATATTAAAGCCACTAAATTGATTCATGATGCCATCCTTGGTAGGTGGGTTTTCTATGTCATTATATCTATATAATATTTTGAATAAAATGTTGCAAGAAAATAGCTATGCATTAAAGCCAATCTAATTTTTCAAGTAGGGATTAAAGGCCAAAGTTTATATAAGGGTGAGGCCCTAAGGTGCACTTCAAAAATTCACTAGAAGATGCTATTTTGATGTTAAAAAATCCTTAAATCAATCATCTCGACCTCTATATATATGGACATGAGAAAAAATAGATTTCAAGTTTTTCAAATAGTGTATCTTGTAACACTTTTTCTAGACTGTTAATTTTTAAGATTTTCAAGTGTTCATAGATATGTTTGATGTACAACATCTTTTAAGCTTTAAGTTTTATAATTAGAGATAAAAATAACTTTTCAAGCTATTACAAAGATTTCGTACTTAACCAATATCTTTTGATACTATTTGAAAGTATGTCTTAGTTTGATTGTTTAGGGCCTCAACCTTATACAAAACATACCCTCTCCAAAAATGAAATAAAAAAAGGACACGGTTTCTATGCGGCTAGCCTGCATAGTCTAAAAATGCCGGCTTGGTAATAAATATTTTTTTTAAATATAATTTTATCTCAATTTTTAGAGAATATATAATTTTTAACATGGAGATCATGAATATGAAAATATTGTTTTTAAAAAAAAACTAAAAATAATAATTATATTAAGAAAACATTTGGACAGTTAGTTATACTTGTTTTTAGATGGACCACCTATTTGCATCCATCTTCAAAATGGATGCTTTATACCTCTGGACTGCATATTATAAAAATGCAATCCAGCCCGCATGAAACAATTTTCCATAACAAGATCTCCGAAAAAAAGTTTCTAAGTCTTGTCAACCTTCATAGGTTAAATGCCTTGTCAAGAGATATGACATAACGCTACGTCCCAGGCTCAATTTCTACCCGGGTAAGGCCCTCTCCTTAATAACTCACCCAAAAAAAAAAAAAAAAGGAGACACAGCAAAGAATTGGTGTTAAAAGAGATTGAGATAACGCTACGTCCTAGGCTCAATTCCTACCCGGGTAAGGCCCTCTCCCTACTAACTCACCCAAAAAAACAAAAAAAAAAGAAAAAGAAAAGAAAAGAAAGAGACACAGCAATTGGTGTTAAATGAGATTGGGAAAGTGTTTGGTGGAAACGCGGGCTTACAAAGGCTGAATTTCAAATATCAGGAAAATGATGAAAACATTGTAGATCTGTCTCCTATTATGAATCAAACGAAAAGCATGAAAGGCCTTTAAGTTATAAAAATGATTATGGATTTTTTTATATCTTCATAGGTCTACTATATTTGTATTGTTTTTTAAGCTTTAAGGGTTACAGTCAAGGGCGAAATAAACACTTCAAAATATTTCGACATTGAATTTTCATTTATAGGAAATTTATCTTAAGATCCATTAGAGACAAAGTATTTAACATTTTGATTATTTGTAACTATTCCAATTCGCGTAATGTGGATTTTAATTGTTCATCTCTCAAAGTTGATAGTTTTCCTTTTATGTGACTTAAAATTTCATAAAGCCATGGGGAGAGAGGGAGTGAGAGAGAGACAGAGGTACATGGGCCTAAAAGATGAATTATTTATTTGTTATTTTATTTGATTTTAATTTAAAAATCCATCAAGTATACATGATCATGAGTTGGAATAGCCGAAGGTTAAAGTTTTGATAAGCCAACAATTCATCCATTTACATGTGCCCCTTCTTCAAAACCCATTATAGAAATGGAATTTGGATCCAATATTTTAGGGGTCAAGAATCTCAACCATAAAAAACACAAATATAAAAAAGAAAAATAACTATTAAATTTGTAAATGACAAATTTTACCATATTTATCGAGAATGGACGTGATTGGTGGTCTGACCGATCAAACCGCCGACAACGTCTTGGTCGGTCTTGTCCAAATTAAAAACCTAGCTTGATGAAAAACACCGGTCAAAAGCATTCGAATCGGCCATTTTCGACTAGTTTGAACAACCCAATAAAGTTGACCAATGTTTTTTTAAAAAAAAATTATTCATATTGCTTTTATATTTTAAAATCTAGTCAAATTGGTTGACTAGTAGTCAGAGTGATATTAATTAAACTAATGCCTCCACTAGTTCGGCGATTGTTCCGATCCTAATAACAATTATTTTCTTTTTTTCAACACCATTCATTTTGAATTTTGGTAGGGCACCATTTTTTGAAATCCATCTTAAAAATGGATGTTTAATGAGTGAGTGGACACAAATAACTGTCCCAATCACATACTTTTGGATAGTGGAAAATGAAAAATGATTAAATTGTAAGCAAATTAGAAGTATATTAATAAAAGAGAAATGATATTGTGAGACCCTCCCACATCCATATGTGTAGACCCTCCTGCATCTATATGTGTAGGACTTCAAAGGATCATCATTAAATTTAACTCAAATATCTAGAAAAGTCAAATCTTCCACCATGTAATCACTTTTCTACATATCTATGTCAAATTTAATAGTGATCATTTGAAATCCTACACACATGAATGTAGGAAGGTCTCCTAGGATCATTACCCTAAAACAAATCTCTCGAAATAGAAAATATATGTTTCCAAATAATCCGAGAATCAACCACACCCACAAACAAAGAATCGCACGTGCAAGTGGGTCCGTAACCTTATATCTCTCCCCCTCTAATAAAAACTTAGGTTTCATACTACTATGGGAGTGTACTATCAATATACTCCCTCGGGAAAAACTTACATTAGAAATGCCTTTAGATCCCAAATTTTGGGGATGTGATATCTAGAATCCAGCAACAAAATTAAAAAAAAGAGAAAGATTAACTCACACTCTCCATCTATAAGAAATAAAAAAAGTTTATATAAAGATGAAGCCCTAAACAATCAAATTAAAATGCACTTCAAAAATTCACTAAAAGAGGTTGTTTCGATGCAAAAAAATTATTAATTAGATCATCTCGATCTCAATATATATGGACATGAAAAAAAATAGATTTCAAGTATTGAAAATAGTGCATCTTGAATTGTATTATCTAAACCGTCAATTTTCTTGATTTTCAAGTGTTCATAGTTTTGTTCGATCTACAGTTTTTTAAAATCTTTAGGTTTTATAATTAGATATAAAAATAAAATTTAAAGCCACTACAAAGATTTCTAATCCTGAAACATGTTTTGATACTATTTAAAGGTGCATCTTACTTTGATTTGTTGCGGTTTTAGCCTTACACAAACTACACCCTAAAAAATGAGCATCGCGAACCATTGGAGGGAATGATTAAGAACTTATAATCCAATTTTTTTTTTTGAAAAGAATCATCTAGTAATAATTAAATAGTTCTCAAAATTTTGAATCAAAATAAATCTCCGAAATAAATGTTTTGCCTGATGGAGTAAACGTATATAATGCTCCCGGAGGGGCAAAGTGTACCCTCTCAAAACTTATTAAATATTTATTTATTTTGAGTAATTTCATTTCTCAATAAATCGCCGAGTTTTCCGCGAGGAATAGTGAGCGAGTCCTTTCGTCCAAATTCGTCCTTAAAAAAGATTCAGTCAAACGTAGTTCCCAATAAGTCTGATTCCTAAAATTGTTTTTTATTTTTAATTATGGAATTTAATGTTTAAGTATTATATTTGTCAGGTCACGGAATTCTATAATGTGACCCTTCATGCTCAAATATGATTATTTTTCATTAAAATTTTATATTATTTTTTAACAATTCCCATAACCATAATCCATTACTATTGGTTGAAAAACTTCAAAAATTAATGGCCCTTACTTACGGCTGATGTAACTTAGAACCTGCACATATTTATTTGGCTTGAGGTTACTTTTCCTTTAGTGGGGAAAAGTTAATATAAGTGTGAGGCCCCAAAGAATCAAATTAAGGGACGCCTTAAAATTTATTAAGAGATTTTGTTTATGATGTTCAAAATTATTTAAATTGATCATTTCGACCTCAAGATATATGGACATAAAAAAAATTAAATTTCAAGTTTTAGAAATAATGCATTTTGCAATATATTATTTTGACGGTCAATTTTCAAGATTTTGAAGTGTTTATAGTTCTGCTCAATCTACACTATATAGATTAGGAGTAAGGGTTCTGAAAGTATTAGTGGGATGGTGTTAGTTGTGGGAATGAAAACCACAACATGATGAGCTTTAAATTTTATATTTAAAGATAAAAATAAATTTTGAAGCCGTCATAAAGATTTTTATTACTAAAATAATATCTTTTGACACTATTTGAAGGTGCACCTTGCTTGTTTAGAGTTTCGGCATTATACAAACCACATCATTAGTGTGAAAATATCTCCTTCAACCCTTCTCTATTTAGGTGGATTTTCTATCTTATGTCTCAATTGGATGGCTTTTCTTTCTAATCCCCCATTCACTCACACACACACTCTCTCATTTGGATAATTAAAGTGGGGATGACGAGTCCCTATCCGTTTTTTTCAAATAGTTTAAGAGTTAAAGTTTTTGAATGTGTTAGCAGCGTTGTGTTGGTAAAATAAAAACCATAACATGATGACTACGTTGTCGGGGCGCTACCACCATGACCCCAATCTCTCTCCCTACAAAGTCTATGGAAGAATTCCGCTTCTCTCTCTCTTCCCCTATATATCTCTTTGTATATGCAAAGAAAAATTCCATCCATATAAAGAAAAGCCAAAAGATATTATATTTCTCCTAGATTATACTGTTACCCCCTCACTGTAAAACTTTTCTAAGATTAATTTTGGGGATGCAACAACCTCTTCAGCCCACAAATTAACTTCAATAAAAAAAAATCTTAATTGCATCTCACTTAGAAAAAAATACAGTCTCAAGATTAAAAAGAGACCATCCAATTTTCAGAGGATGAGATCTAAGTGTTAGAAAAGTCAAATTTCAAATTTTTTAACAATGATCATCTGGTGATCCTTAAGAAAGTCTTTTAACTGAGGGAGTAGATATACACTATGCTCCAATGAAAGCATATAATACGTGCTCCAGCAGCCAATTCCATGAAAAGGCCTTAGTGCTGAGCATTACAAAAAAAAAAAGCTCTTGATGAGGGGCTTGTTTTCCGTCTCACTCTTTTCCCCCATTTCTGTCTCCCCACATTTTGGTTTGAAATCGGAATGCCGGATTGTATTGGTGTTGAGTCAATTGATGAAGGAAACGACAAACCAAGCTCGTTTCAATTAGGGTATTAGCGATGTGACTCGCTAAAGTTTTTGGTGACCCGAAGCCAACCCGTTCTATTACCTGCCCTATTTTTGTACCAAGGGTGGCAACAGGTCGGGTCCGGTCTAGCCGATCTAAAAAATAAAATATTTATATATTTAATTATATTTAAAAGTATTTCATATATTAAGACCCAAAAAATATTACCAGATCCAGATCCGAATAGTATTCGGGTCCAAGATTTGAACCCAAAACTGATCTGCTGGTTTTAATTTTTGAACTCATACCCAAACCCAGATCAAGTCTATCCCTCGGCTCCGGAGTCTGATTCGAGTCCATTGCGACCCCATAGTGCCAACGATACTTAGATCGATGACTTGGGGATGGCTCAAAAACTACTTTCTAGAGAAAATGGAAAGACCAAGAAAAGCAACTCGTGGAGATTGTGTGGGCCTTTGGGACCACTTGGGGAAAATGACTACTAGCCTTTAATCAATCGCCTCGATCAACTCAGCAAATTTTAAAAAAATTGAATAAGAGTGTAGAAAGATTAAACCAGGTCTAAGAACCCAAATCATTCTAAAAATTAATATTTTTAATATATTGACTTAATGTGATCATGGGGTGAACATGTTGGAGTCCTAATTTAAGGTCTTGGTGTGATTTTTAAAACCCTGGCCTTGACATTTGATCTTTCAATGCCCTATGGTAATACTTGGTCTTGGTACTACTATTTTAATCATAAATAAATAATCTTTGCTACGCGATCGAATTTTGATAAAAATGACAAGTTATTAAAGATGATATTGTATTTGATTACTTTGCATTATAAATTGAAATATTGTTTTATTTTATTATTTTTAGTAACCATAGAAAATTCACCAAAAAATATTTACATGTATCATATAACTCATTTTTTAAGTTCATTTTTTAGGCAAATATGAAATTATCAACTTTTTTCTATCCCAAAGGTTTTTATGGCACTCACAAATTCCTAACCCATTTCTTTTTTTCAATTTCTTTAAACCAAAACCAAAGTAATACTCATTTTCTTCTTAGGACAACTTGAAGAGCAAATTAGTAGTATGTCTCTTGCTTGTAAATTTTTCCTTGGATATCTAGACTTTGAATGTCAGTGGGAGACATAGAAGATATTTAGGAGTTCCATTGAATAATCAAGGACTTACTATTGGACAAAGGAATGATTCTTGAAGAAAGCAACAAATGGATGCAACTTTATCACTAGACAGGAAAATATGAGGATTAGCTTTAAAATTTCATCTGGCCCGACCATCTTATGATTCATTTTATGCTATGATTATTCTTTTGAAATGTTAATATGGGATAAATGAAGCTTTATAGACGTCACGTTGTGGCACCAACCACCCTGTCCACCTCTGCCTATAGGCAATTCTCGATTTTTCTAATACGATATTATTTACAACAAATGAAGTTTGATCAAGTTTAGAGAAATCACAAATTCCAACTATTAGCTAAGGTAATCTTTCTCATATAGATGGATATTGCTGGTATGGTTTTCTAAACAATTTTTTGAATAATTTTTGTGTTCTCATAATTTTGATGGTATCTTTCCAATAACTCAACGATATTGTCAATGTATCTTTGATGTTTTGAAAGTATTCTCAATATTTTCAAAGGCCAGTTTGTCAAAATACTTGTGACGGATCAACAATTTAACATTTTAGTCATATCGGTTGATTACACATCAAAATACCTATCAAAATACATCACATAATTTGGAATAGTTACAAATATATAAAATGTTAAATAAGATGTCTCACATGGGTCATTATCATCATCATCATTTTAGTCTTTTCCAATTATTTGGGGTCGACTACATGAATCCTAGTTCTCCATTATGCTCTATTAAATGTCATATACTCAGTGAAGTCATAAATCCTCATATCTTTTCGGATTACTTCTAACTACCTCCTTTTAGGCCTATCCCTTGTCCTTTTGAGTCCTTCCGCTTGAACTAATTCACACCTCCTACCACATATGACCAGCCCACCTAATCTACTCTCTCTCATTCTATTGCCTATTAGTGCCACGATTAAATTCTCTCGAATATATTTATTGTAAATTCTTTCCTTTCTTGTCTTGCTACTCATCCATCTCAACATCTTAATCTCTACTACATTCATTTTTTGGGTATATTGTTTTTTGTCTGCCCAACATTCCGCCCCATAGAGCAAAACTGATCCAATCGTTGTCCTATAGAACTTGCCCTTTAGCCTCATTGGTATGCGGCGATCACATAAAATTCCAGTTGCACATCTCCACTTCGTCCACCCAACCTTAATTATATGTACGACATCTTCCTCAATCTCTCTATTTTCATGGACTATTGATCAAATATATCGAAAGTGCAGCCTTTTTTGTACTTCATAGCTGTCAATCTTAACTACTTCCTCGTCTCTATTCCTATTATTACTAAATTTATACTCCACATATTCTTTTTCAGTCCGACTAATTTTAAAACATTTGGATTCTAGAGCATCCTTCCAAAGTTCTAACTTTGTGTTGACGTCGTTTCAGATCTCATCAATCAAAACTATGTATATGCCTCGCATGGGTATTTTGTTAAATTTTTCTTTTCAAAATATTAGTTCTCCTATTTGTGATAATAGAATAAACAAATAATCAAGCATGTAACTTGCCCAGAAGAAAATTATGAAACATGTACCTTAAATAAATACATTTTGAAGCATGATTTTGAAATTTTTTCAATGAATTACACCTCCAAGAACTCGAGAATGAGATTTATATTTTCACTGTACCTCCAAGAACTCGAGAATGAGATTTATATTTTCACTGTAGCTGAGAGAGAGAGAGAGAGAGAGAGAGAGAGAGAGAGAGAGAGAGAGAGAGAGAGAGAGAGCTTAGTTATAGTTTTGTAAGAAAAAAAGAAATGAATATTTTTATATGATAGAGGGGACATCTTGTTGGAATGTTGTATTTAAAAGATATTTCTTTTGAAGATCACCCACCGATGGGTAGAAGTCAGAGAGACTTCATTCAAGTAAACACACACACACACTCTCTTTACATTATGTGTCTCAATATCAATCGTACACTCACTCTCACTCTCACATTGTGTTCTCTCTCTTAAAATCAACTCAAGTTCTCTCCCTCAATGTACTCATTAAATGCTCTCGCTCAAACTCAAACATAAACTCTCTCCGTTTGTGTTTCCCTCTCTCTCAGAATCAATATAAATTCCTTCACTTTCTTCTCTATGAATGTTTCTTTCTCTAAAAATCTTTGTAGACCCTCTCTCTCTCTCTCTCTCTCTCTCTTAGAATGTCTCTTCTCTCTAAGATCAAATGAAAGCTCTCTATCTTTGAATATTTTCTCTTTTAAATATTCAACATAAACTCTCTCTAAAAAATATCTCGTGAAGACAATGATCTTCTTTGATTAAAAAAAAACATAGGATTGTTAACCCTATCAAAACCATACGAAACTTGGATATGATACCTTAAATCATATGAATGAGAGAGAGATTATAAAGACATGCCAAAGACATGCATATGTCTATTGTGGTTTGATATGAGAGAGGAGGGAAAGAGAGAGCCATAGAAAACAACAAACTTTTAAACCCACTAAAGGTGCATTTGTTTTATGTGAAAATATTTCCTAGGTAATATTTTTATGTGAAAATATCCCCTTATGTCGTTAGTTGTGGGAATATTTTCACACCAATTAGCTCTCAATTGATGTGAAAAGATGCATTGAGCCATTTGTTTAAAATTGATGGCCAAGAAATATCTAAAAGAGATTAATTTTGATACCTTAGGTAAAAAATCTAAGAAAATAGAGACATTAAGGAAGATGTCGTACATAGAATTAGAGCCGTATGGACAAAGTGGAGATGTGCAACCACTTTTATGTGATCACCACAATACCAATAAAGCTGAAAAGGAAGTTCTATAGGACAGTTGTGAGGCTAGCTTTTCTTTACGAGACAACATATTGAGCAGTCAACAAATAAAATACTCATAGGGTGAGTGTAGCAGAGATGAGAATGTTGAGATGGATGAGTTGTAAGATAAGAAAGGATAGAATTCGAAATAAACATCATTGTGGGAACTTAGGAGTGACTCCAATAGGTGACAATATTAGGGAAAGTACACTTAGGTAGGCTGGCCATGTGCAGACTGAATACAACATTGGTTAGGAGGTACAGTTTTATCTAAGTGGAAGCTCTAAAAGAGCAAAGAGAATGCTCAAAAGGATATTGATGGAAGTAGTAGGAAAAGATATGAGAACTTATGGTCTTATTGAAAGTATAACCCTTGATAAAGTAAATGACAGAATACGATTTGTATGGTCAATCCCAAATAGCTAGGATAAGGCTCTAATGATGATGATGATGACAACATTTGGTACAAAAATGTCACAATTGCCAACTGATGGTTAGGGATGTGCCATTAACCCTACACAAAGTTCAAGAAACTTCTTTCTTAAATTTGGTGGTATACCCTTGGACGCTTAATTTCACTTCTCATGAATAGGGATGATTGTGACCTTTATATACTAAAGATATATTATCTTATGACATAAAATCAAACATAATTACTCTTCTAGATACAAGTCTATCTACTAATATTAATCTAATATAATTGTTATATAATTGACACTATAATATAACCACCCAAGCTAGATCTTGGTTCTGTAGACCCTGCCTTTGGTCGAACCCTAGTAGGGAAGGCTTAGACCCATCGGGGTGGTCAAGGTCCAGTCCGATCCCAAGTCGGAATCAAGGTGAATCCAAACCTTATTACACCCGTAGAAAAATTATGACCAGTCCCAGAATTTTGTCCTCAATTAAGTAATTACTTATTGAAAAGTGTTTCAATTAGGGGAGCTCTAATAAAAAAAAAAAATTCAAAATTTTTCTATTTCATGTTCACATGAAAATCAGATCATGCACTAGTTACCTATCATAAATTGCTTCATCTTTAATAAAATGCTTATGAAAGAAGAAAAATCAGAACATGTGACACTTTACAAAAGTATAGCATGCAACATTAACATACAAACAATATGCCACTTATCTTAATTAACCACTGTTAACATCGTACAATCGAATATTAGTACACTGTTTCATGCTAGAACCAGCAGTTTGTATGGATATCACAAAGAAGTTGGCAATCAAAACTTTAATGAATTTTAAACTTTTGTGATAATTGAGGTTGGTATGTGATTGAATATGCAATTTTGTTGTTTGTGTTAATTTTGTTGAATTTTAAATTGATGATTTTTTTATTTTTCTAATTTTATAATTTATAATTTTTTGACTTATAGAATCTTTTGATATTTAGATTTTTTTGGTGAATGGCGTTCAACAAGATCTGCAATTTTTTAACCTTTTGTGCATAACCATAATTTTCTGTACCCCTAACTAGTCACGTATTTTGCATGTTTTTTTAACTCTTGATTTGGAATCACATGCCATCAACAAAGTTTAAAATAACATGATTGGAATCACATGCTTTCAATATGAAATATGATAAGGATTATGAATAATATGCTTCTATTAAGATAAGCCTTTTTTTTTTCCTTGTTATAAAATCCTTCCAAAAGTCTCTTCACATAACTTCAGCAAACTATAAATTTTTGGCACGAAATTAAAAAACCAGAAAGTAGGGAGAACTTTTATTAGTAAATTAAAAGGTTGGTAATTACTTGTTCATCCGAAGATAAAACATGTTAAGGTATTGGAGGAGACTAAAAAGGTACATTAATTCAAACAAAACTTTCATTATTATCGTTATAATTGTTTTGTATAGATTATATTATAGAACTTATCATTTATTACTTATTTATTCGATTTTATACTTAAATATTTCATGATAGTTAGATTTTTTTAGTCCTTTAGATTTTGATGACTTAGGAGAAGGATCATGAGTTGACTGACTCATTATGTTCTATCTAATTATTTGTCATGAATGCATGTATTTACATGCAAGCATCAAGATAATTTATGAACTCAAATCATTGCACACACATTAACTAATTAGCATTAAAAGTCATGTTATTCTATACATACACACCAATTAGCAATAAAAGGGCACGTTGTTTATGCTACCTCTCTCTTGCTTATAAGATATAATCGGCTCAATTTTCTATTTTCTCTTTAGTTTTCCTTTTTAGTACATTGAAAGGCGCTGGGTTGTTGTGGTAACACCCTATACATAGTTACCATTTAGTGGTTTTCAATCATACCACCCACTGATACCTTAAAAAAAACTAACTCTCAAATCTATATAAAAAATGGATAGGAGCATGTCTTCTCATGAAACTATTTTGTTTGTTGAGTTGTGCTCAATATGACTTTGCATATCGTATGAAAGATCACGGAATATCCATATGTAGTGCTCAAAAGTTCAACACAGTTAAAGAATTTTTGTCTTATCAAAACATCCAACTCCGCTATATCAACCAAAACATAAAATAAAAGTGAAATGCTCAGTAGTTCAGCATGGTTTAAGAACTTTCTTGTAATCAAAACATCGAACTCTAGTATACCAATCAATAGATATAATATGTATGAAATGCTCCCTAGTTCAGCATAGCTTAAGCACTTCTCTCTAATTAAAACATCTAACTTTGCTAACTATTATCTTAAAAAAGAATAGCAAAATATTATTGTTATAGTTGTTTGGTTGGGCTTCTAAAGAAAGTTTTGGATGGAAGGTGTTCCTTCAAGAATCTCGAGTAGGAGTCATGTTTATCTTTATATTGGTACCATGAGCCCCATTAGATTATTCACCATCTTATTGTTTTGTTCTCTTTATATTGGTATTATGAGGTATTATGAGCCCCATTGGTCCTAACTCCTTGTCTGTTTAGCATGATGAATATATACACGTAAAGATTTACTAGACAAAAGAAGAGGAGGAGATTTTCATTTTGATTAACAGAACATTTGACATTTTCTCTCAAGATACTTTAGGTGATGATTATGATATTGATCTCGATGAACTTATGGACGTACCCAGTCATTGGACCATAAAGACCTTCGTATAATATGAGTGTTCATGTACTGGATCACCACATTCATAGACTACCAAATGAGCACATCGAGACATCACAAAGATCTTCTGACGAAGACATGATTACTGTACTCTTGATTTTAATAAGTTTGTCGAGATACTTGAGGGTACCCAGATCCTCAAAACAGTAGTGACCAACATTGGATCACCATATTACTATATTATTGCATCAGGGATTTTAGACCACAAATATCACATCAGGCATTTGGGGCCACAAATATCTTCTTATAATTATTGTACTATTGATTTCAACAAGTTATTGGAGATACTTGAGGCACCCAGATCCTCATAACAGTAGTGACCAACATCCTCATAACAGTAGTGACCAACATGTTATTGGAGATACTTGAGGCACAGATCCTCAGAACAGTTGTGACCAACATTGGATCACCACATTACTATATTACCACAGGAATTTACCACATCGGGGATTTGGGATAGATAGGGTTGAATCACCACACTACTATATTATCACATCAGGGATGATATAGGGGTTGAATCACCATATTCTTAAAACATGTATCTCAATGTGCCATATTTCATTTATGTCTTTTTGATATTTAAGATTATCAAGTTAATGTAATTTTGTCTGCAAATAAATCCTTTAATAAGGTTGTTTACAAATACTTATGTGCTGGAAATGATTATTTACAAATAATTTACTTCATCAAACTTTTGCGAACTTAGAGGCCTTAAGGCCCAAACCCAAGACTGAGAAAACTTAAAGAACTTAAAGGCCCAAACTCAAGACCGATAGATGAAGTACACGAATTTTGGGGATTTTATATAGTCCATATTTGAGGAAAATCAAATCAGAGGTAAATCTAAACAAAGAAAAATCTAACTAAAAGGAGGTCTAGGTAGTTTTGATTTAAGGGAATTTATCAATTCACACTTAAGGGTAACTATTCAACATCTCACTAATTTGAAATAGCACGTCATTCTTTAGATCAAATTTCAAATAGATCATCAAATGACCCATCACATGGATTTTGAAATTTCTAAAATTATACCGATTATGAAATACAGTGTTCATAAAATCGAACCATAATGGTTAACCAGACATGGGCTCGAAAGTGGTTTAACTGACCTAACCTATAAACCGGCCAATTCAACTTTTATATTCGGGCAAGTCCCGGGCGGTAAAAAAAGTGTTCAGCAAAAGAAAAAAGATCTACTAAAATATGAAAAACCTATAAAAAATGATTAATATAAAACACATTCAAATGAAGTTGAAAATTAATGAAAAAAATAGATTTTAATGAATCGATTGTGCCTAGGTGTATTTTTAAATTTTTTTGAAAAAGATGAGAAAATATATAAGTGAATATTAATGACCAAATTTTTTTTTAATTTGTATCATAATGTAAAAAATATTAAAAAATATATTAGAAACTAAATCCCTTATTTTTGGAAATTTATATACGTTTTTTTGGTTTTTTTTTTTTAAATACTAGTCAATTTAACTGGGCGGTTAGCGGTTAGATTGCCCGATTTTTCCAACAGTGATGAAATGTTAAATAGTTTAACTTTTAGATGTGTTTTGGTAAATCCCCCTAAAACAAGTGTTTCTAACTTCAATAAATTATGAGCATAAAAAAAAAAAAAAAAAAAGGAGTTTCAATGCAAAATCCCAGTAAAAACAAAAACATCCCATCCATCACTGATCTGGTAATCCAAAAAAAACAACAAGCTTCCATGAACTATTACTGAAAAAAGAGAGAGAAAACATAAAGTCACGATTAATAAGATCATTGACAAAAGCCGCATAACACTCTTTTCCAATAGGCCCTTTACAAAAAGAAAGAAAATGGAAAATGATTAATTACCAAAAATATGTTTTTAAGAAACTCAACTAAAAACTCATCCTTAAGAACAGTCCACATAACATATTGTTTCAAATGTTATAAAACCGGAAATCATTCCTTTTATAAGACAAGAAAACTAAAAATTTTGAGATAAATGGGTAACAACTAGCTCAAAACACATTAGTTCAATGTTACTTTAACATAAACAATAAAACAATATGCTTACCCAAATAATAATAATAATAATAATAATAATAAAACAATATTGACATAAATAATTCATTGAGTGAATATAATGTTAAACAAATGGTCATTGTTATACAATAAAAACCCGAAGCACATTAAAATGTCATGGTTTTGGAAGGGCTAGAATGCCTCCCCCCATTTAAAAAAATAACATTCCCCGCCCCCCCCCCTGCTGGAAAAAGTACTTTTTGACCTTGGCCAAGGGCATTTTTTTTCCTTTGGCTGACTTGCGTCTAACGCCATCTACCCTTCCGCCTAGGAGCATGCCAAAGGCCGGATTTTTCAACGTTGAACATAGCCCAAACCGACAAAAGATTAAAACTAAAAAAAGAATTATTATGTGAATGTGCAATTAAAAGACCAACTACAACTAAGCTCTTGAGTGTGGGGAAACAAGCGGGTCACTTATGCTTCATAAAAGGTTCCAAACAATTCTTTAGTGGATGGTGTAGATCTCTAAACCCACATAGTAACAGGTGTAGGCTTGTGAAAAAAAGACCTATGTGATATTTTACCTTTATTTCACCCATTTCTTTTTGGCAAAAGATCATTTACGGATGGTCTTTATTACAACAAGATAAATTTCAAAATAAATTCAACATACCAATAAAACCAAGATCTTAACAACTTAATGTCATTGAAACAACTATATACTATGCGTGAGAAAAAAAGATAAGATTGCAAGAAACAAAACGAAGAGTGACAGAGATTACCTCAACTGGGCTTATTACACCCCACACCGAGTCACCACCATCCGATGGCGCCTGATCAACAATCTAGCTTCAATATCGAACTGGGAAAGTAACTTGCTTCTTCTTGTGAGATTGAACATAGACCGTCGATCAAGGGTGATTTGTGGGTTGAGAGATCCGAGTCATCCATTTCACAGATGGGCCATCAACATTATGGAAGGTGCATGAATCATTATCCCCTTCCTAAACTATTTTCCTATCAATAGAAAATAAGTTAAATTAAATATTGTGCATTCCATAAAATAACACATCTCTACGCATATTTTCCATAAAATCTATCAAAGATATATCAAGTTAATATCTACTTCCATATATGGTCAATATATACCCATATCTTTATTTGACAACATGTCACAATAAAATATTACAAAACTTGAAATAACATGATAAAAAAGAAAGCATCCATAAGGAGGGGCATGCCACCCAAGTGTGGCACGTGTGGCCCCCACCCACTTGATACATGGTAGGCCCATGTGTACAATGGGCCCCCATGATATTTTTATACCCTTTTAAAAATTCATAAATAATTTTGAAACATTATTTGAATTTTATAAAATCAATATCTTTATTTTTATAATCTAAAAAATATAATTAAAATATCAAAAGACTCATAAAAACTCAAATAATAATTCTAAAATAATTTCTATCATAAAGCAAACACAATTAAATTAATTTGAAGAGAAATAGATCCATATGATTTAGGAATTGAATCAACAATCATGGGGCACTCCACCTTCAACTGTGGACTACGTGCCACACTTGCTTTATCAGAGCGACCCAGTTTTTCTCATGACCCGCAGTCAAAACAGGGGCTCATTAGCGGGTCACCAAAGTCTGGCCGATGAGCCAATGGATCGCAATCCCACTATGTGGATTACAGATCCTCTCTTAGAGACGAGTTTAGGTCACCAAGACCTGATGCGATCACAACTCTATAGTGTATAGGGGGATCTCTCGCACATGCATACGCTTCATCCTAAAAAGTGGATTTCTGGCTTTCCTGGACGATCTATCAATATGCATACTGTGTGATGACATATGGATGAGGTTTTGGCTTTCGTCTCTATAGGCCACCATTACACACAAGGGTCGGCTTACTCATCCGGGCATGTTCTCCGACCTCATCAAGGGCTAACCCATAAACCGTCGTCGATTGTTCTTCATGCCCACGTAACATGGGTTTTTTCCAACCAATTGGCTTAGATCGCCAAGCACAGATCGGTATCAGTAAACCATCGTTTGCTTAGGATGGTCCACGAGGGACCACACTCCCACTGAGTACATGTTCCACTATATCATTTCATTTTACAAGCACTTTAAAGGTCACATAAACCCAACAGCTTGGACGTACCAAACGATTCTCCTTATCTTTAACCATAGTGATTTTGGAAGGAATTTTGAGTGGTGGTTTGATATTATCTCGAGATAAAGTTAATTATGCATCGGGGGATGCATAACTACATTTGTGGTCTACCCAAAAAAAGAGCACGATTAACGGCTTATAATTTTTCTTCAAAAATTGTTATTTTAATTTTCAAATTTTATTTTGGCTACACATTTATGTTTTAGAGTTGGAGATTTGATTATACATACTCCAAAAATCAGGTCCAAAATACATCTCAAAAATAGATTATGAACAGGGGACTTATATCCACACATGAGTTAGGACTCTTAAAAACCAAGGTAAAAATATTTGTTGTTTATCAAACATTGAGAATATGAGTGTAGGTAGATAAATTTTCCTTATGAAGTGGCTATAATTAAGGGGAATATGCACATAAATTTCTTTATCCTTTATAGTTTGCAAGATTAAATGTATCTTTAAATTTCATAGTTTATGTTTGGGATTGTATACAATGAGATCATTTACTTTTGTTATAAGGTGGTCACAATTACTTACAACCATTGGATGTGAAGTTAGATAGCTTGGATGCGTCTCGAAGTTCAAAAAAAATTATTTTGAACTTTGAGCTTGGTTAATGGAATAATTGCAGCCACTCAATTTCACATCCAATGGTCAAGATCAATGGTTTAAAAAACGGATCGGTGACCGGGATCGGGCTTCCAAAAAACCGAGCCGGATCGGCGAATCGGCGATCCGGATCGGGAATCGGTCAGAATAAAGCTTAAAAAAAATTCGAAAAAATTATTAAAATTCATTATAAATATTATTTTTTAGGAATTCAATAAAAAATGAGGGTACTCCATTAAGAATTTTCATGTTTTTGAATGAATATGCGAATATTGATATGTTCTTTCCCTGCATGAACCGCCATTCAGCATTTAATTTACAGTATTTCGTGCTCATCCCTACACTGTTGCTGTTGGGACTCGATATGTGAATAATATGATTGGGATAGGGTGGCCTCAGAATCATCATCTCTCTCATTTTCTCTTGGAATAATATGGATTAAAAAAAAAAAATAACAAATTTTCAAAAAAATCAATCATGGATTAAAAATAAAATCACAAATTTTCAAAAAATTCTATCATGGATTACAAAAAAAAATTCGATCATGGATTAAAAAAAAAAAATCACAAATTTTCAAAAAATTCAATCATGGATTACATAAAATTCGATCATGGATTACATAAAATTCGATCATGGATTACATAAAATTCGATCATGGATTACATAAAATTCGATCATGGATTACAAAAAAAAACAAACAAAAAAAAACAAAAAATTCAATCGTGGATTACAAAAAAAGAAAAAAACAGTTCGATCATGGATTACAAAAAATTCAATCATGGATTACAAAAAACTCTATCATGGGTTACAAAAAAAGCAAAAAACAAAAAATTCAATCATGGATTACAAAAAAAAAAACAAAGATTTCGATCATGGATTACAAAAAAAAACAAACATTTCGATCATGTATTACAAAAAGTCGATCATGGATTACAAAAAATTCTATCATGGGTTACAAAAAAAAAAAAAAAAACAAAAAAAGCGATCATGGATTACAAGAAAAGAAAACAAACATTTCGATCATGGATTACAAAAAATTCTATTATGGGTTACAAAAAACCAAAAAATTCGATCATGGATTACAAAAAAACAAAAACAATTCGATTATGGATTACAAAAAATCGATCAAGTATTACAAAAAAATCTATCATGGATTACAAACAAAAAAAAAAAAAAAATCCATACGGACCGCCGATTCACTGTTCGGACTCGCTGATTCCGTACAGTGAATCGGCGAGTCACTGTGCGGAATCGTCCGGTTCTCTCTAGAACCGGACGATTTCCGATTTTTCAACCGATCCGATCCCTTTTCGCGAATTTCGAGTCGAACCGGGCGAGTCCGGTTCGACTCGACGTTTTTTAAAACGCTGGTCAAGATTAATCTCATCTTGTATCAAGTGTAAATGGTCTCATTCTATACTTTCCCTTTATGTTTAGGGAAAGTATAGAATGAGACTATTTACAACATGATCACAACATTCATGACCATTGGATGTGAAATTGAGTGGATGCAATTATTCAATTGACCAAGCTCTGTGTTTTTAGTTTTTTTCCAAAATCCTAGATTGGAATTTCAGATTGTACTGAGATTTGGTTGAGAGATCGAGAGATCGGCTTGAAATGTGAAGTTTTGAATCATATATATATATATATATATATATATGAAGATACTACAAAATGCTTATAGGCGAAAATGAACAGTGATTTCACCTACCCTCATCACCGTTCAAAGTTTATCGCACCGCCACGATTGTCGGGTAGTATTTCATTTTTCATTTTTTTTCTACAAGTTAGAATGATCTGAAATTTAAAACGTGTGTTCATAAAAAAATAAACGAATCTACGAAAATTATCAAAAAAATATTTTACATAAAATAAATTGACCAAAATAGCCCCAAAATGTTTCAGGGGTATTTTGGTTATTTTTTGTGAATTACATTTTTTATATTTTTATTAGGTGCGTCTCACTAAGATGTACTTATATATATATATATATATATATATATATATATATATATAAGAAATAATCCTATGAGACCCTCCCACACCCATGTGTGTAGGACCCCAAATGGTCACTATTAAATGTCGCACAAATCTCTAGAAAAGTTATTACATGGGTGTATGACTTGACTTTTCTAAAGATCCCTATCAAATTTAATGGTGATTCTTTGGGGTCCTACACACATGGGTGTGGGAAGGTCTCACAAAGTCATTATATATATATATATATATATATATATATATATATATATATATATATATATATATATATATATATATATATATATATATATATATATATATATATATATATATATATATATATATAGTATGGGCGGTTGTGGGTTTGAGTTGTTCTCATAATGGGTCTGAGTTGTTCTCATAAGAATAATAACTAGTGCGGTTTGTATAGAGCCGAGGATTTAAATAATCAAAATAGAGTGCACTTTCAAATAGTGTCGAGAAACGTGGTTTCAATATTGAAATTTTTTGTGATAGCTTTAAAATATATTTTCATCTCTAATTATAAAATTTAAAGCTTACAAGATATTGTAGATTGAGCAGATCTATGAAAACTTGAAAATTGATAGTCAAACAATGCATTAAAAGATGCATTATTTCCAAACTTTGAAATTCATTTTTTCTTATGTCCATGTATCTTGATATCGATATGATCAACTTGAAAATATTTGGACATCAAAACAACCACTTCTAATGAAATTTTTGAGTTGCACTCTAATTTGATTGTTTAGAGCCTTGGCTGTATGTAAAAATTTTCCATAGCTAAAAGAGGGTATCGGTTGTAGTTATAAAAGATGAACTAGTTCGGCAGTTCAACTGATCGGATTATCAATCGGCGTTCCTATTTGAGCTTATAAAAAACCATTGTATGAAAATTTGGAAAGTATTTTAGTCGTGAATACTATTTTTACTATTTTCCTTCAAAATTTTGAATTTTTTTTAAAATACCTCCAATCACAAACTGATTTTTCAAAAATCTATTTTTTTACCACATTTAGATGTGTTATATTTAATTTTACTTTAAATATTTTTTTCCTTTTTTTTGAATTTTATATATATATTTTTTAAAAAACGTTTTTGTTTGTTGCTACAATGTTTGACCCTACTTGAGCTGAGTTGCTCGGACTCCAGCTGAGTACTCAGCTCAGGCATGAAATGAGGACTCGGTCGGAGCTCGAGTTCAAGCAACTTGTGCATAGAATGAGTACTCAGCCGGAGTGGTGGCTTCAAACATTGAAAAAAACTAGATCAAAATCCCGATTTTACATCTTAACAATGGCCTTGATCTCCCTATGCTAAAATGAGGCCATTGGAGGGGTGCCAATGGACCTGATTAGACTGGACATAGGGTTCGAGTATTGGTCCAATTTTTGGACCTGATGGGTTAGGTTCGGGTTTAAAACCTAGATCCAAACATTATTCAGGTATGAGTCTGGGTCCAGTAGGACCCGACCCATGCCTGTAAACTGTTGGAAATTAAATGTTTTACTTTAAGCTCTATTCGTTTGGGTGTATTAAGAATCATATAAACTAAGAACTTTTAGTCATATTTAGTTATTAGACGATAAATCATACAATTTAAAATCTAATAATGGGTAATTGAGGCCTTGTTGCTAATAATATAGGTATAAGATGATTAAAAAAAAAAAAAAAAAAAAGAGAAAAGCTCGTAGCCATAGGGTGGCAATGGACCCGATCGGACTTGGAGCCAGTCGGGTGGTTTTAAGTTTTGGACAATTTGGGTCCGGGTCTAGCCGGATGCGACGACCCGTTGACACCCCTAGAGCGCTGACACCCCTAGAGCACTGTTGTTATTGTATGCAATTTTGTTTTTTAAGCCAAATAGCGGTTTGACTTTTAGGGTTTTAGCGTCTCTCTCTCTGCATTGTCGTTTCTATTTCGCACGCTCTCGTGCACGACTTTCTCTCTGTACTATTCGTCGTTCTTTGACTCCTAATCCTGCTTCTTCCGTCCCTTTCTGCTTTATGCTCCCTCTCTTCTTCATTTTGGTTATCTCCCTCTAGGATCTCTACTGCTCTTCTCTCTCTCACCCTTTAGCGCTCTTCCTCTTCAAAGTCATCAATCATTGAAGTCCAATTCCTTCTCCTCCTTGCCGTCAGTTTCAACGTTAGCAGCGCTCTCGACAACCCACCATGAACCTGGTTGCAGGCACCTATGACCAGGTAGTATGGGGCTTCAAACTCAAAATCCACCATGAAAACGAAACTGAGCAAGCGCTTCTCTCCCCCACCTTCTCCCATCATGCCCAACTCTCTCCCATCAAAGCTCTGAGTGTTTCAGGCCCCATTGCTGCCTCCTCGTGTTCAGATGAAACAGTTCGGGTATTTGACATAAACCAACGAGCAGAGATTGGAACCCTAATCCGTGACAATGGAGCTGCCTCTTGCCTCGCTTTCTATGGCTTTAGTCCTAAAAATTCATCCATCAATTTCCCTGTACATCTTATCACTGGTTCAGAGCAGGGTTCCATCTCCATTTTCGATGTCGAAGCTCTGGTTCACTTGAAATCGATTCGAGCTCACAAGAAAGGTGTAAATGACCTAACAATCCACCCAACTGGTAGGGTTGTACTGTCCATCGGTAGGGTCTTATCACTGGTTCAGAGCAGGGTTCCATCTCCATTTTCGATGTCGAAGCTCTGGTTCACTTGAAATCGATTCGAGCTCACAAGAAAGGTGTAAATGACCTAACAATCCACCCAACTGGTAGGGTTGTACTGTCCATCGGTAGGGTCTTATCACTGGTTCAGAGCAGGGTTCCATCTCCATTTTCGATGTCGAAGCTCTGGTTCACTTGAAATCGATTCGAGCTCACAAGAAAGGTGTAAATGACCTAACAATCCACCCAACTGGTAGGGTTGTACTGTCCATCGGTAGGGATTTGCAGTTGTGTATGATGAATTTGATAAAGGGGAGGAGGAGTTTCGGTTGTAAGTTGCAGAGAGAGGCATCATTGATTAGGTATGGGTTGGATGGGAAGACCTTCTTTGTGGCGACTGAGGGGGTGATTTCTGGCCATGATTCAGAGGATGCGAGGTTGCTTTTTTCCATGGAGAACTCAAAGAGGGTCAATTGCATTGCACCTGCTGAGGTTTGGTCTTTCGTTCTCATTTTTTTCCCCTCTCTCTTATGTCATTGTCTCTCTCCATCTCTTCCTTTATTTTTTTTCTTTCTTTTTTATAGAGAAGAGTGAAATGTACATGTTGATGAGAGGTCTGAGAGAAAACAAGAGAATTTTTGTACTTACGAACAATGAAGCCACTAATAACCAAGCAAAGTTCAGTTGTTTTAATGACTTTGAATTGATATTCCAACACAAAAAGTAGCGACCTTTTAAATTGTCATTTCCTGTTATTTCTTTTAATGTTCCATAGAGATACTCATACAAATTTACGTTTAATTTTACATTGAGGCAGTCAAATCAATATGATTATGAATGCAATGTTTTGAATTATGAAGAATTGCCAGTTTTTTAATGGTTGATTTAAAGGGTCTACGGCTAGTAAGTCTCATGACTGTTGATTCTCTAGAGGATGTAAACATCAACTGTTGATATGAACATCACTTTAAAAAAAAAACATCATGGCAATAACCCCATGTTGAAGCCCATAGCAATAACTATTATGTGACAAACTTGTATTTTGTCCATAATTTTAATTGAAACACCTCGTCACTTTTTGACATATCTATAAAATCTTTGCCCCTCTCCAAAACTCTAATTCACATAACACCCAGTGTTTGAAAAACCGCTAGGCAGCCGTGGGGGTCCAGGCTGTCCAGTGCCTAGGCAAGCGCCCAGAACTTGGGTGGCCCAATTGAAAGAAAAAAGATATAATTTTTGAGAATTTTGATATTTTATAATCTATCCATAATCCATATTTAATATTTCCATGAATGAGGAATTGAGGAGAAGTCGAAAAGAGAATTTTGATAATCCATAAGACCATAATCCATATTTTCATACAATGCTAAAACGGTAAAACCATGCAAGCATACACTGATAGTTTGATACACACAAAAGTTAGATAGTATCTGATACACACAAAAGTTAGATAATAGAAACTAGAAACTAAAAATAAGAAAAATAAAATATACAGTCTAGGACACAATACTATAGTAGTTAACACTCAACAGTCAACACTAAGAGTTAAGCACTCAAGCGTCTTCAACTCTTCATTATTTAGTCGTCATCGTCATCATCAGAAGGAATAGGGTAAACCTCATCATATGTATTAGATTCGAGATCATCATCATCAAAGTCATCTCCCTCCTCAACATAACGCTTGTCCTCCTCTGTTTCTTCTGAATCTGCCTCTTCCTCCTCTTCTTTTTGTACCTCTCTCTTACTAT
The DNA here is from genome assembly GCF_054954075.1 of Amborella trichopoda. NCBI lineage: Eukaryota > Viridiplantae > Streptophyta > Magnoliopsida > Amborellales > Amborellaceae > Amborella > Amborella trichopoda. The sequence continues at coordinate 2,146,554 of NC_142337.1, read as the reverse complement.
GTGTAGATGAGGCACTAGGAGTCTTGGCTTCTCAACGATTTTCTATCTTTTTGTGCTTCCCTGAACTTAAATATTGTATGATCTCCTCCATAGTAGCCTCAGGAACATTTTTACAGCCTCATGAATATTTTTACACGGGGCAACATCCCCCTTAATTATCGCAAGGTGTTTTTGAATCAGTAAATACCCTCATTAGTATCCTTTCCACAATAATTACATTTAATATGATTTTTGTCATTTGGATTCGGGTTATAACCTTACTTCCAACTTGGATCACCACTTCTAGAAGAACCTGAAGAAGATATTTCCATAGAATAAGGCTTATTTTCATCATTTTTTGGTTCTTCTAAATTCAGAAATTGTCTAATCTCATCCTGAATAGCTTCAGGAACATTTTTACAAGACGCAACATTCTCTTTAATACTGGCAAGATGTTTCTTGAATCGGTTAATACCCCCATTGGTATCTTTTTCACAAAAATTACACCTTATACAATTTTTATTGTTTGATTTTAGGTTATGACCATACTTCCAAACCGGATCACTTCTTCTAGTAGAACAAAAAATAAACCTATTTAAATGACAAGGATTTTGTTCCTGTTTGTGTTTTACAAAACTCATATATTGCTTAATCTCAACTCTGATAGCTTCAGGAACATTTTTACATGGGCAACATCACCCTTAATATCAGTAAGATGTTTTTTAAACCAGTTTATGCTCTCTTTTTTATCTTTTTCATAATAATTGTGTCTAATGTAATTTGTCATTTGGATTCAGGTTATATCAATATTTTCAACCTGGATCTCTACTTCGATTAGATCCTGAAGAAGTCATCTCAAAATAAAACAAGTAATCTAGAAAATAAAGTTTTGCACTTATTTTGATTGCTTGAACTCTAAACTTCCACCTTTGAGATGTTTTTTGGTACTAAAATATTCAATAACACCTTCTAATAGTTAAAAAACTCCAAAACTAAATCTAATATAACTGAGTGGTGTTTGGATCCATTTTCCGTAACTTTGAAAAACACTTCGATCCAATGAAAATCACAAAATGTAGTTTTTTGGAGTTTTCTCTCTCTAAAATCGGTTCTTGTGGGTTTAGCTTTCAAATGAACCTAAAACCCACCATTAAAAGCTTTCATTGTGTTTAAAAAACTCAATAGAATAAAAAAAGAAGAAGTCATTTCTACCTCTGGGCAGGGCATAGGCCCTGGGTGCTGGGTGCCCGCCTAGGGACCACCGCCTAGTTTTGCCACCTAGGCCTGGGCGATGCGCCCAGGTCTTCTATAAGCATTGGGCAGTTCGCTTTTTGAAACAATGCTAACACCCTACTCCCAAGTCCCAACTTTTGGTATCTTAGGTATCCATTAGAAATTGTCAACTATTCCTCCGTAATTCAGTCGCGGAGGGGGTGGTGGTGTTCGGGGTGGGTGGTCGTTTGAGGGAGTGAGTTGAGACCAGTTTTTATGCCCGCTTTCTTACCAACTGCACCCATATTCCTCCATAATTCAGTCACGGAGGGGGTGGTGGTGTTGGGGGTGGGTGGTCGTTTGAGGGAGTGGGACCAGTTTTTATGCCCGCTTTCTTGCCATCCCCACCCATATTAAATATCCAGATCCATCAATTATGGCTGCCCTCTTTGATGAACAGTCTAAATTGCCCAGTGGGAACAGTTTCTGAAACGTGGGTCTAGAAACTAGGCTCCCTTGTTTTGCTTGTGAAGCAGTTATATTAAATTTAGCAACACAAAATGACTATCTATAACATTAAAACTAAACATACAGGATAATAGTGAAACAGAACCAATAATAACAATCTCTATTGAGCAATCCACTAAAAGGAAGGATCTCTTTGGAGACAGAGATGACAAGGTTCAAAACTCTATTTTCCATATTCTACTCATTTGTCCAATTCATCAACCACACAGCTAGCTTTTCCTAAGTTGTGTTGCACTACCCAGGAGATCCATGTTTGATCTTTGAATTTGTGTTTAGATTCAAAACATTAACCTTGAATTAAAAAGTGCCTACCAAACATTGATTTCCAGTGGTTGTTAAAATTTATTAGCAATAATCATTCTTCAAAAAGACCCATCTAACAAACAATATGATGCAGATAAAAATTTAGAAAGTGCACAAAGATAAGGTGGGGCGTGAGTTTTAGTAAGATTGGGGATATGATTGATTTTAATATTGGGCAAAGAGATTTAGGTCTCATATTTTGAAGGATTTGGGAGATTTACGTAGAGATTTATAGGAGATTTAGATAGAGATGATTTATAGGGAAGATAAAGTTTAGGAAATTTTGGTGCGTGAGGATTTAGGAAAATAGGGAGGAGAGAGAAAATAGGGGGAGAGAGAAAATAGGGAGAGAGAGGTGGCATGTGAGGTTAAGAGAGAGAAGAAAGGGAAGTACATATTTTTTTAGAAAGGGGTTTTATTTTATTTGGGTTTTATTTAGTTATTTATTTATTTTATTTGAAGTGTATTTAAAGGGAAGAGGTCCCTCATTGTAAACATAAAAGAGAATAATCAGAGAATGATCAGAGAATGAGAGTTGAATAAAGTTGATCTTGTGATAAGATCTTTTTGGGGTGGATTCCCTTGCAGACCTTGTTTTTGAGGTGGATTCCCTTGTAGATCCCGAGAGGGGTTTGTTCTCTCAACGATTTTCTTTATTTTATTGTTATTGTTCCAGTTTTATTATGTTCCTATCAGTGTTTCAAAAAGCGTTAGGCGGGTCCTAGGCGGCCTGGTGGGTCCAGGCCGCCCAACGCCTAGGCGGGCGCCCAGAACCTGGGCAGCCTAGTTGAATCCAAATAAGGATTCTGCAGTGCAGTTATGTCAGTATCAATTCTATGTATTGCAGTACATAATTCAAATTATACTACATATTAGCATTTAGCAACACACTCCACAAACATAACTATAATCTATAAATCGGTTCATACTCTATATCCAATTAAAACTTATAATTTACAACCAACGAAAATATCAAACCAAGTTATCAAATAGTATCACACCAGTACTGCAGTACACCACCATGAGGAAGAAAACAAAATTGAATTATGAAAGTATGAAAGTAATACTTAAAGACTCAAAAGAATCTTCAATAGTTCAATACACAATACGTCAATCAAAGTTCAAACTTCAAAGTTTAATAATTATTCAACAATCAATGTTCATCATTCATTCATCATTAGAAAATCTTGGGTCAGCTGCATTGGCATCATATTCATCGGCGTCGACGAAGTCTTCACCCTCCTCGACATATTGGTCATCCTCGTCTTCCTCCGTCTTTTCTGAATCAGCCTCTTCTTCCTCCTCTTCTTCCATCCTTATTATCTGTGCAGAAGATCTAGTGGGCCTAGGAGGGTCAGCTGATGTCCCTGAAGCATCCATGAGCATGTCCCATGTCAATCATGTCCTTGACAAACCTGTCCTTCAAGAACCGATTATCTCTCTTAACAAACCTGTCCTTCAAGAATCGATTATACTTGACATAGACTAGGTCATTGAGCGTCTTTGATTCAAGCCTGTTCCTTTTCTTTGTATGAATCTAACGAAATCAAATGAAAGTATGAAACTAACTAAAATCTAATATCTATGGTTCATGTATTATTTATAAAATTATACAAATTACCCTTACGACCTTACCCATTCAAAAGTACTCCAATTGCGCTCACAACCGGATGAAGAAGTGGTTAGGTTTAAGATCCGAATGGCCAACTTTTGTAAATTTGGAGAACTAAACCCATGTGGGCTGCAAAGATATAGAATAAAATCATAAATAAATAATAGAATTGCTTGATTACTTGAACTTGAAGAACTTAAGAATATTATTAATACCTGGATCAATTTTGGCCCTTTGCCTCATCGCCATTGGACTTCCAAAAGACTTTAATGAGCACTTGTAATTTATCAGCTCATCAGCGCATATAATATCTTGCATATTAGGATCAGGGACTAGCACCTCTACACACTCATTAAATCCATTAATAATTGTGTCATTTGTTTGTATATCCTTGTCAATATAAAAAAAAGCTGAGTTCAAATAATAACCAGCTGCATGCAATGGCCGATGTAGCTGCCTATCACACTTCTCATCAATAATATAAAAAACAGGCTTGTAGCGGGTTTCTTCATTATTGAAATTTTGGGCTATCTCTCTTTTGCATTTCTCCATAGCATCATATAAGACTTGTCATTATCAACCATGCGAAGGACTTTGACAAGAGGAAAAAATACCTCAAGAGCGCCCTTCACCCCTCTCCAAAAAGCCTTAGAAAGTATAACATCTCTCACCTTCTTCCCAATCTAATCTTTAGACCACTTGCATGCTCTCTACTCATCTGAGATAAACATTTGCCTCAACTGCACTCTCCTCAAATGTATGCTATCTAGGCATAAGTACCATGTCACAAATCTCGTGACCCCCAAGCCTCACAATCTCTTTCTTATTTGTAAAGGTACGCATCATGCTGAGGGTGAGATGATGGCTATAAATGAAATTTGTAACTAACTTCTTCATTGCACCTAATATCGCGGTTAAACCGCCAAGAGCCTCAAGCACGAGGTCTATACAATGTGCTGCACATGGTGTCCAAAAAATTCTAGGATAAGCTATGTGCAACAAATTAGATGCAGCAACATTAGGAGTAGCATTGTCTGTGACAACCTGTACAATAAGATGCTCCCCAATCTCCTCTTGCCAAAAGATCTTTTTGGGGTGGATTCCCTTGCGGACCTTGTTTTTGGGGTGGATTTCCTTGCAGGCCCTGAGAGAGGGTTTATTCTCTCAACGATTTTCTTTATTTTATTGTTATTGTTCGAGTTTTATTTCTCCCTGCATCACAATAGCTCTTTATATTTGCATCGTAACAAAGAATAGTATTGTTTAAGTTGTTCGCTGATGTCTAAACGAGTCCTCACCAGATGATTTCATTATACTGGAGGCTATATCTATTTTTCCAAATTTCCAGAAGTCCATGCTAGTCCATGCCAAAAATCTTTTATTGATCTCATGATAAATGGAATACTATGTTCTACAAGGTTGCAGATCGAGAGACTCTTGTCATTGAATGAATTTAACAGAAAAACCATTAATTACAAAGTAATAATGAAGAAGGATTAGGATCACTCAGCTATTACCCTTGCAAACCATGGGAAAAAGAGGAGAGAAACACTTAGATTTAGGAGCACTGATCAACTTGCTGCATAATGCATCATAATCCAGCAATCAAGTATCTGGAAGGATAGGAATCTGAAATAAATGGCAGGACCTTCTCCTTCCAACATATAGTATGGTGATTATATTTTGAACCACATTTTAGAAGTAAATAGATTTTCATAGTGAGGTTACCATAGGAGTTAGTATTCTCAATTGTCGTGTAAGAGGTCAATCTGGCCTTTGAATAGCTACTGGTTTTGGAGGACCTCCTAAGCTACCTCATTCCCAGAAATCGAGAAATGCAGTGATTCAATGGCCTGAAATCAACATATCCATTCTCTGTTAAAGCCAAAGACATTGATTATCTCCAGTGAACGAAAATTTGGCTGCCTTGCTGCCTAGGCTGCTTTTTTTCCAAACCGCTTAGTCATGGGCAACGCAGCATGCTCTGGACGGGTCCATCTAGGCACCTTCCTAGGCGGCGTAAAAGGCAGGTGCCTAGGTGCCGCCTTGATCTGCACCTTCATTCAGCTGATTTAATGCCAAACCAAAAACTAGTATTAATTAATATATGGAAGGGTTAGATTTTTTAACAGTAACCATGAGCAGCTATATTAATTTTTTGGTAAACCAAAAAATATTAATTCAGTTTTAATTAATAAATGGAAGGATTAGACTTTTTATGCTACTCCTGACTAGCTATATTAATTTATTGGTAAACCCAAAAAGAGTATTAATTTAATTTTAATTAATATATGGAAGGATTAGGCTTTTTGTGTCACTTGTCGATAAAGCTTTTTGCATGTAACAGTCTTGAGTAGCTATATTAATTTATTGCACTCCTTTCATCAATTGCATATCAGTTTGGTAAATGTCTTGAAGTGCAACTTAGGTTGGAGAAAATAGGAATCATCCAGGCTGCATTTGTGTCTAAACGCCTAGGCGGCCACATCTGCATTTTTGAACCTTGATTATCTCAAAGTAGAATTGCTATTCTACTTTGGTAGAATAGCCAAAAACTTGACTTACAGTTTTTATTTTTTTGGAAACTAACTTGATGTACCTTTGTTAGCTAGGTTATATAATCTTATAATAATTTCGGAGCTATTGGGGCACTTCTCATGATGAATTTCTCTCAAATTGATGTTCCTTATTTAGGGATTTTGGAATAAAGCCTATTGGGGCTTACTCTTGAATTTTTGAGATGATCTTAGAAATGTTAGCAAAGGCTGATAGGTCAAATCATGGATAGAAGTTGCATAAGTGAAATTGAGAGTGAAAGGTGCGTCGGTCGAGAGAGCTGCTATAGAAATGATCACTTCCATGAAGCAATTGTCGCATCAAAGAAGTCCCCTTAATTTAATCTACCAAAAAACTAGGTGTCCACTTTAATTATCCCAGAGTGATTCTATAAAAGCTTCTTGGAAGATTCATCTGCACTGTATATGAATTGCAGGATCTCTTCTTTGGAGAGATTGCTACTGAGAAACTCTTTGCAAATATCCTTAACCAGCTTGGGGATTCAGTTAAGTAGTAAACATTCTCTAGTACACTCTAGAGGCATAATCTCAAAGAAAGAATGGATGGCTCTCCAAATATCTTTTTGTCATATGAGAGTATTTCATTTACCTAATTAATTAAGTTCTGAGTTCGACACTTCGGCTTGCTACAGTGAAAAAAGCTGTACACTGAGTTGCTGAACATGACCTTTAATTATTTGCTACCGAACTTTGGTACTCGCGGTCATCTTTTCTTTCTCTAGCTATGTTAGGTTCTACATGTTGGGAATTTCCCTCATATGTATGTGAGAAAATATTTTTCCTACACCCAACCAATTGATGATGCCTTTCTCTAGCGTTTCTAATGTGGTTGTGGTTTGCAATAATGTGTCAACATTAAACAATCAAAGTAAGGCACACCTCTGAACTTTGTCGGAAGATGCAGTTTTGGTGCCAAAAGTTTTTACAATGGTCTGAAAATGTAATTTTACCCTTTGTCATGAAATTTAAAGCTTGAAAAATGGTGCAAATTAAGCAGATCTAAAATCAATTGAAAATTTTGAAAATGGGTGTTCCAGATAATATGTTCCAAGTTGCACTTTTTATAGGGCTTGAAATCATTTTTTTTTATATTTGTATATCTCGAGTTTGAGATGATCAATTGAAGGATTTTATAGCATCAAAACAACCTTTTCCAATGGCTTTTCGAAATGCACCTTACTTCTGTAGTATAAGGTTGATGCCTAATATAAATTTTCTTCCTTCTAATATTTGTTGCATCCAATCCACGAAGCACCTGTGAATAGAGAAGACCCTCTCACTTGCCTCCGAAATCCCTCTCTTTTCCCTAGTCAATATATTGAGCATTTGGACTTGCTTTAGTGGACATTCTGTGGGCATCTTTTTTCCTTGGAAGCTTTTTTTCTTTAAAGAAATATTCTTTTTCTTAGAATCTGTAAAGATTAGTGATATGTTGGTGTCCTCATTCTCCTGAAGGTGCTGCAATGTTGATTTCTTTTGCTCTAGACGAGTTGATTGGAAATGACCTATCTTTTAGCAGCTCGATTCTTTTCTACTACCTTCTTTTTGTTTATGTACATGTTTTCTATATGTTTCATGCAGTTTATTGTAAAATATGGTACTTAGAAATTCTTTATTTACAATTAGTGAAAACTCTTATGAACCCTAAATATGAAATAAAGTGCAGAAATTCTCACATTTATGCAGCATAGATAGACAGCCTCTGAGAAAGGAATTGTCATAACGATAACATCAAAGACATACACCCTTTTTTGCAAAATAATTTTATGATATCCTGTTTTATTATCAATATTTTGTAAAAATATGTTTACCTGTTTCACTCAAATATCTGCTGTTTATGCCATTCATTAATGAAAAAATGGCATAAACCAGCTCTTGACCTTTCATATGTGTGTGTGCATGCACGTGTGTGTTTATTACAAATATACGGTTATTTGACTCATTTATAACAGAATGGGCTCCTATTTACCGGTGGAGAAGATTGTAGTGTGAGAGCATGGGACCCAATGACTGGGAAGGTTGCATTTTCCTTTGAAAATGCACATTCGACTCGTCTAAAAGGCCTTGTTGTTTTTGGGGAAAGAGATGACCAGGGTGATGATGCTCCATACATCATGGCATCTGCATCGTCGGACGGGGTCATAAAGGTTTGGGACTTGAGGATGGCTACAGAGAGGCCGACCCCATTGGAGGAAGCTTCCATCAAATGTCGGCTAACTTGTTTTGGAGGATCCTATATTAGAGGTTTGTTTCTACTTTTTATCCATTCTTATTGTGATTCCTCTATCTTACTTTAACTTTGCTAAAGTATATTATAATCCAATGGACCATGCAAAACTATGTATTATAATCCAATGGACCATGCAAAACCATAGTCGATCGGAATAATGACGGAGGTGGAAAGTGAAGTTTGCCATTGGGCTGGGTCGTCACTGTGCAATGAAATGATGGACATTGATGGAAAGAGAGTGGAAGCTAGCCATTAGGTCCTGTTTTCTCTCTCTCTCATCCTTTAATTGGATGGTGATGGCCCTCTCTTTTCATTCATCCCATTGTTGGGCGGTGATGACTCAAGTGGATTATGGTTTTGTACATTTCCCATTAGATGATAAAATCCTTTAACCTTTTGTTGATTCTGTTGCTTCCTTCCCCCCTGCTCATTCACATGAGATTCGATACCGCTTTTCTGGTCTGTTTTCCCTTGAGCATCCTCCTCTGTGGATCGCCAAGCTTTTGTACATCTCTTTCTCATCAATTTAAGGTTGACATTATCCAAAAAATAGTAATACACACTGATGTACCAAAAGAGTCCAACCTTCTTGAAATAGGCCAAAACATCCTACCCAAGTGCTTCCTTTATAGCACTATTTCTGGGAATTGCAAAAGGGTGTGTTTGAGTGGGTTACTGTTCACTATCACGAAACAATTGGCTGTTCTCTGACTTGTTTTGAAGTTGTAGCACTTACCTTTCTTACGTTTTGCCCAATTAAGTGGAAACTGTGTTTTTTTTTGTGTGTGTACGTGTGTACATCATGTGGAACAATCTGCTTCCATACATTTATGTATAATTATTTGGGTAAGGATACCTCGTGTATGTTCATTTGTATGCATTTACATGCATGCGCACGTGTATGTGTACCCACGCTTGCATCAAGAATTACTCCAAGGGATGCTGCCATTTTGTTCCAAATGTTTTTTTTTTTTTTTTTTTCTTTGGATGATTGCCTGTTTGTTGCAAATGTTATTGACTAAGGTGTATACAAGACTAGCTATGCATGGTTTGGGGCTTTTTTGTGGGTTTGCTTGTTGAGCAATGATCCAATGCAATGGTTGTATCATAGTATAATGCAACGACACTTCTAAAAAACCATGATTGTGGTATTTGTATGACCTCAAATTTTTCCCACACACTCTCTTCATCTCAATAATCAATCCCCCCCCAAAAAAAATGTTCAATTTGAACCCTAGATATGGTCAAAATGTGTCCCCTCCAAAAATGAATCTAGACCATTCATTTTGTGAATTTCAAGATCTTAGCCTTTATAAACTGAAAATCATTTTTTTCTTTTTTAACATTGTTCATCTAATGATAATAAAGCCGTCCAAAAAGATCGGAAATGAGAAAATCCTTCCTAAGGCCTAGATCTAAGCATCTCACCAAAATGAAGGACCTATGTTAATTGGGCTAAAAAAATGCTTTCTAGGTTGTGTTTTCAATTTTTTCTTTTTTTGTGATTGTTCATTAGAATGAAAAGACTGTATATTTCAAAATTTGGATCAAACTAATGACTATAAGATGGTTTTTTAAGGTTGTTGCATCATATTATTATACAACGGTTACATGAAATCATTGCCCTTGGTTGTTAATGCATGCATCTTATTATGTTTACACAACCTTGCTTTGTCAACAAAATTGCATTCATAAATTGATTTATGTTCAAATGTGCATGCGATAATCCACCCATACATGACTTTGCATGATATGTTCTAGCTTCTATACATCCAGCCATCACGAAAACTTTTTTATTTTTTGAAGTGTTAACAATTACACGAAAGCTTTTTAATTGTGGTTGGTAGAAGTTAAACTCTATTTCTTTGTCAAGGAAACACACATAGGGAAGAAAAACTGTACCGTGTTTTTCAGATCTATCTAAAAAGTTTGTAAATTTTATTCAGAAAATGCATGACTTGTTGATTATAGTTCACATGTTCTTCATTTCTATTAGCATACTTGATATTTTGGTCACAAATACCCTCTTTTAAGTTTTACTGCCATTTGTGTATGCACATGCTCTGTGTGTTTGTGGGTGGGTGTGTGTGTGAGTGAGTGTGTGAGAGAGAGATGATGATGATGATGACGACAACGATTATGGTGTTTTTGTTCTCTCAGCTTCGAGAAAATCATCAAAGAGTTAAAATTTTCCGGAGTGTACACTATAACTTTGGGGACTCTATGAGGTGATAGATGGGGCCACACAAGATGGACAGATGGCTTTTAGTACACCAGAAATGATTGATTGAGGTATTACATTTCTCTGTTTTGGAGTCATGAAAATAGTGAGAGATTCACAGCCTGTTGGTTACTTTGTTTTTGCATGGGATCAACTTTATGTTGGATTTGAGTAGTCAAGAATGTATAAATATTCGGAAGCCTATCAATTTTGATGTGAAATGCTTATTGGACCATTTCCTTTAAAAGGCTGATAGTGTCATGTTCTTTGGGCATATTAGCTTTTTGAATTTGCTCATGAGACTATCCTTGAGTTTTCTTTATGTGCTCCTTTGCTTCTTTTGTTAGAGAGAGATTAATATATATTTGGTTTTAGTGTTTAGTCAAGAATGTATAAAGCAGTGACAAAAAATCACCAATCCAATCCTGAATTGCTTGAGTAAGATCGAGTTCATCAGCTGGAAATCGGCTCGATTCTCTGGTTTTTAACTACTTTATTATTATTATTTTTAATTTCTTTGTTAGATATCAACCTGTCTTGGGTATCACTCAAGCCCGAAGGGTCAAATTGGAATGAGACCCCCGCAAGTTGGGGCCCTGTTCTGACATTTGAAATGCTTATTGAACCTTTTTTTTTAATTGGTTTCTTAGGTGGGAATCGGCCTGTTCTGGGAGGCTATTTTTCAGTCCTCTTCTTTTGCTTCTTTTTTCATCAGAGAGAGAGAGAGAGAGATTAAATGTGGTGCCATCTAAAAGAGAGGGATAAGATTGGTTGCTTTCTTATTGCTCTTTTGCGATTGCAATGTAACAAAAACTATACAAGTCCATTTATCTTTGGTACAGAAGCTTGCAAGCACCCATAGTTGCCTGTCTGATATAGCAATTAATGGTTGGGGACATTGCCATTGATTGTGCTCAGGTTCAAAAGAATTTTTTTGAACTTTGTGCATAAACATAATATATTCTGATGGCATGATTTTACATCTAACAACTAGGAGATTACGACCTTGTTTTATTAAGGGTAAATTGATATTATGCCTTTTGCCTGCAGGACCTTTAGCCACACTCATACATTCTTGGCCCTAAAAATGAGGAATCATGTGCTAAAGCCTATCACTTGAGGACCTTGCTTCTTTTTTTTTTGCAACATTGGTGGGCTTTGGAATGGATTGGCTGGTCTGATCAGTTGGATTGCTGACGTCTATCTTGACCGGCCTGGTCTAAATAAAAAATTGGTTTAATAAAAAGTAGTCAAATTAATGTTTGACTGATTTTGGCTTAGCCGGATTTATTATTTTGATTAATGAAGTTGGGCAAATTTTTTGTACCATATTATTACATATTTAAAACTTTTATTTTTATCTTTTCTTTGACTTGTTGAATATGACTATGGACAATCCGTAATGGAACCAATCTTTTGTTGATTGCCATGGCACAACCTTAGCTATGATCATCCTTGGCCTCTTAATTGCACAGTGAACAAGATTGTTGAAAACCAGTAGAGGCAAAGAACCCTTATGGCCTCTGTTTGTTTTCAACAATCATGTTGCCTGTATTTGTTCTCAACAATAGTAGTTCAGGTTTTAAAGGTTGCACGCTGTTTGTTTTGCAAAACATTGTGTGAAACTCGTGGAGAGAGGGGAGGGGACTTACTATCAGCATGAATTATAATCTTAGGGCACAAAGGTTGATGTATCCTTTATAAAAAAAGCATACAATAAGACCATTTATCTGTGGTACAAGTGGTCACAATTAATCATTATCATCATTGGATGTGAAATTAGGTGGTTGTATTTATTTATTGATCAAGCTCAAACTTAGAAAGAATTTTTTTCGAACTTTGTAATACAATCAAGCTATTGGATTTCACTTTGGATAGTTGTAAGTAATTGTGACTTTCTTATATCAAATGTAAATGGTCTCATTGTATGCAATAATCCCGTGATTTATGGCTCATGTGGATGCTCATCAAAACATATTTTAGCCGTGTTGGGTGGGTGGTGTGTTAGGTGATGGCCAGTATGTGCTTTGGGTGGTTTATTTGACTACCGATTTTTGAAAGTGTTTAACAGTGAAAATGGAGCCTTTGGGTGGTTTATTGACTACCGATTTTTGGAATTATTAACAGTGAAAATAGAGCCTATTTTTACCATGGCAAGAAGCTTCCCAAGTCAGTAAAATTTACACTAAAAAACACACATCAGAGAGAGAGATGCCTATTTTCACCATGGCAAGAAGCCTCCCAAGTCAGTAAAATTTACACTCAAAACACACGAGAGAGAGAAAGATTTGTTTTTGCTATATCAGATGACATTTTTTGAAGTCCCATGATTCCATCCCCTCTCCTTCTCCCTCTGATGTTGCTTGTTTTGTTGCACTGCCCTTGCCAACTTGCTACCACCTCCCAACAAAACTCTCTGGGCCCGGCCACCAATTGATACTCTAACTCCTCTTTCCTCTCTTCTCACTCTATGCTGCAAAGGAGATTTCACATACAACTTCTTATGAAGGCTTCTCCTAAGTAAACTGTTAATTTTAACCCCACTGCTCCTTAGACCCTTTATTCTACCACTCATCATTTGATCTGTATCATTCATCTCATCAGTTGCCTCCTCTATACAATCCACTAAGAATGGAGAAGTATCGTGTAGGGTGTGATGAGTGAGAGGTGGGTTAGAGAGAGAGGGGTGGGCGAGAGGTGGGTTAGTGAGAGAGGGATGAGAGAGAGGGGGGTCAGAGAGAGTAGTTGTTGGCAATAATGGTGGAGGAGGTGGTGCAGTTTTCATTGTGGCCAGAGGGATGAGAGACATTCGTCGAGGAGCTGGAGTTATCGGTATTCGACGGGCAGTGGGACAAAGAGAAGCGCGGCCAGTTCTTGGCAGCTGCTCAGTAATATCAGATTTGTTCTCCTTTTGTATGGGAAAACAGTTGGATAAGTTATCACTATTAGCTCTGTTTTTTGTCTCTATATTATGTGGGGGTTTGTTGTTGTTCTCAGCCAAGGGTTGGATAATGTTGGTTATGACCTCGAAGGGTTCGGAGTTGTTCTTAGAGTTTGCCAATTGTTTGGATGTAACCTGAAGAAGCTTAGGAGCCTCTACGAGCTTGAAGTCAGTTTGTTGCCTTGCTGGTTTTCTTTCTCTTTCTATCACTACCCGTGACTCCAATTCCTTCACCTGCAACATCCCCACAAAGAAAATTTATGATAAATGGAGAAACTAGGTATGCTAATGCCTATGAGCCATTGCTGCTGATCCGGATGTGCCTTGGCAATATAATTGAGAAACAGATTCTAATTATTTGGGGTATAAGAAACAGTGAGAGAATGAACTTTGAATGATTCTGCTGTATGAGTGAAGATGATCACTTGTGGTTAACTGTGGAGCAACAAATAAAGAAGCAGCTCTTACCTTTTCTTGTAAGTTCTTAGTGTTAGCATCTCTGGACTTTATCTTTGATTCCAGAGTGAGAATTGTCTCTTCCAGTTTCTTTATTTGCCCGTCCTTGCTCTTAATGTCTTGCTTGGCCTTCTCAGACTTTAAAGGAAACAAAAGCTAGTTAGAGCAAGAGAACAGTGATTGAAGTTTAAGCAGATCTCTCTCACAAACACACAATTGCTCTGTCACACACGAGAAAGAGAGAGAGAGAGAGAGTACCAGCTGTTTATATTTAAACAACTCGCTGTTATCAAATTGCTTCTTAGCAGGGCCGAGCTCGATCCCTCTCACCCTGCTCGCAAAATTCAGGGAACAGAGTGTCTCATTTACATCGTTCTCACTTGGGCTACCCTGCACGAACATCAGTGTCTTGGAATCTCCTCCTGCAAGAAGGAGAAAGAAATTACAGAAAAAGAGAAAGAAACCTAACCGTTCAGGAATCTCCCCCTCTCAGTAAATTACAGAAAAAGAGAAAGAAACCTGACCATTCAGGAGAAACATAAGGCGGGGACATGAAAGATAAGGTACCTAATGAATCTTGAAGCAAATGGGTTAGCTTGGAATTCCTGCACAATTTGGTAAACCAAAGGATCAATTGGAGAGAGAGAGAGAGAGAGAGAGAGAGAGAGAGAGAGAGAGAGAGAGAGAGAGAGAGAGATTTTAAGGTCCAACAAACCTGAAAGGTATGTGTGGGCTTTTAGTGGCAAGAGCTGATATTACATCACCAAGAGCTGAAAGAGATTTGTTTATGTTCTGGGCTTCCTTCAATCGCTCTCCCTGAACATCAGTCTTGGCCACTCTCTCACTTCCAGCCAGATCAACCAACCATAGCTTGCTTCTTGTGCATTCCCCATTAATTAGGTTCTCCCCTCTCACCATTACACAGTGTATGCTGCACCGAACAGAGTGTGTGTCAAGCCATAACTAATTGTGGGACACTTTTGAACTGTGCCAGAGCAACTTAGTGTTTGTAAAGCCAAACTAACTACGAGCCAGTTTGAACATGGTATCTCTCTCTTTCTCTCTCTCTCTCACACTCAGAAGTGCGCACATGCACAAAGGAAAAAATGCAGAGACATACAAAGAGTGCATACTATAATGTTAATGCTCTCTATTTATGTATATCTCGTGTGGGATAAAGAAAAAGACAGAAGAATCACCAGTGGGAGCGGCTGCTATGCTCATTAGCATTAGTTGAACCTACGGCTCTTGCATTGCTCCCAGTTTGTAAAACTTCCCAAACCTCATTCATGTCAATTACATGTGCTTCGACAAGTCCTGGAACAAGATGAACTCCCTCTGCAACTTGCCTGATTTCCAATCTGACAAGAAAAAATAAGAAATATAAATTTAGAAGAGAGTATCATTAATGAAGGGCAGAGTGATCTTAATTATTTTTACAGCTAAGCAACTTCCAGTGCCGTAGACTAGTGGTATCAGCTGCTATCAATTGAAGTTGCCTATATGGATTAAAACTTCTTGTTGGCAGGTATCTTCATGTCATTTCTACTGGGAAAGTAAAAATTATTGGTAATCGCAAGGCATTTTTTTTACCAGAAATTCGCGATATTAATTATTTTGAAATCACCCACATGAGACATTAAATGTATATCTCTGCAACTAAACAATGACACATTTTGATATCAACTTTCTGTGTTGTGCTTAACAAAGGACGGAATCCCCTGCCCAACCATAGGACATTGACATTGAACATTTTGGTGAAGGATAACAAAGTTCACACTAGAGAAAAATTGTTTAGCAAATCCTACATGTAAACACCCAAATGGGTGAGTACATGGAGATGTAATCACACAACACAACGTCAAATTCTGTAAGAAAATATCACAATGTCAAATTTTGTAAGAAAATATTTTCATTGAATACTATTCTTTCACATAACCAAATTTTACCTCTTTGCAGTTTGCCCTGGTTGTGAAGTGGAAGCAAGAAGATCTCGAATTTGCTCATTATAGACTTCCAGGACACTCACTGATATTTCATACTTAAGGAACCCTTTCCTTTCTTTGATTATGCGAAAAAGCTCATAAAGGGTTTGGTAGTTGACTCCTCTGTCTTCCTCTGTACCCTCCATTGTGAATGTTTTCCCAGTCCCAGTTTGTCCATAAGCAAATATACAGACATTGTACCCATCCAAAACAGATGCAGCAAAGGGTGCAGTGTCCTCAAAAACAGTAACTGTTTAACCACAAGCAAAAGGTCGTTAGATATCTTTATTTGCAGATAGTTAGTTGCTAGCATACATGAATCTTATATTTTAAGCATTGTAAACATTGAGAATTTGGCCACATCCTTTTATGATGACAAAAATTGTTAATTTTGTCATATTATAATTTTTTCAAAAATTCAGTGAGTAGTCTGGTACTCTAGGTAACAAAGTACTTTGGCTTGTAGTCCACACCCTAGACTGGTGTGGACTCCAGGGAGTAGTTCGGTACTCTTCCAAGCTGACCTAATTTAACATAGGTCATACTAAGGTCCCAGTATCTCTCTCTAGATATCCGAACAGCACCCTGGATTGGTGTGGTAATTGGGTATTCCACAAGCCGAAGTACTTCAGTAACTAGAGTACCTGACTACTCCATGGACTACGTTATCCTAACTCAGTACTAATTGTGGCGAACTACTCCCAGAATTTTTGAAAAAATTACATAACATGAAACTAACATGATGTTATAAGTTTTAATGGGTCTGGCTTGCTCAGTATAAATTTTGATTTTTAAAAGTACAGTAGAAATAATGGCCCATTCTTATATTAATAGTAAGTAAACTTTACAATTTTTATGTTATTTTGACCATTTTTATCAATATGTAAAAAATTATAAATTAATTTAAAAATATAATGCTCATTTCTCAATAAAAATGCTGATATATGAAATTTGAACTTTGTAACTGCTAATTAAAATTCAAAGTTTAGCATTTTATTAAAAACAATACCTTTAATTTTTATGGTGCGGTTTGTATAGAGCCTAGGCTCTAAACAATCAAATTAGAGCCTACCTTCAAATGGTGTTGAGAATTGTGGTTTCAATATTGAAAATATTTGTGATAGCCTTAAAATATATTTTCATATTTATTTATAAAATTTAAAACTCAAAAAATAATGTAGATCGACATATCTACGGAAACTTGAAAATCTTAAAAATTGATGGTCCAAAAATGCGTTACAAAATACACTATTTCCAAAACTTGCAATCCATTTTTGTCTTATGTCCATGCATCTTGATGTTGAGATAACAATTTGAAGATATTTGGGCATCAAAACAACCTCTTCTAGAGAAATTTTTGAGGTAGGCTAAAATTTGATTGTTTAGAGCCTATATTTTCCCTTTATTTTATATTTTAATTAGATCTATAAATTGAGGCATATTTAAGAAATATTTTTTTACTCAGGTGAATTTAGAACTTTTATTAATATGAAATTATTAGTTTTAATGTGTTTGGCTCTTGAATAGAAACTATGATTTTCATAACTACAATAGAAACAGTGACCAGGTCCCATATTAATAAGTAAAAATTGCCATTTTCATGTTCTTCTGACCATTTTTATTTATTACATAAAAAAATTAGAAATACATTTTTAAAAACTGTGAAGGCCATTTTTCAATAAAATTACTGATATTGTGAACTTTTAAAAACTGTGAAGGCCATTTTTCAATAAAATTACTGATATTTTGAACTTTGTGACTGCTCGTTAAAATTCATTTGTTAATGAACAATACTTTTAATTTTATATTCATTTGTTGGTGAAATGGAGATTCTTGGGTAGAAACACTAATTTTCTGTTGTTTCAAATGTAGTTTTCAATGTTGAGTGATTTCAACAGAATATATGCCCTCTATAACTGACAAATGCTGTGTTATGCCATTGACAAATGACATAGAAAGCTCTTATTCCAAATTCTTATGTAGATTAACAAATATTCACATTATAAGATAGGTCTACTGTACAATAACAGACATTCATATCATGGACATGTATACAGCGTATAGCACCTATAATTGCTTAAGGTTTTGACAAACTGCCTAGATGGTTAGTTGTCCAATCTCAACCAAATTATATATTATAATGCCTTCCCTTGGTATATTTTCCTTGCTTTTTTTATACCAAATAGCATATGTTCCTAAAGATATTGCATTAGATAAAATGAAATATTCAGATTCTTACAATATCACAATCCCATTCTCAATAAATATGGCCATCCATTCCAATGAACAATATATTAACTGAACCAGAAGTAAACCGTACACACAAGCAAGTTTCATCGCACACTATGATAGTGTTACCTTGATCGGCTTGTGGGCCAAACACAGAGTCAAACTTGAACACCTTCTTGGGTCCTCCATTAGCTTTGACAGAAATCTCTCCGTCTTTAGCACCTTCAAAATCTACCGCCATTGAAACTCCAGATGCAATCTCTTCAGAATTTAGAGGTCGGCATCTGCAGAAGACTCTAATATTTCCTATTGGGAGAGAGAGAGAGATTCAGGCCATTTTTCAGATTACTTGACTAGGAGTCAACTTGGCCAACTAAAACAACATACCTTAGAAGCATCATGTATATATATACAGAATCTAATATTCCGGTTAATGGGAAGTAAATGTTTACTAAGTATCTATTAGAAATGCTTTTGCAGATTTGCTTGCTTTCCTATTTATGGCGCTTTTGATAGAATGACATGATTTAGTTTTCACCAAGGGATGATAACGTCTTTGATAAAAGACAAGGTAACTCTACATGTAAGCAGGTGGATAAACCACACGTTAACCCATGTTTTTTATTCTTGGGAGATTGTATCAATGATTGAATTCACAGAACTACTCACAAAAGCATATATAAAATTCCGGTTGTTTTCCTCATGACAAATGCTACGTGAAACTCTGCTTGAGTTTCCTGAGTCTAATACTAGCTAGCTCAAGTAGAGTTTCAGCACTGAAGCCACCTACATCTGGTCGGTAATGCTTTTTATGCATATCAGTAATATAACAGTGTCAAATATTAAGACAAATTGTAGTTATTATGAGAAAGAAATCCCAACATCAATGGTAAAAAAATTTAAATTCCATGAAATATAATTCATGCAGATCTTAATACAAAGATTAATTATAAATAACATAAAGATAAACCTGCAATCAGTTAATTACCCACCTTTCATTTCAAGGATTTTATTGTAAAGTTGTTTCTTTTCCTTTGCCCCTTCATTGAATTTGACCTTGAGATCTTTATGTTCTCTTTCTAGGTCCGAGTGTTGAATCACTAGAAGAAACGGAAACCAAGAATCAGGTTATCTGAACCTTACCATCCATTTAGGTAATGATCTCTTCTCTGTGTGTGTGTGTGTATGTGTGTCTGTGTGAAGTGAGATATAATAATTGAAGGAGATGGAAGAAGAGCAAGAGAGCAACAGATGCCTTCATACTTGTAGAATGGATGATGGAATTCATATTTGTTATATCATTTAGAAACCCTTTACAATCTAAAGCCTCCTTTGATAAGCGGAGATGGTCCATCTTCAGGTACTGTTATATCCACATTCCCAAAACCATGAGCATGAGAGAGAGAAAGAGATTAGAAATTCATAAACATGTCTCTGAAAGAACCACGTGCCTTGATTTTCTCATCCAGCTCTTTGAGAGAAGCAATCCAGTGGTTCCTTTCATTTTCGTGCTGGTCCAAAAGGTCTTTGCGTTCATTAACTTGCCCCTCTACAGCACAGGCTGACAAAAAAGGAAACAAAGTTTCCATGAATTAAAAACTGGAATGTAATTCCAAAAAATGCAAATTAATAAAGTAGGTTTTATCTACCTCATTTATGATAGACTAGTTTTCACTACCTAATGCATAAAGCCATAAACTTACGTACAAAGATCCTCCAAGAAAGACAATTTAATGGAATGGATTTTCTCTACCTAAGGAACTAACATGCATGGACTTGCGCATAAGTTCATCTCGGAGTCGTTGTAAAGATGTCTGTGCTTCATTGCATTCTTTATTCTTCAATTCATACTCATTTCTATATTCTTCCAAAGCCGTTACGGCTTGTTGACATTCTTTTTGCAGTAATTCATACTCTCTTTTGATCTTATTGATCCCTTCATTTTGTCCGCAATAATTACAGACTTTGCATTCAGCCTGAAAAGGAACCAATGCGAAAATTTGTGTGTGTGTGAGAGAGAGAGATAGAGAGAGAGAGAGAGAATTACTAAAGAATCTAGTCTAGTGAAAACATACACCAAAAAAAGTAAAAATGTAGTCAACAAATGCTATGCGTTTCCATTAGATTGTAAATCCCTCAAAACATTTGATCAATCCAAAAAAAGAAAACCAAAGAAGAAAATCAAAAGTACTCCTCTAAAAAGCAATCAAATTCACGTTACTCTTAAAACTATTTGTTCTAGCATTTGGGTTTCTCCTTGAACTTGCTCCCCAGTTGAAGAAACATGATGGGTTGCTTGTCTTTGAAGTACATGTCCTGAACAAAAACCAAAAAAGTTGAACTTTATGAGTTTGTGATACAACAAAAGCATAATCTTTATCGTCCAATAGTAGTAATGTTTTTCTTTTTCACTGCAAATGCGTATGTATATTATCATATATTTTACCTGGAGATATGTTTTCCTTTATGCAGATGCCAGAGAGAAGGGGGCTCCCAATAACCCCTTCAAATATAATAGAAAGGCCCTCCTCACCCTTTACCACGGCTACGAGATCATATATAACCAATGGTGAATTAGAACCCACTTTTTCATATATATCAATACCATCTAAAGCCTGCCAAATTGAAAAAAAGGTAACATAAGTACTACTAAAAAAAGAAGACAACAGTTTTGGGTATATAAATTACAGATATCATTTAGAAAAATTGTTATTCATTTTATTATTCATAGATATGTTCTTTGTGTTTTTCTGAAAAAAAAAACACAGAAATGAAAGATAGAAAAGAATAAGAGTAATGTTGAATTGAAAAATGGCATGAGAAATTCAGCTTAATCTTAGAATTCTCACCTTCTCTTCTTGAATATAGACATCAAATACACGCATACCAGGAGGGCCTTCTGTAAATATAATCTCAGCAAAATGCAGGTCAATATGGTAATTGCCTGGGGGGAGGGATCGAAACCCATATGAGAAATTCCCTAATCGAGCTGTTTGATACAATGTGATGCTCTCATCTCCTTCAATTGCTCGCACTTTTGCATCTGTTCTAATAGTATCACCACCATGGAAGAACTCATCTTCTTCGAATTCAACCCCATTAGAATTCACAGTCCTGTGATTTTCTCCAGCATTAATGCTTATTAATGGCCGGAACTTTTCCAAAATATTGGGGTTTTCTTTCTCAATAAGCTTGAGTGAAGATTCTAAATTTCTGGACTTTCCTGGTGATTCCACCTCAGGAAACATTGCAGTGGTAATCTCAGCTATGCTCCACCGGCTTTCTGATGATATAGAATTCAAATTTTCAGGACAATGGCTTCTTTTTTCAGGTGATAGCTCACATATGCGAACTTTTCTCTTTATGAATTCTGGGGTGTCTTTTCTCTTTATGAATTCTGGGGTTTCTTCGAATTCATCACCATGGTTTTCAAGAGAGCCAGCACAAATCACTAGATCTGGACAAGTGAGGGAGAATCCACCCATGGTACCTAAAACCCACAAAAGCCAAAGTCAATTGAGCCCCCAAAAAAAAACCCACTGAGCCAGATTAAAACATGAACCAGAGGTAAACAGAGAAAAACCCAAAAGCCAAAGTCAATTGAGCCCCCAAAAAAAAACCCACTGAGCCAGATTAAAACATGAACCAGAGGTCAACAGAGAAAAACCCAAAAGCCCTGATAAATCCTTGATCTCCAAATTCAAGAAAATGGGCCTTTTTTAAAAAGAAGATCAGTCAGTAAAAGAAATGGGTTTCATTCAAGTTTAGCTAAGAAAAAACATTGCAAAAAACAACACTCAGGAAAAATTGTTTACGACTGCAATGTAGAGAGAGCCTCAATAAATAAATAAAAACCTACACCCATTTGGGATATGATCCTGGCCTCTTGATTTTTGGAAGCTTGTTTCCTGGCAAGAAACGTCTGTAAATAGAAGGGGATCGTTCCAACATTCTTCCATTGCCAGATGCAGATTTACAGTATTTACGGTGGAGAGAGAAACAAACCTAAGGGAGAGGGGTAGAGAGAGAAATAGACTAAGAGAAAGAGGAGAGAGAGACCAACGCGATCAGAATAACAGGCTTCAGAGAGAGATGAAAGAGTGAAAGCAAAATCGAAAGAACCACGAAGATTTTAGAGAGAGAATTTTTAGAAAGGAAATTCCTGTTTCATTCCTCTAAACGCTCGATCACACACATTAAATTTGCCGTTAGACAGAAGAGACGACCGTTGGAGTTTCAAATTTCGAATTGCGTGCGAATTAAATTGTAAAGAAAGCGTAACTTTAACCTAACTCGACGCTTTTAATTTGAGCTTCTCACTCTCCCTTAAAAAAACTCTTGCTCCTGTGGGAGCATATTATCTATCTACTACCTCGGTAAAACCCTAGTATTTTAAGACTCCAAATTTTGGGGATATAACAAGGACTGTCAATTTTTTTGGGGAGGAAGATCTAAGTGTTGAAAATTTCAAAATTCAATAATTTTTTAATAATCATTTATTGATTCTTAGCTAGATCCCAAATTTAATATAAAAAAACTCCTCCCAAGTAGCTTTTTTTTTGGCAAAGTAAAACTTGACCCTACAATGTTTTCCTTTCTAAAATAAAAACGAATTGTCACGACACAGCTGAAAATAGCCCTTCTACCCTCTTTTACCCAATTGAGTAAGTCTAAAGTATATGCTCTTGCATCAGCATGTTCTTTTTATTTATTTAAAGATTGTCTCTTGTTCCTGAAAAATTCACAAACATACTGGCCATCAATTGTGAAACAGGTGGATCATATTCAAAGTCATACTAACCATCAAATGTGAAACCAGGTGGATCATACTCAAAAGTCAATTTCATTTTTTCCTTTCAGATTTTATGCAGAGAAATGATGCACTCTCATCTACAAGATTTCACATATAATGATTATGGGTGATTGTGACTTTTTTATAGTGAAATAAATGGTATTATGGCATGCAATTCCTATTTCCCATTCTTTTAAAAAGTATAAGAGATGTTTTATTTCTTGGTAAAATAGGCTCCTTCCTAAAAGCCATGAAGGTTTTACTTCTAAGTTGTCCATGTTAGTTTTCAAAATAGAAATATGTTTTTTAAGTAAAACTGGAATTTTTTTTTGATAAGAAATACAATTAAATAGGGAAATTATCGTTAATATACTTTAAATTTAATAAAATTGAAAAAAAATAAAAAAAAACCTCGAACTTTTCAAATCCTCGCCTACACGTTTTTTTCCAATTTTTATAATTTTTTAGACGAAAATACCCTTTATGACAGTCTTTCTACCATAATGGCATGATAGAATTACAGTACTTTGAGTACTCTAATACTCATTACGATAATCTTAATACCAAAATGCCCGTAATAACTATAAATACGTTTAAAAGCATCACGGTACTAAGCGTACCATAATAAACATTACGATACTCTTAATACCATAAAGCTTGTGTTGAGATTTGGGGGATTTAGCTGCAAGAGAGCGAATGACTCTTTGGAGTCTTCCGCACGACACTTTCTGTTCCTCCTCCCATTGCGGCAACTCTGGGTACGCACTTTCAACAAAGCGATCAACAATTCCCTGCAAAGCAATTTCTGCCGGAACCAAATGCTTAATCTCAATTTCTGGCACTTGAAACCCAAGGGAAGATGTCACATGATTGCATATTTGCGTTCCAATAGCTTTACAGCAGGTGCACCATCATCACCGAATTCATTGAACCTTGGCCAAGCAGCAAGTATAAAAATCGAAGAGAACAAAACTCTTCTTACGAATGAAATGAATCCCAATTCCGCCTTAAATCCAACAAAAAAAAAAAAAAAACAAAACTTTTTCAGCAAAAACCGCTTCAAATTCCAACCAAATGGCTCTAAATTCCGGCACAAACGAACCAGACCTCAAATAAATCCTGTTAAAGTCCTTTCAAAATCCTGCCAAAAAACCCAGCAAAATCAGGCTAAATTTCCGCAATTGGCCTGAAATTTAATGGGGTTCTCTCGCGTACTGTAATGCTTTTAAATTTCTTTACGGTCATAAAGGTCTAAAGTTCATTGGAGTTCCAGTTTACTTTGGACCATTACGGTCTTTTTATGACCGTAATGGTCTTAAGGAGCATTTGAGCATTGTACTAAGAGTACCGTAATGCTCATTATGGTAAAAAAAACTACTGTAAAGCGTATTTTTGTCTAAAAAATAGTAAAAATTGAGAAAAAAAAGTGTGAGTGAAGTTTTGGGAAGTTTGAGATTTTTTTCTAATTTTGTTAAAATTAAGATATATTAGCGATAATTTCCCTTAAATAGAGTTATATTATTTGCAAAAAGATGATTGCAAAAGATGAAATTATTGAACGTACTCCCTCCTTATTATTATTTTTTTTTGTTTCTCGTTAATATTGAAAAATGAAAAGTAAGTTTGTTGTCTTGAAAGCTTAAATTTACATGATTTTTTTTTTGAACTGCGGGTATTAAAAAACTATGACATTTATGAAAACATCAAGTGTTAACATGTTTTTTTTTTTTTTTTGCTTTTTGTTTTTTTTTTCCCTTTTTCATTTATCATTAAAAAAATTACAATGTTTTTATTGCATGGTCCCAAATCCTGATGTTTGCCTTTTTCTAAAGGAAAGGTATACCTTTAGTACAAGATGGTCACATTTAATCTTGATCATTAGATGTGAAATTTGGTGGTTACTTTCATTTTATTGACCAAGTTCAACATTAAAAAAAAAAAAAAAAAAGTTTTTCAACTTTGTGATATGCTCAAGCTATCAAATTTCACTTTGGATTGTTATAAGTAATCGTGACAGCCTTGCACTAAAGGTAAATCGTATCATTATATAGGTGTAGTTTGCATAAAGTATAAACAATTAAAGTAAGGTGCACCACCAAATTTTATTGCAAGATATAATTTTAGTATAAAAAATTCTTAGGATGACCTAAGAATCCATTTACATCAATAATTATGAAATTTTAGCTTCAAAAAATAGTTCAAATTAAATAGATCTATAAACACGTGAAAATCTTAAAAATGGACGGTCTATATAATATGGTTCAAAATACAATATTTTTGGGATTTTAAATCTTTTTTTTTTTCATATTCATACATCTCAATGATGAGACAATCAATTAGAGGGTTTGCCAACTTCAAAACAATCTTTTACAATGGATTTCTTAGGTACACCTTAATTCTCCATTTTAAGGTTGCCACCTTATATAAACTTTTTTCCATACAAAGGTGTCAACATAGGAGAGGTCACCAAGATGAAGTTTTGTACCACCAATGTTACACAAAGATACGGATATCTGAAACAATGTCTAACACAATACGAGTTATAGAAATGCTGCCCCATAATTGGCCTTTGAGACATACGATGTCCAGCATCATTCAGAATAGAGATGAGGTAAAGTTCCATGTTATACTAAAATAGTTTTATAATGAGATTCCAAAAAAGAAAACTTAAACAAGGAAGATGATTTCTGTGAGCCAATTGGCATAGTATAAGTTGGAAAAACCAAGTTGAAGGAGAAGAGAATCAAAACAGGCAACAAGAGTGGACTCACTTTACCACGATATTTTCAAGAAACCAGGATCTTTTTATTTTTATTTGAAGTATTTAGATCAGATATACACGTGTCCAGAAATGGGAGTCCATCCGATCCCATGTGGTTCTTCGTCTATTCCTGCCTATCCCTGTATCTGGCTCTTCGTCTACCCCTCTCCTCCAAATCCAATCTGGGTCATCCAGCCTATATTGTGCCAAAGGCTAGTCGGCTTGTATGAATTGCAAGTCTTTTAACTTTCTAGCTTTGTTTCGGTTCTATTAAGCATCATGATCATGAGGTAAGCTCGCCATAGCTCTCCATGCTATAGCCAAATAATCAAACTTACACTGACCAAGAAAAACCCATTCGCTCTTTACACTAAAAGAAACACTTATCGATCTAACTGCCAGCCTTTCCTAGAACTTAGTCCTCCCATGGCTCAGCAAATCTAATAGAAAATGTCAGTTCAAGCACGAATTTTCATGCCGTCATTTTTCACAATATTATCAGAGAATGTTAGCTCAATTTAACCATGGCTCTTCTTCAATTTGCACTCTCGCGTTACCTGAACACTTCATATTTTTCTTGGTGTCGTGTGTTGACATGTATGGACAGTTAGACACATGTCGACATGCACAGACCGCCACTGACACTTAATCATATGTGTCTGATGATGTCAGCAATTTTTGAGTATGTATCGACACTTTATAAGTGTGTGGCTCAGCAAATCTACATGGAATGTGAGCTTAAGAAGGAGTTTTCCATGTCTTTGATTCTCTCACAAGTAACATCTGAGAGAATACATCCTTTTTTCCTTCAAATATTAACTTTGTCCATCTCATTTCAAATATCATAGAGATTGCTAGCTCAGTAATACATCCTTTTTTCCTTCAAATTTTAACTTTGTCCATCTCATTTCAAATATCATAGAGAATGCTAGCTCAGTCAGGTAGCCATGCCTCTTCCTCCTTGATTTGTAAACTCAAGGCATCCAGGATACTGTAAATATCTTCTGATCTCGAATGAGACTGATCTCCTGCACTGAAAGCATGCACTCGCCCTCGCATCTCAAGCCAGCTGAACCCTGTGTTCTTCCTCAAACCTCGATTCTTGAGCATAGCCCTTAGCTTAGCCACTTTCTCCCACTTCCCAGCGGATGCATAGATGTTAGAGAGAAGAACATAATTCCCTGCATTTGATGGCTCTCTCTTGAGAAGCTCCTCGGCTGCAAACTCTGCAATGTTGGTATCTGTGTGGACTTTACAAGCACTTAAGAGTGCACCCCATATTCGAGAATCAGTTTCAAATGGCATGGTCTCTATGAGCCTTAGAGCTTCTTCAAGATTGCCCTTTCGACCCAAAAGATTGACCATGCAAGCATAGTGTTCCAGTTGAGGCTCACAGCCATGGCTAAGGCTCATGCCATTGAATATGTCCCAGCCCTCAAACAAGATCCCCAAGTGGGCACAAGCTGATAAAAGCCCCAAGAATGTAACATGATCAGGCCTCACTTTCTCTCTCTTCATTTGCGCAAACAAATCCTTGCACATGACCCAATTCCCATTCATGGCGTAAGCTCCGATCATCGCATTATAAGCCACAACATCTCTATCTCTATTTAACAATTCTCTGTGGAAAAGCTCCTGCGCAGCTTCTATGCAGCCCAATTTGGTATAGCTCACCAAGAGAGATGTGACTAAGGAAGTGAGAGAATCTAAATTGTATTTGGTCATATAGCAATGTATGTTCTTCACTACTTGAAGTGCTCCTAAGCTCACACAAGCAGGCAACACATTAACCAGTGTGATTGAATCAGGTCTCATGCCCTCGTGCATCATTTGCGCATAGAGAGCTAGAGCTTCAACACTTCTTTCATGGCGCACATACCCTTGTACAATGCAACTCCAGGAAACCACTGTTTTATTCGATAGTTTTTCAAAAATCAAGTGAGATTTCTCTAAATCCCCACATTTTGAGTACATATCAATCAATGAATTCTGAACTGTAACTTCATAGGCGATACAGTTTCTTACTGAATGAGCATGGAGCTGCTTGCCCAATACAACAGCTCTCATTTCAGCAACTGCTATGATGGCCATGACCACTGTGATGTGATCAGGCTTGATGCCTGAAATTTCCATTTCTCTAAACAAGTTTAGTGCATCTACTGGTAGATTGTTCTGGTTATACCCTCCTATCATGGCATTCCATGAAACTACATCTCTCTCATGCATTCTTTCAAAAACCCGACGACCCATTTCTAAACTTCCAAATTTAGTGTACATTGCTACAAGACCAGTACCAATAGTTAATTCTCCCTCTAGATCATTCAAAACAATCACACAATGAAGAGCCAGGCCTAACTGTAAACACCCAAGCTTAATGCACACACGCAACATACACGTCATAGTAACATAATCTGGACGAATACCTTTCTCGATCATCTCTCTAAAAAGAGAAAAAGCCCCATTAGCATCCCCACACAAATTGCAACCCTCTATCATTGTATTCCAAGATATCAAATTTCTCTCAGGGATTTCATCAAACAAATTCCTTGCAATTACAAGCTTGCCAGCTTTAAGATACAAATGAAGAAGTGCAGAGCTCACAAAAACAAAGGATTCATAGCCTAATTTAACAATATCAGAATGAATTTTCCCACCATACTGAAATGCTAGTACATAGGAGCAAGATTTAAGCACAAATGGAAAAGCAAACTCGTCTGGGTACATAGAATTCACAAAAATTCGCCTATACAGTTGCAGAATTTCATCAAACAATCCATTGTTCGAATGGTTTCTGATGATGGTATTGAACAAAATAAGAGTTGGGTTTGTCACAGTGTCAAGAATCCTTTGGGAATAGCCATGGTTTTTAGTGAGAGAATACAAGTTTATTAGCTCATAAGCTATACTCGCGTTTTGGTGGAGGCCATTAATGATGTATCTAGCATGAAATTGTTGGACAAATTGGACGCTAATGGGTTCAGTTAAGAGAGAAGCTAAGGAGCTCAAACTCACAGTTTTGGTTGAAGAGAGCTTGTTTGGCGTCATGAATAGTTTCTTCATCAACGATGGAGCAAATGCTTTCATGGCATTTCATATAGATGGCTTGTAATTTCAAAAAGGACATTTCATGTCATTTGGATGCAGTTTTTGAAAAGATTTTTGAATTACCTCCAAACATAGCATGTCGAGGGACTGTCAATAATTCGGTTCACCATAAAATTAGAAATAAATCGTTTTTTTTTTTTTAAAGTTGGATAAAAAAATCTGGTGAAAAGTACGAATTCACAAAAAATATTTCATAGAAAGATATCACAAATATATCGCCCTAGGATCAACAAATCGGAGTAAAAAAATAGGTTAAGTTTAAAAATAATAGAAATTGTGAAATACACCTATTTAGTAGGTTCCAAAAAAAATATACCATATGAATACACCATGATAAATACAGCATACGGATACACCATGATAAACACACCATATGGATTCGCCATATTATAACTACGGTATGGTGAGTTGGAAGCATCCGGAGATATGATAACTACCGTATGGTGAGTTGGTGACCCGTTACTTCAAAGTTTAAACAGCCGCAAGAAGCTTATGGAGTTCTGGACAGAGATGAAGAAGAAGAAAACCCCAATTGGAGCAGCACTCAGAAAGGGAGAACCAGAGAAGCAGTATATACAGAGAGACAAGCAGCATGCAAAGAGGGAGCAACACACAGTTCCTATGGGTTTGAGAAAATGAAAAAAAACCTGTTTGGGGATTGAGTGAGAGAGAGAAGCAGCAAGCACAAAGGAATGGGTTTGAGGATATGAAAAAACCCATTTGGGGATTGAGTGAGATAGATAGAAGCAGCATGCACATAGCAAGTAACAGAATACACAGGTTTGGGGATATGAAAAAACCCCTGATCTAGTTTTTTTTTTAAGCTGTTGTATTGATTTGGTAATTTGGAATTCTGGAGGACTTTGAACCCTAATTTGGATTGAATTTTTGGTGGAATTTTGTCAAGCCAAAATTTGGGAATTTTTTATTCAATAGTTTTCAATTTTTCATGCTTGTTTATTCTACTTTGTGATAATCTGGATGGTCCGACCCCTAATTTATAATAATCTCGATGGTTTGAGCCCTAATTTATGATGGTTTTATGCCATAAACAGTAGTTCCATAATAACATAATAATCACAAAAATCTGCATCTATTTTATATTTTTTTAAATAATATTTTTTTTAGAAAGTATGAAAATAACAGCATAGAAAAAAGTTTTTTATCTTTCAAAAAAAATTACAGGTCAAATAAAGGATACGACTTTTTTGGTTCACTTTAATTCGTTTTTCTTAAAATCTCATTTTAAACGTTTTTTTTAAAGAAACATTTTTTTTGCTGAACTTTTAAATAAAGCGCCATTTTAAACGTTTTCCATGAAAGCGCCATTAAAAAAAAAAAAAAAAACTCTAGCTTTAAAGGCCAACTTGCTAGCTATGCCTCCGAAGCTATGTTTTAACTTTTAAAAAATTGCTGTTCAGATTGGAATCACCTCATCCGACGCGGGAATATGCGAGGCCGTCTCAGTTTCTTGAATATAGCGAAAACTAAGTGGTTCCGGCTTTGAACCAGTGGGTTCTCTAACATAACTCACTAGTTTGGTTTGGAAAAAGCCTGTCCAATCCTATACTTTATTTTTTATTATTTATAATTTATATTTTGTTTTCTTTTTTATCTTTTAATGGCTGATTCTCTTGGCCACATCCCTTGATAGGGACCGGCAATTTTCTAACCTAAACCGGTATCTCAAATGGCCAATTTCACCATGCCGATCTAGGTTTTTAAATATCGTTCCAAAGTATAACTTGAAAATATCCCTTTAAATTATCAAGAAATGTCTAGATTTTCGACTTATCTCCAAAAGTATAAATTCAAAACATCCCTTTAAATTAACAAGTAATGCCTAAAGATTCTCAACTTGCCCCCCAAAAGGATATTTCAAGCAGGAAAAAATTAGAAAAAAAAAAGAAAAAAAAAAAAAGTATGAACGTAATATTTAAATTTTTAAAGATATTTTTAGGGAAAATTTCGTATAGACCCCTAATTTATCGTATATTTCATAGTAGACACTCATTTCGTTTTTCTTTCAAGCAGCATAAAAAAACTCCTAAATATTTCACTGTACTCTTTCATCTTTTATCTCCTTCTTTTATTGATTTTTTATCATAAAAATTAGCTCCAATAAATCTTTTTATACTATTTCAACCCAAACACGTTTTTAATGCGTCCCTAACAAATCTTTTTATATTATTTCAACCCAAAAACATTTTTAATGGGTGGAAAGGGAAACAAAAGGTTAAAAAAGTTTTTGATATGAAAAGGTATAAAAAGATTTGGTGGGAAAAATTTTTAGGGTCAAAAGTCAATAAAAATGGAGATAAGAGATGAAGGGATATAGTGAAATACTTATGCGGCTTGAAAGAAAAACGGCAAGATGGTCTATCATGAAATAATATGAGGAATTAGGGTTCTATATGAAAATTTCCCTATTTTTAAATGGCAGTAACTTTAAAGTGATATTTTTGTAAATTTCTTGTTAATCCCAAATATTTTTTGACTTACTTTCAAAAAACATATTTCATTACTGTTTGGTCTTTGAAATTTCGGATTGATGTAACTATAGATTTGGGTTGTTTAGCTCTATAATCTAATTCCATATGCAATTTTATCTATAATATGAACATGAGATTTATATTTGGGCTATGAAGTTTTTAAAACTTCTACTTTTATTGTCAATGAATTATATTTTGTGTTGCACATGTTTTTTGAGCTTGGTGTGTATGGTACTTGGTACTCTGCTAAGTAAAGGACCTATGAATTTTATGAGATGTGAAGCAATGGATTCTTTGCAAGAGTGTAGTTTTTGTCGAGCATGTATTCTTTTATTATTATTATTTCTAAGATGTAATTAGTTGGGAAAAGCTTTGATGATGTATTTTTTTTTAGCATGCATACCATATTCCCTCAGAAGTATAATTTATAATTTACTCCTACTCCCTCAATTAGAAGACCTACTTGAGAGCATTTTTTCAATTTGAAAATTTAAGAACTAAGAATTACTAGATGATTATTTAAAACAAAAATTTGAAATTCGAATTTTCTAAGATTTAGACCTCACCATCTAAAAAACTGGATGGTCTCTATTCAATCTCGAGGCGCCATTTTTTTCATGTGCATAGAGGATACTATTAGGGTTTTTTTTATTTATTAGGGTAAATCTATATGTTGAAACTTGAAAAAGTTACTTCCCCAAAATTTGGGGTCTTAAAATTAATTTTAGGTCAGATTTTACCCGAGGGAGTAAATGGACATTCGGTTCCCGTAAGAGTAAAATATCTTTTGGCTTTTTTTTTTTTTTTTTACTAGTTCAACGAGAGGAATCGATCTTGAGATGTAATGACAAATGCATCAAATGTGTATTCTTACTTTCTTGGAAATATATTATTTTGGGGTTTGCTATAAATGAGTGCTAAAAAACTTCCAAGTTTTCCTTCTCTGGCATAAAATGTGACCATATTCAACAGCTTTATGAGCTGATCAAGAATACAATGGGAGAGTTGTTGCAGTGTCATAGGATTCTAAAGACATTGCAGCATATCTCATGTTTTTAATATAATATGGATTTTTAATATCCAAATTTTAGATAACTTGGAATTTGAAAAATCTGGAGTTCTTTGTGGGTCCTATTGGCCATGCAACAAGAATATGTGATTGCTGCATCTAGAGGGAACTCTAGATATTCAAAATCCATAGTCCAAAAGACTTCAAATTTGGAAAAGTCAAAAGTATTATTTGAAATCCAATTTGGAGGGAATTTCAAATTTCAAAAGGGGTTGTCTACAAATATACCATTTATCTTTTGTACAATGCCATTCATCTTAGGAAAAGAGCCTAGGCTTAATTGGTTAGCGCATGATGATTTACAACGATTTGTCTTTGGCTCAATTCTTAACAAGGGAAGGGGCCCTCTCCCTATTGACTCACCCAAAAGAAAAAAAGACAATACTATTTATCTTTTGTGCATGAAGGTTACAATCTTTCTTGTCCTTTAAATTTCAAAATGAGCATAGAGGTTACAATCTTTCTTGTTCCTAAAATTTCAAAATAAGTATGGAGGTTACAATCTTTCGACAATACTATTTATCTTTTGTGCATGGAGGTTACAATCTTTTTTGTCCTTTAAATTTCAAAATGAGCATGGAGGTTACAATCTTTCTTGTCCCTTAAATTTCAAAATGAGCAGGGAGGTTACAATCTTTCTTGTCCCTAAAATTTCAAAATGAGTATAGAGGTTACAATCTTTCGACAATACTATTTATCTTTGTGCATGGAGGTTACAATCTTTCTTGTCCCAAATTTCAAAATGAGCATGGAGGTTACAATCTTTCTTGTCCCTTAAATTTCAAAATGAATATGGAGGTCTCTTAAATTTCAAAATGAGCATAGAGGTTACAATCTTTCTTGTCCCTAAAATTTCAAAATGAGTATGGAGGTTACAATCTTTCGACAATATTATTTATCTTTTGTGCATGGAGGTTACAATCTTTCTTATCCTTTAAATTTCAAAATGAGCATGGAGGTTACAATCTTTCTTGTCCCTTAAATTTCAAAATGAGTATGGAGGTTACAATCTTACTTGTCCCTTAAATTTCAAAATGAGAATGGAGGTTACAATCTTTCTTTTCCCTTAAATTTCAAAATGAGTATGGAGGTTACAATCTTACTTGTCCCTTAAATTTCAAAATGAGCATGGAGGTCACAATCTTTCTTGTCCCTTAAATTTCAAAATGAGTATGGAGGTTACAATCTTTCTTGTCTCTTAAATTTCAAAATGAATGGTCCTGTACTTTTCCTAAATTTCAAAATGAATGGTTTTTATACTTCCCCTATAGCATAGAAAATATATACTTCCCCTATCATCCAGCCGTCTAATTTTGTTCAAGTGGGCTACTCACCGTTTGATCTTAGATCCGATGCCTTAGAGTATTTTATTTTTTATTTTTTATAAAAATTGCATGAATATGAAAATTGGCACGTGACATCTTCTTATTGAGATGCACCTACAAAAAATATTAAAAATAATTTTTGGATAAAATATAATTATGAAAATACCCCTTAAAATTTATATTTTTTACAAGTGCCAGTTTAATAGAGGATTAGACGCCCAAAATTTGGTGTCAAAATAATTTATATAAAAAAATTCAAGCCATCCAATTTGACATCTAATGAGTATGAGTGATTGTGACATCCATGTACCAAAAATAAATAATATCTTTGTAGATAATCCCTTTTTCAAAATTTGAAGTTCACGGAACATCATATTTTAAAATTCAAAGAATTTTTGAAAACCTTTTCGTATCACCAAGCTTGTGCACTTGGTGCATCAAAAAGAGCATTTCGGATTTAAAATCCAAAGTACTAGTGTACTTGTTGCATCCATAGAGTTTTCCAAATCCAAAGTACTCTCTGGAGTTGTTTTTGGGCCTACACCAAGCCCGTTTGCTTGCTGTGTCCAAGGAGTACTTCGTATTTTCAAAATCAAGTCCTTAGGAACTTTTTTTGGCCTTGCATCAAGGTGAGAGAGAGATTTTTGTTAAACTAGGAGAGAGATAGGTCTACCTCTGAGAGGGAGAGACTTTTCACCATTGGCCTTCATCTCTGTCGATCAAGAGAGAGCGAGAGAGAAAGAGTGAGTGTGTGTGGGGTGGTCGGACCCGGACCAGGACCTTGACCTTGATCTTGACCCAAAAATATACTATAAGATTTAAACATGGAGTTAGACCTAGACCCAACTGGGTTTAGAATCCTCAGACCTGGACTCTGGCCCTTAAGTATAATGAAGGACCTGGACCCAGATCTGGCTCAAAAATCAAAATATTTATATATTTATTATATGAAGGGTGTGGTATTTATAAAGTTGTAACCTTAAACAATCCAATTAAAGCCCACCTCCAAATTTTATCATGCAATTTGGTGTTAAAAATTCTTAAGGATTATTTGAAAATCTATTGTCATATCTAAACATAAAATTTTAAACTTTAAAAATGGTTAAAATCAAGTAGATCTATGAAAAACTTGAAAATTGATAGTCTAGATAATGTGTTGCAATGTACTATTTATGGGAGTAAAAATCTATTTTTTTTTTTTTTTGATATTCATACATCTCGATGTCGAGATGATCAATTAGAGGGTTTTTCAACATTAAAACAACCTCTTCCAATGGATTTTTGAAATACATTTGTAATTCTACATTTCAAGGTTGCAACCTCATATACACTTTTTTTTAATTTAAATATTCTAATTATAAATATAAATATAAATAATTATATTTATTTAAATATTATTTAAATATCATAACTATTCAGGTTGGGTTTGGGTTAGGTCTACATGAACCTGGTTCTGGATCCTGACCCAAATACTATTTCAGTCCAAGATTTGAACCCGCCCCATGTCCAAATTTTTGACTAATATTAAAAAAATATATATTTGGATTCGGGTCGGGTCTATCAAAGGGATATCGGGTGGGTCGGGATCCATTGCCACCCAACTAGTGATGATATGAGAGAGAGAGAGAGAGCTTAGTATCAAGTGGTGGAGCGTTGAGTGTTGACCAGCGTTTTAAAAAACGCCGAGTCGTACCGGACTCGCCCGGTTCGACTCGGAAATAGTGAAAAAGGAACCGGATCGCCCGAAAATCGGAAATCGTCCGGTTCTAGAGAGAACCGGACGACTCTGTACAGTGAATCGCCGATTCACTGTACGGAATCGGCGAGTCCGAACAGTTAATCGGCGATTCCGTACGGATTTTTTTTTTTTTTTTTTTTTTTTTTTTTTTTTTTTTTTTTTTTTTTTTTTTTTTTTTTTTTTTTTTTTTTTATGGTTTTGGTAATCCATGATAGATTTTTTTTGTAATCCATGATCGAATTTTTTGGTTTTTTGTAACCCATAATAGAATTTTTTGTAATCCATGATCGAAATGTTTGTTTTCTTTTCTTGTAATCCATGATCGATTTTTTTGTTTTTTTTTTTTTTTTTGTAACCCATGATAGAATTTTTTGTAATCCATGATCGAATGTTTTGTAATATATGATCGAAATGTTTGTTTTTTTTTTGTAATCCATGATTGAAATGTTTGTTTGTTTTTTTTTAATCCATGATTGAATTTTTTGTTTTTTGCTTTTTTTGTAACCCATGATAGAGTTTTTTGTAATCCATGATTGAATTTTTTGTAATCCATGATCGAACTATTTTTTTCTTTTTTTGTAATCCACGATTGAATTTTTTGTTTTTTTTGTTTGTTTTTTTTTGTAATCCATGATCGAATTTTATGTAATCCATGATCGAATTTTATGTAATCCATGATTGAATTTTTTGAAAATTTGTGATTTTTTTTGTTTAATCCATGATCGAATTTTTTTTTGTAATCCATGATAGAATTTTTTGAAAATTTGTGATTTTTTTTTTAATCGATGATAGATTTTTTTGAAAAATTGTTTTTTTTTTTTTTTAATCCATATTATTCAAAGAGAAAACGAGAGAGATGATGATTCTGAGGCCACCCTATCCCAGCCATATTATTCACATATTGAGTCCCAACAGCAACAGTGTAGGGATGAGCACGAAATACTGTAAATTAAATGCTGAATGGCGGTTCATGCAGGGAAAGAACATATCAATATTCGCATATTCATTCAAAAACATGAAAATTCTTAATGGAGTACCCTCATTTTTTATTGAATTCCTAAAAACTAATATTTATAATGAATTTTAATAATTTTTTCGGATTTTTTTGAAGCTTTATTCTGACCGATTCACCCGATTTCGATCCGGATCGCCGATTCGCCGATCCGGATCGCCGATTCGCCGATCCGGATCTGTTTTTAAAAAACCCCATCCGGGTCACCGATCCGGTTTTTAAACCATTGGTGTTGACGCATCCAAGAGAGAGAGTGTGTGTGTTTGAGTTCTGTTGACATTCGCTAATTTCACCCGTTGTGATGAAATTTGGTTGAATCCTTCTCGTCTTCAAGATATGACGTCCATGTAAGCAAGGAGAGTTGATGGAAAACACCCAAATTCTGTGCAATGCCAAGGGGAATTGATGAAATCTAGGGTTTGTATGGGATGGTTGCAGCGGAGGCCAGTTTACCAAGATCAGGTCCTAAAGGTACTCATGTCTCTTTCTCGTGGATTTTTTCGATTAAAAACCCTGGCTTTATTCAATTTATGCGATCAATAGGTGACATCTCTCTCTCTCTCTCTCTCTCTCTCTCTCTTCGTTTTCTGATTGCAGGAATTACATGTAGAAGATAGGAGTTCCATTTTGGGTTCTATGGATAACGACGAGGCTAGTACATCTGGATCAAATTTAGAAATTCACTCTGGGTTTCGCAATACATTGCATTCTAGTGGTAACTCTCTCTCTCTCTCTCTCTCTCTCTCTCATTTTTAGTGCATAATTATTGTTTGTTTTTATGCCCAAATTTGTTGTACTGCAATTCTTCTCGTCTCTCTGTTTTTTTCTTTTCTTTTCTTTTTGAAGAGCAATTCTCCTCTTTCTCTGTTAATCTTTGGGTTACGCAACCTATTTTTTGAATTAATTTGCTGGTGAATTTGAAGATAAGGTGATTGAATTATTCTGCAACATTCATTGATTCATTTATACAGCAGAAATGATTTTTTGGAATTGGTTTAAGTGGTGGCGATGAATTTTTGGAATTGGTTTAAGCGGTGGTGATGAATTTTCGTAATTGGTTATGGAGCTGATAGTTTTATGGAGCTGATAGTTTTAGAAAAATTAAGATAACTCTAGACAAAGAAAATTGGAACGCGATTTTAATAGAGAATTGCCTGTTGACCTAGCCGGAAAATCAATTAAAAAAATGCAAGATGGTTTTGGCCTTCTTCTTTGAAAGAAAAAATACAAAATAAAAATTCAAGTTTGAATTTTTCCTGAAACCTCATGAAATTTATAGATGAATATCTTTACTCAAAAACAAAATGTATTGATGAACAACCCAGTTTGGCTAGTTATTGATTTATTATACATATAGGTTAGTTATTGATTTCAACACTCTGACCAAGGGTTTCTAACAATAGAAGAGCTAGTTGGCAAGCATACGAGCTCATTGATTTCCCATTGATTGCTGTTTGATTATTTTCACGACCATCTAACCAGAATAACCTATGAGTTTTGTTTCAAGGTGTTCTCTCCATTTTTATTTCTGATGATTTTGGACTATTTGTCCATTGTCTGTTCTCTGAGGTTTATTGCTTTTGCTTATGTATGTGGTTAAAGATTTTTATTATGGACATCGTGTACTAGATTATCATGCTTATTAATTCATTATTCATTTCTGATGCTTGCGAAAATTGTGGAGATTGCATTTCATTTACTAGTATTGATACATCTCATTTATCTACAAACTGTAAGATAGGAAAGACATAAAATTCCCTCAAAGGTAATACAATACAAACACTTTTTGAAGAATTGCTATGGTTTGACATTACCACTTTGTGACATTTCTTACTGTGGAAGTGTGTTTTATATCAAATTTCGCATTAAAACACTCCTGTTACTTTGGGATGTTCTTATTGAGATTTACTTGTATTATGCCAATAACCTTATTATGCATGGCTTTTGTAGTCTACGGGTTCACCCAGCAGAACCTTCCAGCATGTAAGCCTGTATTGACACCAGGATGGGTGAGTTATGTCGTTTTATGTAATTTTTTATTTCTCATCTATGCTATGGTGGATAAGAATTATATATGGCTTGTCATTTTTCAATCAAAAAGTTATGGCTTGCTGTTTTCCAGGTTATCACTATGTTCTTGTCTGTTGGATTCATCTGCATTCCTATTGGAGTTGCTGCTCTCCTGGCCTCTCAAAGTGTATATAATCTTTTTTTTTTCTTTATCACCGCAGAATTCATTTGCAACTAGGCTCAATGTTGTTTTGGGGATGCTAATTGTTAACTTAATATTCAGGTTGTGGAGATTGTAGACCGTTATGATACAGAATGTATACCTGAGGTGTTCAGAGACAACAAAGTGGCATATATCAAAGATGACTCTATTTCTAAGAACTGTACTCGAATTTTGAAGGTGATTCTTTTTCTTTCCTGGTGCAAATTATTTTAATAACAGTAATTCATTAAGGCTCAAGTAGCCAAAGTAAATTCTGAACCAAATATCCGAACTAGTTCACAAGTTGGGTTCATAGCACGCGGTGTGAAGCATGGACCAGGCTACAGGCTAGGTTCTTTTAGTAGCATGTGATGATTACCGAAACATGTTTATCATTAAATACCTGAACCTTTTTATGGATGTTTAAGAGTGGATTCTTTCTTCATGAGTTTTGTGTAATACACACACACACACACACACACACACAAACGTGGGCATACCTAATTAAAAACCCCCAGAGAGGCTTACTTTGTTTTGTGCAGGTTCCCAGCTACATGAAAGCTCCAATTTATGTCTATTATCAGCTTGATAGCTTCTATCAGAACCATCGGAGGTATGTGATCTCTTTTTGGTGTGCCATTATAGGTTTTCTGACTGCTTAGCTACTGAAATTTAGTATTCAGATGTAGCTTCAGCTTTCTGATTTATCTGGATTCTTTTAGAGATCTTTATATTTATCATAGAACCGCGTAATCTGTCCATGGATGCTGATTGGGAAGATCTGCAGATATGGTCCTTTTATCATACTGCTTTTTTTCTAATTGAAAAGGAATGGGATGTCCACTTTGCTTTGGGAAGCTAGTTCCATACGTCCATGAACAGACGTAGTTTTTCCTTTCCTCATTTTCAAGCGTCGAATTACTGGTTAGACTTGTAAGTTTTGTTGATATAAACCTGTATCAATTGAGACACTTTAGAACTTCTTTTTTGTTAAGCAATATGTTTCACCTGGACATTATTAAGGAGAGGCCTTGGGGAGTTTGTGAGAAGGGGATCCAATGGACTGAGATTGTGGGGAATGGGGAATAATTGGAGATAAGGGAAGTTTGAGGAAAGAACAATTCTTTCAAGTTAATTTGAGGCATGGGAAGCAACTAGTAAAGTTGGCTACTTTTAAAGAGAGGTATTGGGATCAGAATGGAGACGATTATCGTAAGAATTGTTTTACAGATAAGCTTATCTCAATGAGAAAGAATAAGCATCTAGAAAAAACAACAATCGAGTGTGTTTTGGCGGCAAAAAACCCAAGTTTTTGAAGTACTTAATGATAAGATATGGTAAGGGAGGAAAATAAAGCAAGAAATAGCGAGCTTATGATAGGTTTTATGCAGAGAAATTTTTTCTATACATTCTTTTCTTTTATGGACCATGGCAGGTCATAGCTGTTTGCTTGGTACACCTGTCAAGTGTTTATATTAGTCCAATTGAGGCACCTTGGAAGTTCCTTTTTTGTTTGGTACTGTTGCACGGGGACATTAAGGACAGGAATTGGGAGTTTGTGTAAATAGTTTAGCGCCCACCGTGGGGCTCGTCGAGCTTAGGTTAAGTATGAGATTCGGTCAAAATTATATTGTGATCATCTCTGGAAAGTCCCTGGTTTGCCACCCAGAGGCATATCAGAAAGCTTTAGACGGAATAGGAAGCACCACAACTCACTGCAGACCCTTCCAAGGTCTGGAAGTGAACTGTGCCGACGGGTGTGGTGCAGACTCTCTCAGACTAGTGCCACAGTACCCGGCGCATACAGCACAGACCCTCGGAATCTCTCTGAGTCCTGATCTAAGTTGTTGTGCCCTCTGTTTCGCCATTTTTGCTCTCAGTTAGTCTTGATTGCTCTCATTTAGCCTTGATTGCTCCCTCCAAATTGAGACAACAAGAGCTTATATAAGAGCTAGGAGAACTCAGCTGAAGAGGTGGAGGGAAAGATAGAGAACGGAGGAAGTGTATTGTGAGAGATAAATAGAGAGTATTACACTGAGAATGTACTACTAGAGTTCAAGAGAAAAACGTTCAATTAGGAGGAGAAGGTATGCGGCGATATGCCCGCAATCTGCCTTTTTTTTTTTTTTTTTCTTTTTTTTACCCCTCCCTATGATTCTATTTTCTTCGCTTCCTATCAGTTTAATTGATTTATAAAGGTGTTCCATTGTAATGGTGAGTTGGATGGTAATGAACTGGGTGTCTACTGGTTCCTTGTCTAATAGAAAAAATGATGAACTTCGAGTGTTCGACATGTGGTTTCTTTCTTTAAATTGCTTTAAAGTGAAGTCCACATTTTTTTTAGCAGAAGTTACCTAAGTACATATTTCCAGCAGATAACAATGGACAACCTGTCTGAAATTTACTTAATTCTTTTTGTTTTTTGGGCATATTGTTATTTATTCTTAATATCTTTGAAAACCTTTCAACATATTTTTTCCACAAAACTACTACATTTTAAAAATCTCGCAAAACTGTACCATAATCAAATGGCGTATGGTACAAAGTCAGTAGGTGTCTCCATCATCCATTCCTGATGATAATTGAGGCAACTGTGCTTGGGTGGTATCATGGTGGAGTCCCTACAATTTAATCTCTATCGGTCACTAGCAATGGATTATGTATACCTCGATGGAGTACTTACAACATACTTCATTGGATTATGGTACATATTCCCATTTTCTCTTGTTTTTGTTCGTGGTGCACCAACTGGCTATGTAATACTATGTTTTATTTTCACAAGTAAACTTAATTCTACTTGAAAACATTTTAAATCTTGTGCAGGTATGTTAAAAGCAGAAGTGACCGCCAGCTTTTGTATGGGTTGAAATACACGGACACTGCATCATGCAAACCTGAAGAGACCGGCAATGGACTACCCATCGTCCCATGTGGTTTGGTCGCCTGGAGCTTGTTTAATGACACCTACAATTTTGTTCATGAGTCAGTAGAACTAAAGGTGAACCGGAAAAATATAGCTTGGAAGAGCGACCGAGAACACAAGTTTGGGAAGGATGTTTACCCCTTCAATTTTCAGAATGGATCCTTAATTGGTGGAGCAAAACTTGACCCCCAAATTCCTGTAACTGTCCCTTCTTGATATCCTTACAAGTTGTACGAAGTTCATGTTGAGTGGTTCAATAATTAAGAAAAAAAAATCATCATTGAATGATAACTCTTTTATCAGGAAAATGAGAATTCAAATGAAGGCAAGCATTTGATAGCTAGTGCTGTGTCAGAAATGCTCCATTTGGGTTAATGTTGAAATGGCACTACCTGATAAATGCCAATTTGTAGCCTAAATGTCCATCACATCTTGCCAAAATTGTTCCACCACTAAACACCTACCAAAAACGGGAATGTTCTCTTAGTTTACAGATTATGCACATTACAGAATGTTATAGCATATCCGCTCAGGAAACGCGTGTATTTGAATGAACCTGGACCCACTAGAACATTACTACTTAAATGGACAGAATGGAATGAACTTGGACCTGCTAGAACGTGACATAATGGAAGTGGTAGGTCCAATTCGTTGTCCAGCAGTCATGATGGAACTGATTGGATTGCACTGAGACTTATGACCACTGCTTCTCTATGATCATATGGATCATATTATATTTTTCGACATTTCAGAGAATCTTACATTCAGAGAAAGACCTGACCCCATTCTCTTCATTTCTTTGATCTATTTTTCTATGCAGCTAAGTGAGCAAGAGGATCTCATGGTGTGGATGCGCACTGCTGCACTGCCCAGCTTTCGAAAGTTGTATGGAGTGATAGAGATTGATCTAGATGCAGATGAGATTCTCACAGTTTTTCTCTCTAACAATTACAACACTTACAGTTTTGGGGGGAAGAAGAGGTTGGTCCTCTCGACGAAGAGCTGGTTGGGCGGGAAGAATAACTTTCTTGGGGTGGCCTGTCTTGCTGTTGGGTCTTCCTGTATCTTCATGGCCTTGCTATTCGTACTTCTCCATGTCAGAAACCCAAGGTAGAAACAGTGAGATCAACTAGGCACCTCTCTCCCTCTCTCTCTCTCTCTTGCAGTAAAAGCTCCTCTTTCATCTTTGTTTAGTTAAGCATCTCTGCAAGATTTTATGTTTATGGGTTTTGCTTATTTTTCCTTTGGCAGGACTTTTGGTGATCCGACCTACTTAACCTTGGACAGGAAAAGCAATTTTGCCTAGGGACTGAGTGGCCCTGTAAGTATATAGTGATTGATTGTGATTCTTTAGGATCATTCAGTAATAGCTTTTTTGTAGCAGTTCTATCTCTCTCTCAGAAAAC
This sequence comes from Amborella trichopoda, assembly GCF_054954075.1. Taxonomy (NCBI): domain Eukaryota; kingdom Viridiplantae; phylum Streptophyta; class Magnoliopsida; order Amborellales; family Amborellaceae; genus Amborella; species Amborella trichopoda. The sequence goes on along the minus strand of NC_142337.1, from coordinate 2,103,447 downwards.
TTGTATTGTCCTAACTCCAACTATCAAGTTATAGTTGATGGGTCTCTCAAGACTGGGAAACCTAGACAAAATTGAACATCTACAATAGTTTTATGTAACATTCAAGAAGCCCGACTAACATCAGAATTCCACTCATACTCACATGCACACGCACACATGCACGCACACCCACACGCACAATTAAAATAATTAAAGCATATCAAGAGCTCAAATAATTAGAGCATTTGATATAATAGGAAGAGGGAATCCGAAAGGAGATCTAGTTTGTGTGAGCATTGGGACTGCTATCCTTTATATTTATGGATCAAGGACTTATTTTATATAGATCGCGGTCCCTGGGTATTTGGGATTGGGATTGCATGAAAAGTCAGAAAGTGGTCGTTGCAAAATGGGATGCAAATCTTTAATTATTAATGGTAAGAAAGAAATAAAGGGGGGGATTTAGATCCCATGAGCGTTGGGATCGTGATCCTTTATATATGGGATCTGGCTCCAAGCTAGATATGTTGTACTCATCTTGATCCTGGACTATCGAAACTTTTGGGGTCTATGTTGATCTGACAATCCCGTCCACGATTCTGGAGTCATTCTTGTTTTGGTTCCCGGTAACTTTGAGTCGAACCAAACAATGAATTACTAGGGTTGAGAATGGGTAGGATTAGGTTCGGATCCATTGGGATCTAGATTCGGATCCAAAAAGTAGATATTGGATCTGGACTATATCGGATCCATAATATTTGGACTTGGATTAAGATCCGAACCTGATTCAATCTGAGATTAGGTGAATCTTCAAAAAATATCAAAAAATATTATACATGAAATAAATTGATCAAAATACTCTCGAAATGTTTTGGGGGTATTTTGGTCATTTTATTTTCATGATTAATTTTTTTATATTTTTATTAAGTGCGCCTTGATGAGAAGAACACATATTTAAAATTACAAGTGATTTGGATATGTAGAAAAATAAATAAAATTCAAGCATTACTTGGCATCAGCGATTGTCAGATCGGTCCAGATTCAATCTAAGCCGTTGGGCTTATATGTTCATATGAGCTAGTGGGTTAATCCCATACTTTTCCACACACACACACATACACACACACACACACACACACACACACACACACACACACACACACACACACACACACACACATATATATATATATATATATATATATATATATATATATATATATATATATATATATATATATATATATATATATATATATAACTAACTGTATAAAACAAATCTTACAGAAAAAACATGAATAAGCACTTACAGCTTACAGAGACAATAATTGGAGAATAACTTCCAGTGGTGAGGACAGTATGATGGGAGTGTATGGAAGTTACAGTCACACATTTAAACAGATGAATATAAGATAAGAGGATAAGAGAGAACCTGGTTTTGGTGTATCAAAGGATAGGGAAAAACCTGGGTAGCATGAGATAGGTTCTAGCTGTGAGGTCAGGACAGCAGCTGTGGAGCAATAGTAGTCGTGGTCTTGAGACCAATAGAGCAGAGAGATGAAGAGAGCAGAGAGATGAAGAGAGCAAAGAGATGAATAAAGCAGAAGAGAGCGGAGAAAGAAGAAAGCTTTTCGACCTGTTGAGAATGAGGAAGGGTGTTTCCTTTTATAGGCGAAGGTTGAGGTAGCAATTACTCTAGTATTTTGTTGATAATAATGGACAACAGAAATGGATCCTGTTTCCATGAGGAGTGCTTCATAGTACTCTCTAGTTTTGACTCCATTGGTTGGATTCAGATGGTTTATCAAGTATAATGGAGCAAGTTTGATAGGGTCCATATTCGTATGGTGATCATCAATGGTAATGTCCATAAGATATGCTCTTTCAATGTATACAGACTTAGGAAAATTAGGCCTCTGGTTTGATTTGGATTGCGCTGGAGTATAAGCGGGAGTGGATGTATTAGCCTCTGGGTAGGTGATTTGGTAAATAGGAGAATTGGAAGGTGAAATGGTTGTCAAAGGCGGATTCTCACCTTCAAATGGTATTATAGTCAGAGGGCGTTTCTCATTGCGAGAAGAATTGCTACGAGAGCCCATGAGAGTAGGTGGATTGGATAGAGTAGTATTATTTTTATTAGCTGCAAAGAGCTGTAGTGCAAGTGATAGTGGTGAATCGTCGTTGACGTCAGTGTTGCCCCTTACAAAAATTCACGGGTGAGAAAATCAGGAAGAGAATTAAAAGACCCGGGAAGGTGTTCAATAGTAAAATCAAAAGCGGACAGGATAGCCTGCCAGCAAGCAAATATTTGTTTGGCAATAAGATTTTGAACATCTTTTTGCAGAATGTCTTTAGCTGCTTTGCAATCAGTTCGAATAAGAAATTTTTGATTGAGAATATCACTTTGAAATTTAGTAACACAATGGACTATGGCAAGTAATTCTTTTTTGACCATAGAATAGTTTTGTTGGGCTGGATTCCAATCTTTAGAGGTTTACCTGAGTATTTGTTCGTGAAATCTTTATGCATACATCTGATATGTAATCTAATGCAGTTTAAACTACTATTCAGTATTAAAATAGGTAATCACACACACACATCGTGGTTTGTTATCGATATCTTTGTTATTTCTTTTATCACAATAATCTTATTTTGCCTTAATTATATTCGGATATTACAAGAATTAGTTAAATATAATAGTATGCTTTTTGCTTACCTGTTATAATTCACAAGACTGTTAAAATACTGTAGATCTTGGCGCGTTTTGGTATCAAAGCCATATAGTAAACTGTTAAGAGTAAAAGTTACAATATTACTGTAGAAACCTACTTAAATTTACATCTAAGAAAGTTGGTCCGAGAGTTAAGGCAAGAGACGACTCTAGGCAAAGGCCAGGAAGAGCCGCTTAGGGGAACACGCTGGACCCGTGATCGTCCAGATTGTCATTATCCGCAACCTACATATGGCAAATTTAATTAGGAATCTTAAAGGTAATACTGCAACTCAATCTCAAACATTAAGAGTTAAAAATAAAGAGGATATTGAACATCATATCCAAAATTGGAATATTCTTAAAGTACCAATAAAAGATATTTATCAGAAAAGATCATTTAAATTCAAATTAGGTTATGCTATAAAAACAGTAGAAGAAAGTCTATCTGTAACTCAAAACCAAGAAGACTTTCAATTATTATCAAGAAAAATTATTGAAAAACATAAAGAAAATAATTATAAATATTTTCACATTGGATTAATCCAAATAGCAATTAAACCTTTAACCCGTCTAGGGTTAAACACTTCAGTGCTTGTATGCCTAAGAGATACAAGACACAATAATTTTTCAGATTCACTCCTAGACATGGTGGAATCCAGCCTATGAAGTGGACCTATATATTTTAATTGTTTTCCAAATTTTTCTGTTTCTTTAACAGACCCAAATATATTAGATATATTAACTATAAATTTAAAAACTCATGGATTCAATATGATACATGGTTATCAGAATTTAGCAATAGTATACAAAATTTATTATAAGGTAATGAATACCTTTTGTCCTAATATTATGCAAGCTGATAAAAAGGATCAAACTATATTATTTCAAACAAATATAGAAAAATCCAATACAATTATACCAAAAACAATTACTTGGTCCGATATTATTCTACCTCAATGATGGGCATTGCAACATGCAAACCAGCCCAGGGAAGTACCTAGAAATAATATTCCAAACCAAATAATAAAACATCAGAATGGAAATATTGAAATAAAATTTCAGCAACCTATAGTACAAGATGATATAAATATTAATAGGAAAAGAAATAAAAAACCATTAATACCTGCTAAAAAATCCTGTCATACTACTCCCGATGTTACCATACTTCCTTCTTTTTCAACACCTACACCATCTTCAGACTTTCAATTACAAGGAGTCAAAAGAACAGCTGATCATGTAGTCATTTCTACATATACATTTGAACCTGACATTGAGGAATTTCAAATACTTACATTACAAATAGAAAATGATATAAAAGGAGAAATAAATATTAATAATGAATATGATACATATATAACAACATATTTAGCTGCTAAATTAGAACGAAAAAAGAGAAAGATCGATATTAATTAACTCAAAAAAGATTATATTTCTCCAGAAAATCAAGGTATTAGGGAATGATATCTTCAAACCTTCCAACCTAGGTTAATAGAATTATTCCATCAAAAATATAATAAATTTTTGAAAAAAGAAAGAGAATTAAAAGGATTTTTTATATGGTTACAAGAAATATGTACTCAATATAAAATAAACATTCATTCATTTAATACTCTTCAAACCATAGAAGAAAAAACATATATTAGTACGGATGGTACAACTACTGCTAGTACACACCCTCCTGAGAAAAGTATAATACTCAAAGGTGCCATAACTCCATTAAGCAAAGGAGAACCACCACAATCTCTATATGATATTATTACAACACCATATAAAGTCTTACCTAAAGAAATAGGTAAAAAACAAGAACTAATACCGCATATAGTGGAACAAAACAATTATACTAATTTATATATGCAATCTTTAGGAAAACAAGCAGAACGTATAGAATGATTAGTTACTCCTCAATCTAAGGGAATAACTCCTTCTCTTTTTAAAGCAGTTTTGTTTAAACCACCTCCAGAACTCAATAAAAATAAATTTCATATCGGTGAAAATAATAAAACCTTAATGGATAAGTTAATAGCCAAATTAGCCCAATTAGATATTAAATGAATTCCTTCTCCCAAACTCAGTATTCCTATATCCAATATACCTGTTCCTTTACCAGAATATTTAGATAAGGGAAAATAAAAAATACCAGAGCATGAAACAATGATGCTCCAAAAAGTGGAACCAGTTATAAAGGATACCATACAAAACCAAGAATCTGCTTTTATGAATACTACACCTATTGATATAAACAGAATAGCATATGGTAAAACATGGAAACCAATCACAGCTTTACCATATTATAAAAGACCTACACCTGTTGACGTACAGCTCGAAGAAGATGCCATACAACAAGTTGTTTCGTATTCAGGAAGATCAATAGTTAATTGGACAATAGATGGTTTATCTGAATTAAAGATATTAGATGTCATGAGACATATGACAATGTTTGCTTCAGCAAACAAAATGGCAGGCAATCCATTTGAAGGTGAGAATCCGCCTTTGGCAACCCTTTCACCTTCCAATTCTCCTATTCACCAAATCACCTACCTAGAGGCTAATACATCCACTCTCGCTTATACTCCAGCGCAATCCAAATCAAACCAGAGGCCTAATTTTCCTAAGTCTGCATATATTGAAAAAGCATATCTTATGGACATTACCATTGATGATCACCATACGAATATGGACCCTATCAAACTTGCTCCATTATACTTGATAAACCATCTGAATCCAACCAATGGAGTCAAAACTAGAGAGTACTATGAAGCAATCCTCATGAAAACAGGATCCATCTCTGTTGTCCATTATTATCAATAAAATACTAGAGTAATTGCATATTCCAAAATCCAGATCAAAAAATTACTTTCTTATGATGAGTGGGGTTGCAATCCTGCTCAAGGGAAAAAAACTACACAATCCTGATTTTTCATATAAATACTACAAGTATGTCGAATACATAGAAGCATGGCATAAAATGTTTTATTATCAAAATCCAAACAATACTCATAGTTGGTATATTCAGTTCCGTTTACCCATTTTTGAAAGATTCCCCAACTGGTTTAAAAATTGGTTTTTAGTTTGGGGATCAACTACTGTAATTTTACCTTTTGCTTTCCAAAAAGTGCAGGAACAATTCGTGAGATTCAATAATAGTGATAATAATAAAGACAATCACTTATACTTTGTTGCACTATACCAACTCCCATGGATTATGAAATGGGAATACTCAATCTCTGTCAATAATACAGCCGACCATACTTATATTCCAAGACTCGGTAAAATCATCTCAGTTAAATGGTGGGACATCTTTAATATGGATCCCACAACCATAGTTCTCAAAAGAATACCTCCACAAAAACCCATATATAACCCAAGTCCAAGTGAACATAATACAACCAATACTTTATTTGACTTCCCCACATATTTAGGAAATATGCTCCAATCAAACCCAAATGCTTCCAAAGAAACCTTGGAACAACAAATGAAGGAAATCTTTCTATACGTTCAAATTTTGTATTTCTAAGCCAAGCAGTTATACTTGGAGTCCCATGTCTTACAATACTATATCCCTTATCAATTCATCAAACATGAATATCTTCGAATTATCAAAATGTACCAATACACTTTGATTTTATTCATAAACCAAAATTAAAAGAAATCAATAACGTCAAAAGTCAATCACACAATAAAGAAAAATTTCTTTGTACTTTAAAAACAAGAAATCAAATATAAATATATGAAGAACAAATACAGAATCCTTTGATCCAACAAAAGATTCAATCAATTCAACAAGAAATCGAAACTTCTATCTATAGTGAACATCCCAATGCTTTTTGGGAAAGGAAAAAATATAGTATTAGTCTACCATACGAACATAGATTTGATGAAAAACAAATACTTACTAAAGCTAGACCAATACAAATGAATACTACTTTATTAGATATGTGTAAGAAAGAAATTGCTGATCTCTAAACAAAAAAGTTAATAAGACCAAGCGCATCACGATGGAGTTGTGCAGCTTTCTATGTCAAATACTATTGCTAAATTCTGAGAACCATGTATCATATTGAATCCATGAGTTTTTAAATTTATAGTTAATATATCTAATATATTTGGGTCTGTTAAGGAAATAGATAAATTTGGAAAGCAATTAAAATATATAGGTCCACTACATAGGCTGGATTCCACCATGCCTAGGAGTGAATCTGAGAAATTATTGTGTCTTGTATCTCTTAGGCATACAAGCACTGAAGTATTTAACCCTAGACTGGTTAAAAGTTTAATTGCTATTTGGATTAATCCAATGTGCAAATATTTATAATTATTTTTTTATGTTTTTCAATAATTTTTCTTGATAATAATTGAAAGTCTTATTGGTTTTGAGTAACAGATAGATTTTTTTCTACGGTTTTTATAGCATAACCTAATTTTAATTTAAATGATCCTTTCTGATAAATATCTTTTATTGGTACTTTAGGAATATTCCAATTTTGGATATGATGTTCAATATCATTTATAATAATCTCCTCTTTATTTTTAACTCTTAATGTTTGAGATTGAGTTGCAGTACTACCTTTAAGATTTCTAATTAAATTTGCCATCTGTAGGTTGCAGATAATGACAATCTGGACGATCACGGGTCCAGCGTGTTCCCCTAAGCGGCTCTTCCTGGCCTTGGCGGGTACTTTGCTTAGACTTGTCCGTTCGTCTCTTGCCTTAACTTTCAGACCAACTTTCTTAGATGTAAATTTAAGTAGGTTTCTACAGTAATATTGTAACTTTTACTCTTAACAGTTTACTGTATGGCTTTGATACCAAAACGCGTCAAGATCTACAGTATTTTAACAGTCTTGTGAATTATAACAGGTAAGCAAAAAGCATATTATTATATTTAACTAATTCTTGTAATATCCGAATATAATTAAGGCAAAATAAGATTATTATGATAAAAGGAATAACAGAGATATCGATAACAAACCACGATGTGTGTGTGTGATTACCTATTTTAATACTGAATACAAGTTTAAACTGCATTAGATTACATATCAGATGTATGCATAAAGATTACAAACCATTTGTATAAAAGCAAACTAATTGTATAAAACAAATCTTACAGAAAAAACATGAATAAGCACTTACAGCTTACAGAGACAATAACTGGAGAATAACTTCCAGTAGTGAGGACAGTATGATGGGAGTGTATGGAAGTTACAGTCACACATTTAAATAAAAGAATATATGATAAGAGGATAAGAGAGAACCTGGTTTTGGTGTATCAAAGGATAGGGAAAAACCTGGGTAGTATGAGATAGGTTCTAGCTGTGAGGTCAGGACTGCAGCTGTGGAGTAATAGTAGTCGTGGTCTTGAGACCAATAGAGCAGAGAGATGAAGAGAGCAGAGAGATGAAGAGAGCAGAGAGATGAATAAAGCAGAAGAGAGCGGAGAAGGAAGAAAGCTCTTCGACCTGCTGAGAATGAGGAAGGGTGTTTCTTTTTATAGGCGAAGGTTGAGGTAGCTTAGCGAGGAAGGAAGAGAAGTGAAGTGACTTGATTTGACCAAAAGAGGGAAGAAGGGACATAAAACAAAAAGGAAATGACAAAAGAAAAAGAAAGATGCTTAAAGGGGCATCTTAAACAGTAATATTTTTGTCGTCTTATGTTGGCAGCACAGTGCCTAGTTTGTCGTATGTGTTGGTAGCTTTGTCGCATGTGTCGGCAGCTTTGTCGTATATGTCGGCAGCTTTGTCGTATGTGTCTGCAGCTACAGTGGAGGGTATCTTGATATAGTGGCTTGAGGTGACATGTGGTACGGAAAGCATCCTGATACAGTATATGAGGTGACATATATGAGGTGGCATGGTACTGTATAGTATCTTTATGACCTTTGGTTGAATTCATTGGGGTCTTTATCTTCTGGGTCTGTTTCTTCTTCTTCTGGGTCTGCTTCTTCTAGTGGGAAATATCTATTGTTGTGCAATGGTGAGGATTGTACGGTTTCATCTGATGAAACCGGTTTTCTTCCTGTTTCTGCAAAGATTTCCTTCATTTGTTGTTCCAAGGTTTCTTTGGAAGCATTTGGGTTTAATTGGAGCATATTTCGTAAATATGTGGGGAAGTCAAATGAAGTATTGGTTATATTATGTTCACTTAGACTTGGGTTATATATGGGTTTTTGTAGAGGTATTCTTTTGGGAACTATGGTTGAGGGATCCAAATTAAAGATGTCCCACCATTTAACTGAGATGGTTTTGCCCAGTCTTGGAATATAGATATGGTCAGCTGTATTATTGACAGAGATTGAGTATTCCCATTTCATAATCCATGGGAGTTGGTATAGTGCAACAAAGTATAAGTGATTGTCTGTATTATTATCACTATTATTGAATCTCACGAATTGTTCCTGCACTTTTTGGAAAGCAGGAGGTAAAATTGCAGTAGTTGATCCCCAAACTAAAAACCAATTTTTAAACCAGTTGGGGAATCTTTCGAAAATGGGTAAACGGAACTGAATATACCAACTATGAGTATTGTTTGGATTTTGATAATAAAACATTTTATGTCATGCTTCTATTTATTCGGCACACTTGTAGTATTTTAATGAAAAATCAGGATTGTGTAGTTTTTTCCCTTGAGTAGGATTGCAACCTCACTCATCATAAGAAAGTAATTTTTTGATCTGGATTTTGGAATATGCAATTACTCTAGTATTTTGTTGATAATAATGGACAACAGAGATGGAACCTGTTTCCATGAGGATTGCTTCATACTACTCTCTAGTTTTGACTCTATTGGTTGCATTCAGATGGTTTATCAAGTATAATGGAACAAGTTTGATAGGATCCATATTCGTATGGTGATCATCAATGGTAATGTCCATAAGATATGCTCTTTCAATGTATGCAGACTTAGGAAAATTAGGCCTCTGGTTTGATTTGGATTGCGCTGAAGTATAAGCGGGAGTGGATGTATTAGCCTCTGGGTAGGTGATTTGGTGAATAGGAGAATTGGAAGGTGAAAGGGTTGTCAAAGGCGGATTCTCACCTTCAAATGGTATTATAGTCAGAGGGCGTTTCTCATTACGAGAAGAATTGCTACGAGAGCCCATGAGAGTAGGTGGATTGGATAGAGTAGTATTATTTTTATTAGCTGCAAAGAGCTGTAGTGCAAGTGATAGTGGTGAATCGTCGTTGGCGTCAGTGTTGCCCCCTACAAAAATTCACGGGTGAGAAAATCACGAAGAGAGTTAGAAGACCCGGGAAGGTGTTCAATAGTAATTTTTATTGACATAGAAAGCTGCACAACTCCATGGTGATGAGCTTGGTCGTATTAACTTTTTTGTTTGGAGATCAGCAATTTCTTTTCTACACATATCTAATAAAGTAGTATTCATTTGTATAGGTCTAGCTTTCGTAGGTATTTGTTTTTCATCAAATCCATGTTCATATGGTAGACTAATACTATGCTTTTTCCTTTCCCAAAAAGCATTGGGATGCTCACTACAGATAGAAGTTTCGATTTGTTGTTGAATTGACTGAATCTTTTGTTGGATCAAAGGATTCTGTATTTGTTCTTCTATATATTTATATTTGATTTCTTGTTTTAAAGTACAAAGAAATTTTTCTTTATTGTGTAATTGACTTTTGATGTTATTGACTTCTTTTAATTTTGGTTTATGAATAAAATCAAAGTGTATTGGTACATTTTGATAATTCGAAGATATTCCTGTTTGATCGATTGATAAGGGATATAGTATTGTAAGAAATGTGACTCCAAATATAACTGCTTGGCTTAGTCTTTTGACCATAATAAATGGTGTATTGATACATTGGTGATTATTGCAAACAGAAGCATTAGATAATTTATAATTGATAAAGAGTCTATTGCCATCTGCAGTATTTAGGATCTGAGTTGTTTTGTCAAAATATTTTGACGGTACTAATCCTTCATTGATGCAATTAAGGTCAGCACCTGAATCTATTAAAGCTGATGTTTGAAAGCGATAATCTTCTGCTACTATGATAGTGACTTAAACAAACCATTTTTGAATCATAATTTTATCTATCAGATTTACAGAAAGAATTATTATCAGAAGTGGTTTGGCTTCTGAGGTTTCTGGTATTTCTTCCAGTGGATCAGGACTATATGTTCTAATAAGATTTTTGAATTCTAGTTCGTCTGTATTTGACTCTTGTTGAGATAAATTTTGTAATTCTAGAGTTTTAATTGGTGAACCTCTTTTTTGACTTCTTTAATCTCATGTTTCAAGTATGAAATAGAAGGTTCTTTTTGTTGAGTAATATGTTGTTCACTTACTCTTTTCATAATAGATGCAAAATTATATTTATCAGGTGTTTTATTAATAGGAGGTGTTTTTGCTTTTGTTTTAGTTAAAGTAATAAATTTGGTGATTACAGATCTTTTTTCTTCTGAATATGTAATTTTTTCAATAAGATCTAAGATCAGATTATCTTCTTGGGTAAGCATGTGAAGATTATGCGTAGATATAGGGCAGGTACAATTAGATTCGTTCATTGGATGAGATGATTCTGTATTTGTAGAAGAATCTGAAGAATCAGATGATTCTGTCCATAAAAGGTCATCATCTTGAATATGTTCTATATGTGATTCAGTAGAATCTGAGGATATAGAATCATAATTGATTATATTATATAATTTTGATTTGATTGATTCATCTAAGTGTAATGATTTTATTTTCTTTTTTAATTTGCATTGGTGTTTGTAATGACCAACTTTTCCACATTTATAACATACTGAAAGTTTCTTTTTATTTTTTGTATTTGGAGAAAATTTGTTTATAAATTTTTGTTTAGACTTTTTATATTGTTTATATACTTTATTGGATTTGGATTTATATGTCTTTTTTATATTTTTTCTTTTTCTTATATAACTTTTTAGGTTTATTTTTTCTATCTAAATGGTATCCACATTGTTCACAGAAATCACCAAGTTCTTTGCGCTTGGTAATTTGCTGTTTATCTAGCTGTCTTTTGAGTTTAAGATCAGTACATAAAGCTAATCCTTCAGCACATATTTCTGCTGAGAGTTCTCCAAGTGTATATGCTGAGTATACTATAATACCATTATGTTTCTGTCTAAGTCTGTCTTTGACTTTTTCTGCAAATAAGTAGGGTAGACCGGCAATAAATTTCTCTTTTCAATGGTCTAATTGACAATCTTCTCATATTAATAATCTTGAGAAAAAGACATCCTTGTACCATTTATAATGGGATAATGTAGGGCAACGAAGATTAGATAGCAGATCTTGCTGCCAATAAGGCCGTACTTTCTACAAAATGTAGTGTAATGGTATACATTAAGGTGTTTACTGCATCACTTTCAGTGTAAATTATTTCTTGATTTTTTTCATTTCTAGCGTTCCATTGTCTTGTATTGGTGAGGATCCTATTTTTGGTTTCATCATCAACATAGAAATCCCACCAGCCTCTTAACCAGCCAGTGAACCCATTTACTATTGCCTTAGCAACTTCTTGGTCTGGATTGCCTGCCATTTTGTTTGCTGAAGCAAACATTGTCATATGTCTCATGACATCTAATATCTTTAATTCAGATAAACCATCTATTGTCCAATTAACTATTGCTCTTCCTGAATATGAAACAACTTGTTGTATGGCATCTTCTTCAAGCTGTACATCAACAGGTGTAAGTCTTTTATAATATGGTAAAGCTGTGATTGGTTTCCATGTTTTACCATAGGCTATTCAATTTATATCAATAGGTGTAGTATACATAAAATCATATTCTTGATTTTGTATGGTATCTGTTATAATTGGTTCCACTTCTTGGAGCATCATTGTTTCATGCTCTGGTATTTTTTATTTTCCCTTATCTGAAGATTCTGGTAAAGGAACATGTATATTGGGTATAGGAATACTGAGTTTGGGAGAAGGAATTCCGTTAATATCTAATTGGGAGAAGGAATTCCGTTAATATCTAATTGGGCTAATTTGGCTATTAACTGATCCATTAAGGTTTTATTATTTTCACCGATATAGAATTTATTTTTATTGAGTTCTGGAGGTGGTTTAAACAAAACTGCTTTAGGAAGAGAAGGAGTTATTCCCTTAGATTGAGGAGTAACTAATCGTTCTATACGTTCTGTTTGTTTTCCTAAAGATTGCATATATAAATTAGTATAAATGTTTTGTTCCACTATATGCGGTATTAGTTCTTATTTTTTACCTATTTCTTTAGGTAGGACTTTATATGGTGTTGCAATGGAGCATTGTTTAGGCCAAATGGCATTACAATCCATTCATATTGGCCAAATGGTACATTAAATGCTGATTTATATTTATCTTGTTCTTGAATTTGTATTTGCCAATATCCTGATTTCATATCAAATTTTGGAAAAGATACAAGCATTGGCTACTCTATCTAATAAATCCTTTTTATTGGGGATACCATTGCACTACAGCTCTTTGCAGCTAATAAAAATAATACTACTCTATCAAATCCACCTACTCTCATGGGCTCTCGTAGCAATTCTTCTCGCAATGAGAAACGCCTTCTGACTATAATACCATTTGAAGGTGAGAATCCGCCTTTGGCAACCCTTTCACCTTCCAATTCTCCTATTCACCAAATCACCTACCCAAAGGCTAATACATCCACTCCCGTTTATACTCCAGCGCAATCCAAATCAAACCAGAGGCCTAATTTTCCTAAGTCTGCATACATTGAAAGAGCATATCTTATGGACATTACCATTGATGATCACCATACGAATATGGACCCTATCAAACTTGCTCTATTATACTTGATAAACCATCTGAATCCAACCAATGGAGTCAAAACTAGAGAGTATTATGAAGCAATCCTCATGGAAACAGGATCTATCTCTGTTGTCCATTATTATCAACAAAATACTAGAGTAATTGCATATTCCAAAATCCAGATCAAAAAAATTACTTTCTTATGATGAGTGGGGTTGCAATCCTGCTCAGGGGAAAAAACTACACAATCCTGATTTTTCATATAAATACTACAAGTATGTCGAATACATAGAAGCATGGCATAAAATGTTTTATTATCAAAATCCAAACAATACTCATAGTTGGTATATTCAGTTCCGTTTACCCATTTTCGAAAGATTCCCCAACTAATTTAAAAATTGGTTTTTAGTTTGAGGAACTACTGCAATTTTACCTCCTGCTTTCCAAAAAGTGCAGGAATAATTCGTGAGATTCAATAATAGTGATAATAATACAGACACTCACTTATACTTTGTTGCACTATACCAACTCCCATGGATTATGAAATGGGAATACTCAATCTCTGTCAATAATACAGCCGACCATACATATTTTTCAAGACTAGGCAAAACCATCTTAGTTAAATGGTGTGACATCTTTAATATGGATCTCACAACCATAGTTCCCAAAAGAATACCTCCACAAAAACCCTTATACAACCCAAGTCCAAGTGAACATAATACAACTAATACTTCATTTGACTTCCCCACATATTTACGAAATATGCTCCAATTAAACCCAAATGCTTCCAAAGAAACCTTGGAACAACAAATGAAGGAAATCTTTGCAGAAGTAGGAAGAAAATCGGTCTCATCAGATGAAGCCGTACAATCCTCACCATTGCACAACAATAGATATTTCCCACTAGAAGAAGCAGACCCAGAAGAAGAAGAAACAGACCCAAAAGAAGAAGACCTCAATGAATTCAGCCAAAGGCCATAAAGATACTACACAGTACCATGCCACCTCATATATGTCACCTCATATACTGTACCAGGATGCTTTCCGTACCACATGTCACCTCAAGCCACTATATCAAGATACCCTCCACTGTAGCTGCCGACACATACAACAAAGCTGTCGACATATACGACAAAGCTGCCGATGCATGCGACAAAGCTGTCGACACATACGACAAACCAGGCACTGTGCTGCCAACATAAGACGACAAAAATATTACTGTTTAAGATGCCCCTTTAAGCATCTTTCTTTTTCTTTTGTCATTTCCTTTTTGCTTTATGTCCCTTCTTCCCTCTTTTGGTCAAATCAAGTCACTTCACTTCTCTTCCTTGCTCGCTAAGCTACCTCAACCTTCGCCTATAAAAGGAAACACCCTTCCTCATTCTCAGCAGGTCGAAGAGCTTTCTTCCTTCTCCGCTCTCTTCTGCTTTATTCATCTCTCTGCTCTCTTCATCTCTCTGCTCTATTGGTCTCAAGACCACGACTACTATTGCTCCACAGCTGCGGTCTTGACCTCACAGCTAGAACCTAGCTCATGCTACCCAGGTTTTTCCCTATCCTTTGATACACCAAAACCAGGTTCTCTCTTATCCTCTTATCTTATATTCCTTTGTTTAAATGTGTGACTGTAACTTCCATACACTCCCATCATACTGTCCTCACCACTGGAAGTTATTCTCCAGTTATTGTCTCTGTAAGCTGTAAGTGCTTATTCACGTTTTTTCTATAAGATTTGTTTTATACAGTTAGTTTGCTTTTATACAAATGGTTTGTAATCTTTATGCATACATCTGATATGTAATCTAATGCAGTTTAAACTTGTATTCAGTATTAAA
Organism: Amborella trichopoda; assembly: GCF_054954075.1. Classification (NCBI taxonomy): domain Eukaryota; kingdom Viridiplantae; phylum Streptophyta; class Magnoliopsida; order Amborellales; family Amborellaceae; genus Amborella; species Amborella trichopoda. Next base: position 2,088,175 of record NC_142337.1, on the reverse strand, counting down.
ATAGGTAATCACACACACACATCGTGGTTTGTTATCGATATCTCTGTTATTCATTTTATCATAATAATCTTATTTTGCCTTAATTATATTCGGATATTACAAGAATTAGTTAAATATAATAGTATGCTTTTTGCTTACCTGTTATAATTCACAAGACTGTTAAAATACTGTAGATCTTGGCGCGTTTTGGTATCAAAGCCATATAGTAAACTGTTAACAGTAAAAGTTACAATATTACTGTAGAAACCTACTTAAATTTACATCTAAGAAAGTTGGTCCGAGAGTTCAGGCAAGAGACGAACGGACAAGTCTAGGCAAAGTACCCGTCAAGGCCAGAAAGAGCCGCTTAGGGAAACACGCTAGACCCGTGATCGTCCAGATTGTCATTATCCGCAACCTACAGTTGACAAATTTAATTAGGAATCTTAAAGGTAATACTGCAACTCAATCTCAAACATTAAGAGTTAAAAATAAATAGGAGATTATTATAAATGATATTGAACATCATATCCAAAATTGAAATATTCCTAAAGTACCAATAAAAGATATTTATCAGAAAGGATCATTTAAATTCAAATTAGGTTATGCTATAAAAACAGTAGAAAAAAGTCTATTTGTAACTCAAAACCAAGAAGACTTTCAATTATTATCAAGAAAAATTATTGAAAAACATAAAGAAAATAATTATAAATATTTGCACATTGGATTAATCCAAATAGCAATTAAACTTTTAACCCGTCTAGGGTTAAACACTTCAATGCTTGTATGCCTAAGAGATACAAGATACACTAATTTCTCAGATTCACTCCTAGGCATGGTGGAATCCACCCTATGTAGTGGACCTATATATTTTAATTGCTTTCCAAATTTTTCTGTTTCTTTAACAGACCCAAATATATTAGATATCTTAACTATAAATTTTAAAACTCATTGATTCAATATGATACATGGTTCTCAGAATTTAGCAATAGTATACAGAATTTATTATAAGGTAATGAATACCCTTTGTCCTAATATTATGCAAGCTGATAAAAAGGATTTAATTATATTATTTCAAACAAATATAGAAAAATCCAATACAATTATACCAAAAACAATTACTTGGTCCGATATTATTCTGCCTCAATCATGGGCATTGCAACATGCAAACCAGCCCAGGGAAGTACCTAGAAATAATATTCCAAACCAAATAATAGAACATTAGGATGGAAATATTGAAATAAAATTTCAGCAACCTATAGTATAAGATGATATAAATATTAATAAGAAAAGAAATAAAAAACCATTAATACCTGCTAGAAAATCCTGTCATTCTACTCCCGATGTTATCATAGTTCCTTTTTCTTCAACACCTACACCATCTTCAGACTTCCAATTGCAAGGAGTCAAAAGAACAGCTGATCATGTAGTCATTCCTACATATACATCTGAACCTGACATTGAGGAATTTCAAATACTTACATTACAAATAGAAGATGATATAGAAGGAGAAATAAATATTAATAATGAATATGATACATATATAACAATATATTTAGCTGCTAAATTAGAACGAAAAAAGAGAAAAATCGATATTAATTATATCAAAAAATATTATCTTTCTTCAGAAAATCAAAGTATTAGGGAATAGTATCTTCAAACCTTCCAACCTAGGTTAATAGAATTATTCCATAAAAAATATAATAAATTTTTTAAAAAAGAAAGAGAAACAAAAAGATTTTTTATATGGTTACAAGAAAATATGTACTCAATAGAAAATTAACATTCCTCCATTTAATGCTCTTCAAACCATAGAAGAAAAAACATATATTAGTACGGATGGTACCACTACTGCTAGTATACACCCTTCTGAGAAAAGTATTCATTTGTATTGGTCTAGCTTTAGTAGGTATTTGGTTTTTATCAAATCTATGTTCGTATGGTAGACTAATACTATGCTTTTTCCTTTCCCAAAAAGCATTGGGATGTTCACTACAGATAGAAGTTTCGATTTGTTGTTGAATTGATTGAATCTTTTGTTGGATCAAAGGATTCTGTATTTGTTCTTCTATATATTTATATTTGATTTCTTGTTTTAAAGTACAAAGAAATTTTTCTTTATTGTGTAATTGACTTTTGACGTTATTGATTTCTTTTACTTTTGGTTTTTGAATAAAATCAAAGTGTATTGGTACATTTTGATAATTCGAAGATATTCCTGTTTGATCAATTGATAAGGGATATAGTATTGTAAGAAATGGGACTTCAAGTATAACTGCTTGGCTTAGTCCTTTAACCATAATAAATGGTGTATTGATACATTGGTGATTATTACAAACAAAAGCATTAGATAATTTATAATTGATAAAGAGTCTACTGCCATCTGCAGTATTTAGGATCTGAGTTGTTTTGTCAAAATATTTTGACGGTACTAATCCTTCATTGATATAATTAAGGTCAGCACCTGACGCCAACGACGATTCACCACTATCACTTGCACTACAGTTCTTTGCAGCTAATAAAAATAATACTACTCTATCCAATCCACCTACTCTCATGAGCTCTCGTAACAATTCTTCTCGCAATGAGAAACGCCCTCTGACTATAATACCATTTGAAGGTGAGAATCCGCGTTTGGCAACCCTTTCACCTTCCAATTCTCCTATTCACCAAATCACCTACCTAGAGGCTAATACATCCACTCCCGTTTATACTCCAGCGCAATCCAAATCAAACCAGAGGCCTAATTTTCCTAAGTCTGCATACATCGAAAGAGCATATCTTATGGACATTACCATTGATGATCACCATACGAATATGGACCCTATCAAACTTGCTCCATTATACTTGATAAACCATCTGAATCCAACCAATGGAGTCAAAACTAGAGGGTATTATGAAGCAATTCTCATGGAAACAGGATCCATCTCTGTTGTCCATTATTATCAACAAAATACTAGAGTAATTGCATATTCCAAAATTCAGATCAAAAAATTACTTTTTTATGATGAGTGGAGTTGCAATCCTACTCCAGGGAAAAAACTACACAATCCTGATTTTTCATATAAATACTACAAGTATGCCGAATACATAGAAACATGGCGTAAAATGTTTTATTATCAAAATCCAAACAATACTCATAGTTGGTATATTCAGTTCCGTTTACCCATTTTCGAAAGATTCTCCAACTGGTTTAAAAATTGGTTTTTAGTTTGAGGATCAACTACTGCAATTTTACCTCTTGCTTTCCAAAAAGCGCAGGAACAATTCGTGAGATTCAATAATAGTGATAATAAAACAGACAATCACTTATACTTTGTTGCACTATACCAACTCTTATGGATTATGAAATGGGAATACTCAATCTCTGTCAATAATACAGCCGATCATACTTATATTCCAAAACTGGGCAAAACCATCTCAGTTAAATGGTGGGACATCTTTAATATGGATCCCACAACCATAGTTCCCAAAAGAATACCTCCACAAAAACCCATATATAACCCAAGTCCAAGTGAACATAATACAACCAATACTTCATTTGACTTCCCCACATATTTACGAAATATGCTCCAATTAAACCCAAATGCTCCCAAAGAAACCTTGGAACAACAAATGAAGGAAATCTTTGCAGAAGCAAGAAAAAAACCGGTCTCATAAGATGAAACCGTACAATCCTCACCATTGCACAACAATAGATATTTCCCATTAGAAGAAGCAGACCCAAAAGAAGAAGAAACAGACTCAGAAGAAGAAGACCCCAATGAATTCAGCCAAAGGCCATAAAGATACTACACAGTACCATGTCACCTCATATATGTCACCTCATATACTGTACCAAGATGCTTTCCGTACCACATGTCACCTCAAGCCACTATATCAAGATACCCTCCACTGTAGCTACCGACACATACGACAAAGCTGCCAACATATACGACAAAGCTGCCGACACATGCGACAAAGCTGCCGACACATACGACAAACCAGGCACTGTGCTGCCAACATAATATATATATATATATATATATATATGTAAACAACGAACTGTTGTACTGAACTAGTGATTGTAAAATTCTATAATAATTAAGACAGAACATTATGATTCCTATTAATGGAACTATTGAGATATCAAGTACTATCCACTGAGCATAACTAGTATTGCCTATTTTAATATTAAATAAAATCTTAAATTGCATAATATGCAAACATAAGTAAACACATACTGAGTTCATACTTTATTATTGTACAAGCAATTTTACATGAAAGATATTATATAGAGGAAACAATAAAAACAGAGAAATAAACAGAGAGATAAACGGTAAACGGAGAGATTAACAGAGTAGTTTTTGAAACAGGGAGATAGGAAACTTACTGAGCACATAAACAGTAACTGGAAAATAACTTCCAGTGATGAGGGCAGTATGAAGGTAAATCTTGGATATTACAATCACACATAAGTAATAAAGCAAGGTAAGAGAGAACCTGATTGAGCTATGAGGGCGAAGATAGCTTCAGAACTATTGCTGTGAGAGTAAATAGGTGCAGAGGTCTGGAAGGTTGCAGAGGTCTGAAAGGTTGCAGAGGTCTGAAAGGTTGCAGAGGTCTGAAAGGTTGCAGAGGTTTAGAGGTTGTAGAGGCTCAGAGGTTGCAGAGGCTCAGAGGTTTAGAGGTTGTAGAGGCTCAGAGGTTGCAGAGGCTAGGAAAGGATATGGGAAGAGTGAGGCCCTGCCTCGAAGAAAAGGAGGGGCTTCCCTTTTATAGTGGAGACTCTAAAGGAATCTCTGGGGTGATAAGATGGACAGGTTGGCAGGATATCGTCGGCGGAAGGTGACAAAAGAGAGAGATTTATTGTCGACAGAAGGTGACAAAAGAGAGAGATGCTTTGTTGGCAGAAGATGACAAAAGAGAGAGAGTGGTGAATGGATAAGAAGACAAAAAAGAAATAATGGAGGTGCTAGCGAGAGCATAACAAGATGCTCCTCGAATAAAAAGACAAAAACTAAAAAGTAAAAGCATCTATACACAGTGGCGCTTTTGGCCTTATTACAATTGGAGTACAGTGTTTGCTGTCGGCAGTGGGACCCTTGTTTGTCCCATATGGTATTTTGATATCTTGTCTCTTATTGCTTCTCTGGATGGTGATATCATGGATGATGAAGTTATGGTCTCTGACTGAATTCTTCTGGATCATCCTCTTCCGGATCTGTCTCTTCTGGATCTGTCTCTTCTGGATCCTTTTGACTGAGTTGGAGGTACCTATTTGTGTGGAGTGGAGAAGATTGGACTGTTTTTTCGGAAGATGTGGGTTTTCTTCTGGCTTCAGCAAAAATTTCTTTCATTTGTTTCTCCAGTTCTTCTTTGGAGGCATGTGGGTTGGTTTGAAGCATATTTCGAAGGTAAGTTGGAAAATCAAAAGAGGTATTTGGAGTATTTGGGTTTTCCTGGTATTTAGGTGCTTTGGGTGGTATTCTTTTTGGAGTGGCTTTGGTGAGATCCATTTGGAAGATATCCCACCATTTAACAGATATGGTTTTTCCCAGACGAGGGATGTATGTATAATCATTTGTGGTATTGGGTGATATGGTATAATCCCATTTCATAATCCAAGGGATTTGATACAAGGCCATAAAGTAAAGGTGAGTGTCAACTGAATTATCAATATTATTGTATTGTATAAATTGTTCCTGCAACTCCTTAAAAGCAGGAGGTAAAATCATAGCAGTTGATCCCCACACGAAATACCAGTTTTGAAACCAAGTGGGGAACCTTTCAAAAATAGGTAGCCGGAACTGTAAATACCAGCTATGTGTATTGTTAGGATTTTGATAATAGAAAAATTTGTGCCAAGCCTCTATGTACTCAGCATATTTAAAATACTTATAAGAAAACTCTGGATTTTGCAATTTCTTTCCTTGTGCGGGATTGGAACCCCACTCAGTATATGCAAGAAGTTTCTTTATCTGGACTTTTGAATAGGCTATTATCCGAGTATTCTGTTGAAAGTAGTGGACAACAGAGATGGACCCTGTTTCCATTAGGATGGCTTCATAATACTCTCGAGTCTTAACCCCATTGATAGGATTAAGATGATTAAGTAGGTATAATGGTGCAAGCTTGCTTGGATCCATGTGAACTTGATGTTCATCAATGGTAATATTCGGATCTTGGAATATTGGTAGGAGGAATGGATTTTGACTGGGCTGGTGAAAATGTAGGAGTTGAAGTTCGTGCGTCTGGGTAAGTGATTTGATGGATTGGGGATTGAGATGGTGAGCGAATATTTAAGGGTGAAGGTTCCCCTTCATAAGGAACTAAAGAATGCATGGGTTGTTTTCCCCGGCGAGTATTGCCTCGGGAGCCCATATTTAAGGATGAAAGATCCTTATCAGATTAATTTTCTTGGAATAATTGGAGTGCAAGTGAAAGTGGTGATTCGTCGTTGGCGTCAGTATTGCCCCCCTGCAAAAATTCACGGGTCAGAAAGTCGGGTAAAGAGTTAGAAGACCCGGGAAGATGTTCAATAGAGAAATCAAAGGCAGAGAGAATAGCCTGCCAGCGGGCAAATATTTGTTTAGAAACCAAATTTTGGACATCTTTTTGCAGAATATCTTTGGCGGCTTTGCAATCAGTTCGTATAAGAAAATGTTGGTTTAAAACATTACTTTGAAATTTGGTGACATAATGAACTATGGCTAATAATTCCTTTTTGACCATTGAATAATTTAATTGCGTGGAATTCCAAGCCTTAGATGTATAACGTAATAATTGTTCTTTGGAATCAATTTGTTGTTTTAATATACCGCCAAGCCCTTTATCAGAGGCATCACATTCAATAATTTTAAAAACAGTAGGATGTGGAAGAGAGAGGCATTCAAGGGTTTTAACCTTACTCTTTATTACCTGTATTGCTCGCGTATGAATGTCAGACCAAGGAGGAGGATTCTTCTTGAGTCTATCATATAATGGTTTAGAATCCAATGCAAGATTAGGATAGAAATCACTAACATAGTTGAGGCATCCTAAAAACCTTTGTAGTTTAGTTTTATCGAGAATCTTATCAGGAAATTTATCAGCAAAAGCTATAGATCTGTCGATTGGGATAATAGTGCCATGGTGGATCATGTGTCCTAAAAACCTGATATTGGTTTTGAAAAGTGTAATCTTTTTGGCAGAAACAACTAAGCCGGCCTGGCTTACAGCATGGATAAAAGTATTAATGTGTTTAATATGTTGGTCTATGGAGTCGGAGAATATTAAGACATCATCAATATAAACTATCATGAAATGGTAATAAGAGTTGAATACATCATTCATTATTTTCTGAAATTCTGATGGTGCATTTTTTAAACCAAAAGGCATTACATTCCATTCATATTGACCAAATGGAACATTAAATGCAGTTTTATATTTATCCTGCTCTTGGATCTGGATTTGCCAGTATCCGGATTTCATATCGAATTTTGAAAATATACAAGCTTGAGCAACTCTATCCAATAAATCCTTTTTATTGGGAATTGGATATCTTATCCATTTTAAAACTTTATTTAATGGTTTATAATTTATAACCAGTCGAGGAACTCCTCTTTCTTTTTCAGCATTTTTATTAACATAAAAAGCTGCACAACTCCAAGGTGACGAACTTGGTCTTATGAGTTTTCTCTGTAGGAGTTCTGCTATTTCTTTTCGACACATTTCTAATAGAATAGTATTCATTTGTATTGGCCTAGCTTTTGTAGGGATTTGGTGTTCATTAAAGTTTGGTTCATATGGTAAGCTTATACTATGCTTTTTTCTGTCCCAAAAAGCATTAGGATGTTCACTGCATATTGACGTTTCTATTTGTTTTTGTAGTGATTGAATTTTTTGTTGAATTGAAGGAGTTTGTATTTGTTCTTCAATTACTTTATATTTAATTTCCTGCTTGAGTGTGCAGATAAATTTTTCTTTATTTTTTAATTGACTTTTGACATTGTTTAATTCTTTTAATTTAGGTTTATGTATGAAATTGAAATGTATTGGAATATTTTGAATTGTTGATGAAATTCCTGTCTCATCTATGGTGATAGGATAGAGTAATGTTAGGAATGGAACTCCTAAGATTACTGATTGGCTTAATCCTTTGACCATGATAAATGGTGTATCAATACATTGGTGATTGTTACATACAGAGGCGTTAGATAATTTAAATTTAATGAATAATCTACTACCATCTGCTGTATTTAATATTTGAGTTGTTTTATCAAAATATTTTGAAGGTACAAGTCCTTCGTTTATACAATTTAAGTCAGCTCCTGAGTCTATAAGAGCTGATGTTTCAAAACTGTAATTTGTTGCAACTATATATATATATATATATATATATATATATATATGGGTGTGGTTGTACATAGCGTAGGCTGCAAACAATCAAATTAGAGCCTGCCTTCAAATAGTATCAAAAAAATGTGGTTTCAATATTGGAAATCTTTGTGATAGCCTTAAAATATATTTTCATATTTATTTATAAATTTTAAAGCTTCAAAAATAATGTAGATCGACATATCTATGCAAACTTGAAAATCTTGAAAATTGATGGTCCAAAAATGCTTCACAAAATATACTGTTTCCAAAACTTGTGATCCATTTTTTTCTCATGTCCATGCATCTTGATGTTAAGATGATCGATTGGAAGATATTTGGGCATTAAAACAATCTCTTCTAATGAAATTTTTTAGGTAGGCTCAAATTTGATTGTTTAGAGCCTCGGCTTTATATAAACTTTTCCATATATATATATATATATATAGAGAGAGAGAGAGAGAGAGAGAGAGAAATGATCTTATACGACCCTCCCCCACCCATGTGTGTAGGACCCCAAAGCATCACCATTAAATTTGGCATGGATCTCTAAAAATGTCAAGTTTCATATTTATGTGATAATTTTTCTAGAGATCCATGTCAAATTTAATGGTGGTATATATATATATATATATATATATATATATATATATATATATATATATATATATATATATATATATATACAAGGAAATGGTTTATATAAGGTTGCGACCTTAGAATGCAATTAAGGTGCACCTTAAAGATCTATCATGAATGATTGTTTTGATGTTGGAAAATCCATCACATATAAAATAACATAATAATTGGGTCTGGTCTGGATTGGATCCACATGTACTTGGATCCAATGTGACTACTATTTGGATCCGGATCCGACCCATAGGAAAATCCATCATATATAAAATAACATATAATATTGTAATAATTGGGTCTGATCTAGATTGGATTCACATGTACTTTGATCCAATCTGAATACTATTGAGATCCGGATTTGACCCATAGGATCCTAATATTGGATCTATACCTGGAATCGGATAGGGTCCAAAATTCAGGTTTTCGAATCCAAACTGGGTAAATTCTCAGCCCTATGAATTGCAATGGACGATATTTCTTATCTCTTTTATCTTTAGATCCAATAATCGTCACCTGCCCTGCCATAATCTTTCTCGGGAATTGCTACCAGTTCGCTTGAAACCCATGAGAATTCTCTTCTGATTCTATGTTCTTCTCTACTATGATCTCCAACTTAGGAACTTTAGAAGACTTTTCTGAAGTTATCATATGAGCAGGAGCGCTCTCATCCCATGGCTGCAAATTCATTGATGCCTTTGCCATTCCACCGCAAATTTTTTGTTCTAGAGCCATGCAAACTCGGTTTGCCCAAGGGTCCCTTGCAAAAATAAAGGCTTAGAAGTTCTAAGGATTTAAGAAGCTATGAGTTTGCAGAGAAGATGGCAACTGTGGGTGAGTATATATACCATTTGGCTTGTAATTTGCATAAAAAAAAATGTTGAGTCCAAAAAGTAAAGCTTTTGAGGCTTTGGACTTTGTTTCCCATTTGAAGGAGTATTGAAATGATTTTTGATAATATTTTCTTTGTTTCTGATCTTTTAAAATCTTATGCTTTCTTGGTGGTTTCTTTTTGTCACTTCTTTTAAGATAATTGTTTTCATTTTTCCCCTTTTGAGGCATTTTGAAATTGATCCTTTTTCTTTGTTTCCTTTCTCTAGTTTATGAAGTTTAGTTTTTGTAGGTTGGTGGTGCCATGTGAATGGACGGTTGAGATTTTGGGGTGCTTGCGTGGAGGGCTGAGATTTGAAAAGAAGGATTTGCTCTTTGGGGACCATAGTCTTTTTTATATTGGGAAGAAAGAGACACTCCTTTATATGCCTTTGATCCCAAATCCCAATCTTTTTACTAATTGGAGGGAAGCCTAGAAAATAGAAAGATGCCTAATTTTCGGTGTCGGTGTCCAATAGTGAACCAAAGGTTAGCCAGGTCTTATTAGGATTTGGTTTTAAATGTTAGAAGGCAATGTTCTAAAGGGGATTTTCTATGCGGATCGTAGATTCGGATGGGAACCGATCATGATCAAATTGGTTTAAGGATGGTATGGTTGTCCGGGCATGGTTCTCCCCTAAATATAAATTGATATTTTTAGTCTTTCATGTGACCTCGTTCAAACATTACCGGGATGTTGTATACCATGTCAATGTGTAGCAATAACATCTACTGTGATTGTCCATTCCAAATGCAAGTCATGTGGATCTCACAATCTAGTATTGGAGAGCAATATATTGAGCAGTAGTAGACCCTCCCTTTTTCTTTTTTCTTTGGGTAAATTAGTGGACCCTCTGTTGAAAAGATCTTGTATCTCTTCTCATATGTTCTTTCCTTCTAGAAATAATGAGATATTTTAAAGCGCTGAAAAAAAAAAAAAAAAAAAAAAAAAGAAGAAGAGAAGAAAAGAAAAGAGATGAAAAGAAAAGAAAAAAGAAAGAATGAGATATTTGAATACTCTTGTCCCTTTTTTCTTCTCATTCTTTCTATATAAAGATCGCATAACATAAAGGTCTGCTTTTTGCCCGAATACTCTTGTCCCTTTTTTCTTCTCATTCTTTCTATATAAAGATCGCATAACATAAAGGTCTGCTTTTTGCCCTTAAGTTAAAAAAGTAAACGATTTCTTAAAGGAAAAAGTTCATATAGAGCTAGGCTCTAAAAAATTTCACTAGAAGAGGGTGTTTTAAAATTTGACTAGAAGAAGGTGTTTTGATACCCAAAAATCCTCAAATTGATCATCTCGACACCAAGATGCATGGACATCGGAAAAAAATGAATTTCGCGTTTTGGAAATAGTGCATCTTGTAACGTATTTTTGAACTGTCAGTTTTCAAGATTTTCAAGTTTTCATAGATTGGCTCGATCTATACTATTTTTTAAGCTTTAAATTTTACAATTAAAGATGAAAATATATTTTAAGGCTATCACAAAGATTTTTAGTATTGAAACCACATTTCTCGACACTATTTGAAGGTGCACATTACTTTGATTGTTTAGAGCCTCAGTTTTATACGAGCCGCACCCTTTCTTTAAAAAATCTGAAGTGCTTATCTAAAAGATTGCTGCTTTTTCATACTTTTGGTCCAAATTAGCAAAAGGCTCCATAAACAGGGGTGGCAACTGGCCGAGCCACCCCTGCCCTAGCCCAGCCCTAGTCTTAATAAGGATGGTTGAGGCCTGTCCCAGCCCTAACTGGCTAAAAAGGCTCTAGCCCAAGCCTGGTCCTAGCCCTGTAAGGGCCCAACCTGACTGGGGCCTGGCCAAGTAAAAAAAACAAAGAAAACGCTAGCCCGGCCCTACCCCCAGGTTGTGGTTGTCCGGGTCAGTAGTTTTTCAAGGCCAGGCCACCCGGCCCATTGCCACCCCTGAATGAAGTACCAACATTTCCTATCGAGTTTCTTAAGTGGCCTAACACTCCAATTTTTTCCTTTTTCTTTGAAAAGGACCATGCAAATCAAAGATCTTTTCTCTGTGCTCCCATTACAGGCCACACAAACTCCTTGAGATACTAGATACGCTAAAAACTCAAACCCAACAGTCTTGAAGTCTAGTGGATTGGACCAATACTTTGATCTGATTTGACTGTGGCCTATGACGGACACACAAGTGCCGATTCGAATTTTTTCTTTTTCCACTCAAATTTTTTATCCATTTTGGGTCCATCACATCAAAATTTCTGGTTTGGTATGTAAACTTTTTCCATTTTTTTTTTAACTTGAACTGTCATCGGTCAATTACAAATTTGAGGTCTTCGTGGCTTAGTTGTTGGGCATAAAGACTGTACTATACAGTATACACTCTTCCAAAAATCCAACCGCATGTAGGGGTGGGAATTGGATCGGGCGGACCATGAACCTGACCGGTCGATCTGGTTCTAGACCTTGACCCGAGCAGGGTTTAGTCCATGTCCAACTTAGATCTTGCTGGGTTGGAATAGGTCCGAGTCAAGGTCAACCCGGCTTGGTATATATTCGTATAAATACATATAGATCATATTAAGTATATAATATAAAATAAATATTAAGTTTTTTTATTATTGTTTTGGTTTATAGGTCCGACCCGACCCATTGGGCAGGGTCCGTTCCAATTGACTTGGGCCCAACCTAGTTCTTGGTCGGGTTAGGGTCCAACTTATAACTGGCTGGGTCGGTTCTGGCCTGAGCCATTCCCATCCCTACATAAAACAGTATAACCGAACCCAAAAGAGTAGTGGTGCGTATTGGGTCTAGTTGATCCGTGACCTGATGTAATGATGCAGCATGGGTGTATAAGGGAAATTTATCAAACCTCACCTAAAATAAGTGAGATGTTGAGTATTTAGGATGAACCGAGGTAGGGGGCTTGGACTTGACCTAGTCCAGTTCTAGGTAGTGGGGTTGGACCTAGCCATGTCCAAGTCCAGTCGCCCATCTATATTGGGGTTGGCCCTAGCCAAGTCTAGGTCCAATCACCCATCTATATTTGGGTCTGACCTGGCCAAATCCAGGTCCAACCGCCCACGTATATTTGGGCCCGAATCCGATCTATACCCGACCCATTATATCCCTACAAAAGAGAAGAGCTATATAACTTTCTTATGTTCAATAGAGGCACAAAGCTCTTGGGTTCAATTCACAAGTTTCTCACCTCAAGCACAAAACGGTTTTGTATTTAAGTCTTAAATTTGATTTTTAGTTGCCAATCACTGCAAAATCAATGTCCTTGGGTAGTGGAAAACGAAAGTGAGACTTACCCCTATAAAATCTACAAAAATATGAAAAGCATTTGGTCTTTGGATGGCTACCTTAAAACCCAAAGTTGATTTATAGGTGGGGCCGGCTCTAATTCTTTTGTGAGCTTTTTATGTACGGATATTTTTATGTCATTTTATTATCATTTGTTGTTATTTTTTTCGAAAATTATGGGAAGTGCCTTTCTCCACCGTGTTTTTCTTTTAAGTTGCTCTCCTATCCAGTAATAATAACACCGGAGTTGTGATAAACCCACACACTCCTTAAATGCAGTGTGGTTCAATTAAAGAAGTGACACACTTCTAAGAGAGTATAAAATAAGTTTATTCCCTCGGAAAAAAGACCTAGTTGGGATTTTTTCGAATTTAAAATTTTGGATCCACTTAAGTGATTAATTTCAACTGTTAAAATTTGAAATTTGAGTTTTTTAACACTTAAATCTTCCCCTCTAATAATCGGAGGGTTTTTTATTCAATCTTGAGAGTTTGTCCCTTCTTCAATATTTAGTAAACTTTACTATACTCCCCCAAAAGTACGTCCCTTCTTTAATTTAACCACACAGTATTTAAGGAGGTGTGGGGTTTATCACCTCTATGGTGTTGTTATTGTTGGATCGGAGAGCAATTTGGGAGAAAAAAATTATATTGGGTGAGAGGTCCTCATAATTTTCAAAAAAAAAAAAACATTGAATGGTAATAAAATGATACAAAAGATGTTTGTACATAAAAAAGCTTCTCTTTCGTTGATATTTCAAAGACAGCAACGAAGAAAAAGTTGATTCATAGGTGGGGCCGGCTTCAATTATTTCAAAGACTAACTAAAGTAACTAAAATACACATGCTTCTAATTATCTTTTTGTTTGTCTTTTCGATTTCTATTTTTAAAGTGGATAATGGTGTGGAATTGAACCCAATTCATTGGTTGAGACTCAAAACCGAGCTCCAAGGCACAACATTATCTATTTCTAGACCTAGACCTGGACCTAGACCCGACCCGTCCAGTTCCCACCCCCATTCTTTTTTCTTTTTTCCCTCATTTTATTTCAACAACTTAGCAGTAGGATTCCAACGTAGGGAAATTTGAAAAAACAGAAAAACAACAATAATTCATGACCAATACAAGCAATAACTTGAAAAACCCTTGAGTTTCTTTTTCACCCGAAGTTAGAGTTCCAAATGCCTAAGTTTTTCTATAAATCTCATCATTCACTAAGCATAAAAATGCTTAGACTTCATAAGTTTACTTCTTTCGAGATATATATATAGAAAAACGTTGGTCTACCCATCCTGTAGCAACTATTTCTCCAATTCAACAATGAACATTGTGCACGTCTTCTAACATAAAAATATATGAATAAAAGCTATCCCCATGTTTTTATCATGAGAACATATAAATAAATTAAATTAAATTACTCACATGTTGTTTGTACATAACTAGCAAGTGGCACGCACATGGTACAAAATAGTTGTTGGGACTTTGGACAAAGCCAAACATTTCATATGGAGATAACATGTGCAAGTTATAACCAATAGAAACACAAAAGAGAAATTGGCAGAGAAGGTTTTATGGGTAAAAAAAATGAGTGAATCTCCATGGAGAAATCGAAGAGAGAGAGAGAGATGTGGGTCAAAAGAATTAGAAAGATTGCATATGAGTTTATGGAAATTATGGTTGTCTGATATTTTGATTGAATGACTAGGATTGAGTTGATAACAATGTTATAAATCGGTGCTAATCATTTTGGTGGGCATAATTAATTTGTAATTTTTTTGTCAATTAGCTTGATTTGTTGACCGTGTATTACGAGACACATACAAATTATATGTTTGTGGAGACATGTAAAAGCTCACCAATTGAACGGTGAGTGGAAGAATGGGAATTGTAGTAAAAAACTGAAATTTACTGTTAATGAAAAAGGTTTGTTACTTAAAGAGTAAATGCAAAAGCATTGCAAGATGTTTTGCTAATGCAGACATGCCCTCATTGCTACAATAAAACTCACGTAGGCAAACAAACAAAATATGTAATCTCTTAATATAAGTGACATTTTAATGGCAAGGTTTTGGTCGGTTTTCTTAAAAAATCTATCTTCCACATGATTTTGGACCTAAAATTTTATAGGTAAATAATCTCATACAACTATAATCTTTAATTAAAATAATAATAATAATAATAATCTGACCCTTCACAATAAATTATTTTTGATTTTATTCTTGGACCATTCATCATTGCTCATTTTAACTATGTGCTTACAATCAAATTTACTATGTTTTCTGAGTGGCAAAGTCATGGATCCAAAGTAGAAGTGCATCCAGAGTGACTTAATGTATTCCATATCTCAAATCCATCTCGAGATGGATTTGAGATAGATTTTCAAAGAGGGAACACATTTAAATGTGTCACATGGTGTTTGAGTCCCTGCCATGACCATTCTCCTTCCCTCTTCACGGCGACAATGGCCCTCGATGGCGACATAGAATGCAGGGTGCTGCAGCATCTAGCATACGGATTTGTAAGCTATCATGGTGCATCCACAAGGCATGTGCATAGCCCGAAGCATGTCCTCCCTCTTCGTGAGGACAATGGCCATTGATGGCGACACAAAGTATGCAAGCCGCTGCACCATCTAGCACACAGATTTGTAAGCTATCATGGTGCAACCGCGAGGCACGTAAATAGCCCGAAGCATGTGGCCTTAAGTGAGTAGGTGTCTTAAATCCCGTTGCTCACTCCGAAGCCCCTGGCCACTAAATAAAAAATGATGGTTCAGTCCTGTACAAACTTGTGCTACTTTACAAAATAGCTGAGAAAAAGTGAGGAAGTTCTTGGTTCTCGGTTCCGAATTGGTTGTTTATCCAACCTAGTTCCTTGAGAAAAAAAAAAGAAAAGAAAAAAATTTAAAAAAATTAAATGGGTGATTAGTCACAGTAACTAGATAATGAGGTGTCCAATAATACTTCTGGGCAGGCATTAAATTGTCGGTCATGAGGGTCCCATTGTTCTAAATTATTGAAAAGTACCATAACAAGTTTTAATCAGTGTCTGGTGGTTTCTTCAATGGCCTTGTGGCAGAGAAGTCCTTTCTCGCGCTCCAGGGTGCAAGGTAAAAGAAAGGTGGAAGAAAATAAAATAAAACTTAGGGAAATTTATCAAAATACTTTAAAAAGTTGGAATATTTAATGTTTACACCTCTTGTAATTTGATAAATTTTATAACCCAATTTGATGTGTTATTTGATGGACTATTTGAAATTTGATCAAGGCTGTTTGACATTAGGTAAAAAAATTGTAACATATATTTTTTTCAAAATACCATAGTTCAGAACTATTAGTTCTAGAACCCTATAGGAATTTCAACGAGCGGTTTAGATCTAATAATTCTAGAGTGCTTTGTAAGGAATCATGAACCGGAGCACGGATCCACCGATCCGACAAAATGCAAACTATTGGGGACATTGTTTAATCCCGTTAATTATTGCTAATTATAAGAAATATTAGCCTGTAGTAAACAATGAGTATTTTCTCATGTTTTTAATGATGTTGATTTTTCTTAATTAATGCATCTTTAAACACTTATTATACGAATTTTGAAAATTATTTTTAATATTTATTATACTAATTCCTTTCTCGATTGATGTGTGTTTCACACATGCAACTAAAAAACTGCAATTTTTTCTTCTCCAAAGATTAGGGCGCACGCTGTTCAATCGAAGTCCAAATGTCTTAGCCAAGTAGATCATACCTGGTTTAGGGCATCAGTGGTTAGCGGGCTGATGCCTCAATTAACATGTCAACAAAAATAACTAAAAATAAATTATATATAAATAGTTTTGTTAGGCTACATCACCGAGTGGTGTTGACTTTTTAAGTGCTCAACATCTTTGGATACTAAAATACCTGTAATACAAAAATTTTCAAATATGGGCATTTTTGATTATTTAGAAAGGTAGAATGGATATTTTTATAAAAAATAGTGGCATTCTATTAGAAATTAAAAACAATTAATGCATCTTATAAGTGATGTCATACAACATATCGGTGATGTTATTGTCTACTATTGTTAATAAATGCTTTTGTTTCTATTAAGAATTTCTAATTTACTCTTGACTAATAACTTAAAATACCCATAAACAAAAAATTACTATACTATAAGATAATAGTATCTAAATGTTTAAAAATATTGAGCACTTTAAGGCCTACACCACACCTTAAAGTCTACACCACAAGTGATGTAGCCTAATAAAGATATATATATTAAAGGTACTGGAGCCACCAAATTATCTCTTAATCATGATCATCTTAAATGAGATTTGATATAAAGTTCTAGAGAAACTCTAAACCCTTAATTATGATTTTTCAAATGCTAATTATGATGATTGGAGCATTTTTTGAGCTCTAAAACCTCTTCTTTTTTTTTTTTTTTCTTTTTTCTTTTTTTATTCTTTCATGGTTTTTTTTATATATATATAGAGCGGGTTCTCCAAATAAGATCAATATGAAGATCCAAAATGCCTTTGATGGATGGTCCAGATTCATGCAATCGATTTGGAACTTTTTCAAGCTTTGAATTTTATTTATTTTTTTGAGAGAAGAAGTAGATGATATGGAGTTTCTTTTAAGTCGTTGAGGTGGAAGAACATTCTAGATTTTCATCCCCGAGTTTTTCTACTTAAGTTTTAGCTTTATATTGCAAAAAAATTTTCATTTTCCATTTAAGCTTTACATTCATATTTGTTCAACTTGTAATGACTAGTGAGATTAGTGATAACCTTGAATAAGAGGTATTCACAAGTTTGAGGTGAATTCTCCTATAAAAATTGGGTGTCTTTTTGGAACTTTGAGGTGAATTCTCCTATAAAAATTGGGTGTCTTTTTGGGTGGGCCAGCAGGTCAATTTATCAACCCCTTAAAAGATTTCCTCTTGGGTAGGTCAGGTAGTTAATTTAACAAGATTTTCTCTTGGGTAGGTAAGCTAGTTAATTTAACAAAAAAGGACCAAATATTTGATGACCCCACCTCTTTTATTCATTGAATTTTGCCACGAAAACCTGTGTATGTGGCACGTGTATTTGCCATATTTCAATCCCCTACTCAACAAGCTATAAAACAATTGTGTTTAGTTTCAATGGAGCTTCTTGAGTGCATTACACCTCTTGTCCCACCATAAAACCCCATGTACACCATATGTTAAATTAAACAATAAAAATTGTGAATAAAAAAGATTAATACCATAGAAAAAACCCATGAACAATAATTCATTTGATGGAGAGGCCCTTGTTTACTATCTCTTTCACCACGATATTTTAAGATACCAAATCACTTTCAACATTAAAGATTAGAAGAAACCTTGCATGATATGGACGGACCTAACCTTCACTTTTGGGTCATCGTGATTCATATGTTAGACCCATTTATTTTGTGTGCAGTTTGTATGGAGTCGAGGCTCTAAACAATTAAAGTAAAGAGCACCTTCAAATAGTGTCAAGATATGTGTTTCAATACTGAAAATCTTTGTGATAATTTTAAAATATATTTTTATTTTTAATTATAAAATTTAAAGCTTAAAAAATAGTGTAGATTGAGTAGATCTATGTAAACTTGAAAATCTTGAAAGTTGACGATCCAAAAATACGCAATAAAATGCATTATAATAAAATGCATTATTTCCAAAACTCGAAATCCATTTTTTTTTTTTCATGTCCATACATCTTAATGTCGAGATGATCAAATTGATGATATTTGGACACCAAAACCACCTCTTCTGGTGAAATTTTTGAGGTGGGCTCTAATTTGATTGTTTAGATCCTCAGCTCTATACAAACTTTTTCCATTTATTTTTTATGTCCACCATAAAAGGCACCATCAAATCCCATGACCTCATGTTTCTTATGCCTCCATTTGTATGGTGACAAACTTTTAAAAGAGCAAGGCAAGCATTCTCATCTATACTTCCTAATTAATTTTTAAGTACTTCTCCTTTTGCTAATCTTACCCAAAACATGAGTGGAAATGTCAATGGGGTAGAATTATCGCCTAAATTTAGGGTGGGAATATTGAAAGTAGTGTTCTAGAATCCAGAACTGGACCCCAACTAGGCGATTTTGAACCAACCCATTTGACTTGTACGGCTCTAAGTCTCTTCATCACCATTATTCGAGCATTATCCTAATTATTTGGGGTCGGTTAAATGGATTATGTTCTATCAAAGGTCATACACTCAGTATGACTAAGAGAATCTGAGTCTAACCAAATTCACATTTAACAAAAAAAAAATACAGTCTGGAGTCGCTGCCTCTTGATCTGGTCTGAGGGCTGCTTCAACGATCCCAACAGTGTATTTTATTTTATTGTTTCTAGAAGATTAATCTACGAAGCAATTTCTCATTTTGAATGTAATTATTTTTCTCCTCCCCATTGTGAGGCGGTCGTTGAATTCCAAACTAGTAATTTAAAAAATGTCGGGTTGGCATGGAATCGCCCGATCCGACCCGGGAATGGTCACCCTATTATGGTTTTGTATATATATAAGAAAACGGTCAAGTTTAGAGGGGAGCCGGCAGTTCCGCACAATAAAACAATGATTATCTGCAGTAAAACGATGATCTAGACCGCCGATTCACTTATCAGGACCGGTTTTTAGCCGATTCACTGCTTTTTCACATGTTTTTTCACTGGTTCACTATTTTTTCTATACAATAAAGCCGATTCACTGCTTTTTCACATGTTTTTTCACTGGTTCACTATTTTTTCTATACAATAAAATGACAATCTAGACTGCCGATTCACTGATTCGGATCGATTTTCGAGATTTTTAAAGAACAATTTTAAAATGTAGAACTATGATGCACTTAAAAAATGTAGAATTAATATGCACCTCAGAAACATTTTCCTTTAAAAGTTTTTCCTTTATAATGGATTTTTGAGGTGCATCTTAAATCTACATTTTAAGGTTGCAACCATATACAAACTTTTTTCTTTAAAAATACAAAGTATTAACATATTTCCTGCCATCATCTTGGTCCGACTGGCTAAAGAAAAGAAAATAGATTTTAGATCTTTTCTTAGATCTGATGTCTCAAAGTATTTTATTTTTAGTTTTTTTATACAAATGGTATGAATATGAAATTTGGTACATATAGTGAAAATTGTATATTAATTTTAATATTTTTTGTATATACGATTAAGCATAAATTTTAAGCATTTATATTCTCACCATAATGTTAAATTAAATAAAATAATCAAAATACCATGACAAATAATATTAAAATTTTGGGGTTACCTTAACCCATTGTTTTATCTATTGTAAAATATTTTTAGTATTTTTTTATAAACGTGAGATGGTGAGAAGAATCAACTCCAAAAATTTGAGTGTAATATTGAAAATAAAATAAATTAAAATCCAGTGCACATTTTAAACAAGGGGAAAGGTTTCTATATTTTTCCAATGGCATAGAAGATCTATGCTTTCCCTACCATCCAGCCATCCAATTTTGATCAAGAGAGCCACTCACTGTTTGATCTTAGATTTGATGTCTCAAAGTATTTTATTTTTAGTTTTTTTATACAAATTGTATGAATATGAAATATTTTATCGAAAAATTATTTTTAATATTTTTTATAGGCGCATCCCAATGAGAAGATGGTACGTACCAAATTTCATATTTATACAATTTGTATAAAAGATTTTAAAAATAAAATATTTGAGATGTCGGATCTAAGATCAAATGGTAAGTGGCTTTCTTGATCAAAATTGAACTGCTGGGTGGTAGAAGAAGCATAGATCTTCCATGATATAGGGGAAGTATAGAAACTTTTCCCTTTTTTTAAAATGTGCATTCTATTTTAATTTTATGTTAATTTTATTTTAATTTTATTTTATTTTCTATATTAAACTCAAATGTTAGGAGTTGATTCTTCTCACCATCTCACGTTTATAAAAAAATACTAAAAATATTTTACAATAGATAAAACAATGGGTTAAGGTAACCCCAAATTATTTGTCATGGTATTTTGATTATTTTATTTAATTTAACATTATGGTGAGAATATGAATGCTTAAAATTTATACTTAATCGGTTATACAAAAAATATTAAAATTAATATACAATTTTCACTATAGAAATATAGTGAAACTATTTTTTATTTTTGAAAATAAAAATGAATTCTTTTATTAATTTCCTATGTTTTATACCTCTACGATAAGCCCGAAATTTCGGTCACATATTCGTCAGCCCGGCTCCGTCCCCGCTCGTACCGGCATGCACATGCAAACGAAAAAAAAAAAGAAAAGAAAAAAAGGGACTTTTAGAGCCAGTGTATCTTGTCCCTTGCATATTAAATAAAAAACAAATCTAACCGACCATCTTCGACACGTTGTTGGTTAAGCTTTTACATTGTGGGTTAATAGTCGGAGCACGCAAGCAAATTGTGACTCACTAAACATATTTATATAGTTTTTATTTTGAAAATTTTTATCATTTTAGCTGAACAATTTAATACCTTACCTAACCTTTGCTTCAATTTTAAGATACCCATGAAAAATATTGAATACTTAATCTTTTATATGGATTTTGATACCTTTTCCCTTTTTTTTTTTTTTTTCTCTTTGATTAGATGGATTTGATGCTTTCACACGTAGTTATCAACATCGGAACGGATTGACTGTCTGTTTGATTAGACTAATAACTAGTATTTTGGCCAGTCTAGCCTAGAATAAAATTAGATTTAGTAAAAGAAGGTCAAACACTAATGTTTGATCCATTTTAAGCAGTTTGGTTGGTTTAGACTATCTCGATCGGCCAAACAAAATAGGTAACTTTTTTTTAAAATATATTATGTATTTATAAATTATTATATTTATTTTTAGTGTTTAACCAACAGTAAGACTAATTTTAATTGAACCAAAACTCTCACAAATTCAATAGCCAATATGATCTTGAAAACACAGCCTTCGCATGTGTTTTAACCATGCACCATTGATCTTATGAGTACAAAAAAAAGAAGGAAAAGTAAGGAATTAACCTACCTAATACGTACATTCCCATTGACGATGTTTCTTTGTTTGATTCACAATAATAATAATAAATAAATAAATAACATTATCATTAAAAAGGAAAAAAATTATTTAAGTGGTCAAATACCTAAAAACTAATTTACAAATGGAAAAAGCTTATACAAGGTGTCACCTTTATATTGTACAAGTAAAGTGCACCTAAAAAAATACTAAAGAAGGTTGTTTTGATGTTGAAAAACTCTCAAATCAGTCATCTCGACTTTGAGATTCATAGACATGAAAAATATGGGATTTCTAATCCTAAAAATAGTTTATCTTTTAACACTATTTAAACCGTTCATTTTCAAGATTTTCAAGTGTTTATAGATTTGCTTGATTATCATCATTCTGGAACTTTAAAGTTCATAATCGGGAAAAACAATAGATTTTCATGTCATTGCCAAGAGTTGTGGAACCAAAACTCCACTTTCAACATAGTTTTGAGGTAAACGTTACTTCAATAGTATAAGGTTGATACCTTATACAAACCTCACCCACAAAATTTTATTTTTAATATAATTATAAAAGGATAAAATTAAGTAAAATAAAAATTAAAAAATAAATCCTTCTAATATTAATTAGGATATTTTGACCATCCTATAATTTTATGAAGAGACTTGACCCCTTGAATGACAATTTTCCTAAAAAACTATGATAAACTTTGTTGCGAAACTTATCATATTCCCTTCTAAGATATCGTTAGTTTTGGAAACTTTAATGAGATAATGGTATTCCACCAATTAATTTGGATGAAAATTTACTAGTGGCCATCGATATTTTATCTAATGTGATACAATTTTTACGAGAATTTTTTTAAAATATATCCTAAACCATTTGATAAAATTGTATTTTATTTAATTACAAAAATTGATAAAGAACACATTAGGGGTGGCTACGGGTTGGGTCGAGTCCGGGTCTGGCGACCCGAACCTGAAAAAATAATATGGGACCCGAACCCAGATCTAGACTTGAATAGTGCTCAGATCCAAGATTTTAACCCAAACATGACCTGTTGGGTCCAATTTTTTAGATCCATATCCTGTCTATCCCTCAAGTCCCTTATCGGGTCTGGTCGCAGGTCCATTACCACCCTAGAACACTTGATAGTGAGTTGGAATAGTTGAAAACGGGTAATATGTAACGTCTCTATTTAAGGTTGACTGGAAATTTGTCGGTTTTATCATTCCATCTTTCAATAAACTATTTTGAATCTTCAATATCATCTCCTTTATGACCATTGAATTCTATATTGATGACTTCCTATTACTCATTAGTTTCGTTCTTGCCATATGACCTAAATTCGAATAGTGAAATACTCTCCAAATACTAAGGCCATGTTATAGAACTATTTTTTTAACCAATTTTGGTGGTTTCAAATTTCCATATAAGTACTTGAGAAACCCTGCAACAAAGGCACGTGCTATGAAATATTATCGTTATCTCAGATGCTATTTGTTGTTCATCGACAATGACATTTTTCGGAAGAGAGGCTGGGTATAAAATATTATCGTTATCTTAGATGTTATTTGTTCATCGACAATGACATTTTTCAGAACAGTGGCTCGGTTACGGTGGTAGCACCCCTACATCTTAGTTATCACGATGCAGTTTCTATTCCTTCTAATATCTTGGGAAAAAAGCCCTCTAATATTTAAAAAAAAAAGCCAATAGTTGTTTGTTTTTCATCCCTACTCAGCCCAGTATTTGACTATTCGGTTCGAGTCCCAAGTACTTGATCTCACCTCCATTTGGTCCGAGTTCCAAGTACTTGATCTCACCTCCATGATTAGCCCGAGTTTCTCCAAGTTAGGTGTCTAGGTATATTAAACTTTTTTAAAAAATATAATAAAATCTAAAAAAATAAGAAATTTATTTGTGATATGGAAGATGCTCACTAGCTCACATAATAGTATATGGGCCCAATGGCTCATATCGAATTTGGGCCGATCTGACAGTCGAGAGTATTTGAATTTTAATTTTTTTTTCTACAAATCCAAATCACTTGAAATTTATTATAAATATTCTACTCATCAAGCCGTACCTAATAAAAATATAAAAAAAATAATCTGTAAAATTAAAAATGGCCAAAATACCCCAAAAAATTTATGGGGGTATTTTTATCATTTTTTCATGTAAAATATTTTTTTAATATTTTTCAAATATTCACCTATTTTTTATCAATACATATCTAAAATTTCAAGTGATTTGGATTTGTAGAAAAAAAATTAAAATTCAAACACTATCGGGCATCCGTGATCGTTAGATCGGCCCAGATTCAATCTGGACTATCGAGCTCATTTTTTGTTGTGAGCCCATTAGCTCACAAAAGCCTTTTCTTATATATATTTCTATCATTTTGATAAAGATTGTAAAGTGTTTTGGCTATAAATACTTATGTTTACATTTTCCATCTCATTTGAATATTTCAAAAATATCCCCAGTCACAGTTGTTTTTTTTTTAGCTATTTTTTTACTACTTTTTTTAACCTCATTTTGATGTGTTTTGCTTAATATTCATGTGGCCAAGAGGAAATTCCTTTAAAATATTTATTGTTTGTTGTAGTAAGTAGTTTGAAAATGAAACTCTGATAATGATAAGCTTTCAATCTTTAGATTTTACTATAATTTTCTCATGCACTTTCTTAATGGTTTAGATTAAAAAGGAAGAAAATAGATGACCACGATTGTATTTTAATGTTTAATTGTTGTATAAATTGGATTTGTTTACCTTCTAGCCATCGATACTTCTCAATAAGCCACACCTACAAAATATAAATAAAACTTACAAAAAAAAATTAACCAAAATATCTAAGAAACATTCAAAGATATTTTGATTAACTTATTTTTTAATTATCTTTTCATATTTTTTAAATATTCCTAAGCATGATATATACCTTTTAAATTTCATTTCAATCTAATTTATAAATAAAATAAAATAAAATAAATAAATCAATCTTGATTATCCATTATATTCTCTTCTTCTAATATGAGGGGTGTCCACGCATGCATAATGGTTTAGCAAATATTTGACATTTTGAAGTTACCTTCATCAATTAGGCATGTCAAAAATTCCAAAGCTTAGATGGCTTTTCCACCCATTACAACCCATGCCACTTTACTTGAGAGAGAGTGAGAGAGTCGGACCCATTAAATCATGTCACTTTTGTTGAGAGACAGTCCGTAGACCCTAAACCTTTGTTTTGTTGGGACAGGGGCTGTGTCGTGGTGGTAGCACCCATCTATTTAGTTATCATGTTGTGGTTTTCAATTCCACCGACATTATAAACTGATGTTTTCGAAAAAATTAACATTTAATTTATTTTTAAAAAACAAGTACGGACATGTCTTTTTCAGGAAACTACCTAAAAATATAAAAAAATCTTTATACCCATTAAAAAATCCTATGCCACTTTGTTGAGAGAGAGCCTTTAGACCCATTAAATTTTATGCCACTTTTGTTGTGTAAGAGAGAGAGGAGTCTTTAAACCCATTAAATCCTATGCAGAGAGAGTCTTTAGACCCATTAAATCCTCTGCGACTTTGTTGAGAGATTTTGGTTTTTTTGTCTAATTCAATGTGGATGACATTTTTTTGGCTAATTCAATGTGGATGACAGGCCCTACCTGTTTTTTAATTAATTAATTTTTTATATTGTCAGTGGAAATGGAAGCCGTGCACTGAAATATGAGTGTGAAAATAGAAGATGCAAAATGCAACTGAGATATAAGGTCTATTATACGACCACGACCTCATAACCTTTCCCAAGGGAAAATCTTTGAGAGGGAAAAAGAGATTTTATTTGATTTTACCATGCCCTAATTTAAAAAAGGAAAAAGTTTATATAAGGATGCAACCTTATAATGTTGAATTACGGATGCACTTAAAAAATCCATCAAAAAAAAGTAGTTTTAATATTGAAAAACCTTTTGATTGATTATCTCGACATCAAGATGTATGACCATAAAAAATAAAAAGACTTTAAATCTCATAAATAGTACATTTTACAACATATTATCTACATTGTCCATTTTCAAGATTTTCATATGTTTATAAATCTACTTGATTTTAATCATTTTTGAAATTTAAAATTTTATACACCTTACCTGTACACCAACGGATGGATCCGTATGACAACTGCACCCTTAAAAAAAAGCTTATCTTAATGGACATTTTGTATCTATTGGAGTGCCACTTTCTCCACCGACTCATCCCACTTCATGCCATTTATATTTCATCATTTATTATTCCTTCCAAAAATTTTAACGCTATTGTTCATTTTTATATGCTTTTCCTGAATCTTATTACCCTCTCCAGTTATTCTCACGGGAAATTCGTCCGCCCTTTACACGTTAATGCAGCACCGAAATTTCGCCGAAAATTTAGAATTTTGCCCCTCATTTTAGAAAAGATTTCCGTTATTTTTGGAAAGCAAAATATCTCAAGATGGGAGAGGCAGAAAGTACCCTTACCTTTTCAATTTAAGACAGAATAACGTCCCTAATTTGATATTTTAATGATTCCTTTTCGTATATCCAAGGTTATTTAAGATTGACAACTCATGCAATTTCAAGCCCTATAAGCTATACCCATTGCATTTGGACGATTTTTTATCCCGATTGTCGATTCGGATGGGAATGGCTCAAGATTAAATTGGTTATCGGATGGTGTGGGTCACAGCTCAATTTTCCCTCTTATATATTATTATTATTTTTATTTTTTAAACTTGTTTAATATTTTTTTTTAAAAGTCCCTTTAAATCTCTACCCATAAGCCTCTATTTTCATTTTATTTTTTAATATTTTTTTATCTGCAATTTGGACCAACTCAGACTTGATTTGGACTGCCGATCAAATGATCCAACATGGATTTGTGACCAAACCATCAATATGAGTTTTAAAAGATTGATCTCGACTCCGTATTTTCAAGTGTTCGTAGATTTGTAATCAAGGGCATAAATTAGAGATTTTAAACCATCATTAGGGTTTCAACACTGGGACGGTATCTTAAGGCAGATCTATTAGGTGCGGTTGTATTTTTATGATCATAGTGCCGCGGCCTCACGCTATCCCCAAGCTTCATTAGATTTCTTTTGTCAAAACTAAGCTTTCTTATATGGAAAATTGATTCACGAGGGCGGACCGCATTTTTACAATATACGGTCCCAAGCGATACAGCATCCAACTTCAAGATGGATGTAAATAGGTGGTCCATCTAAAAACATTTGAAACTATCCAAATGTTTTTTAATAAAATTATTTATAATTTTCAAATTTTATTTATTTATTCATATTTATGATCTCCATGTTAGAGATTACGTATCTTTAAAAATTAATTCTAAAAATTCATCTCAAAAATAATATTTTAAGAGGTGATTCATTTATAGGGACTCATAGAAACTTGTGTCCTTGAAGTTCCACTAAAGAGAGCTTTGGACATGGTTTCAATGCGCCAACTTGCATAGTTTAGAAATGCAGGCTTGGCAATAAATATATTTTTAAATATAATTTGATCTTAATTTTTAAAGAATATATAATTTTTGATATGGAGATCATGAATATAAACAAAATAAAAAATAGAAATCATAATTATGTTAAAAAACATTTAAACCATTAGTTACAAATATTTTTAGATGGATCACCTATTTGCATCTATTTTTAAGATGGATGCTTTATACATCCGGACCGCATAGTGTAGAAATGTGATCTAGCCCGCATCAAACCATTTTTCTTTACAGTTTTTGTGTTTTTGATAAAGGTTGGGGCAAATATATATTTTACAAGAAAATGACTTTACAATACCTGTGATGAAAAATACCTTTTTAAATTACACTTTACAATATTGCCCTTACGCGGGCGGATTTCGTCTAAACTCATACGCGGCAGATCCAACGGACTAGATTGACGGAAGATATCCAAGGGAATGTGGCGTGTCAAAACAGAAGTTCGATTTACTCTAACTGAAAGTAAAAAGTCTAAAATAACCCTAACGAACTGTCCACATGCCCCAACTACTCAATCTTCATGTGTTCCGAAAATGTCCTCACTTTTTTTCAAATATAACAATTACAACCTTCGTTTGAATGAGAGGGCTTCTTGTGGAAGTGAGATGCATCGATTGTATGAGACGATTTATTTTTTGTACAAGGTGGTGATAATTACTCTTATTCAATTTGATATGAAATCCGACGATTTAAAGTGTGCCACAACAATCGAGAAATCTTATTTTATACTTTTTACATAATCAATGATGAAGGGTGGTAACCGAGTCAGGTATAGGTCGGGTCACACCGGATGCATACCTAGACTTGGAATACCACTAATGGACCCGTACCTGATGGGTCCAAAGAATCCAGACCTGTACATGTACTCGGGATATGAATTAAGACCCAAGAACTGGACCCATGACAAAAATAAGTAGATCCTATTTTTAATGCACAATTCTGTAAAAATTTCCAAATTTCGTTTTTAATGCATAATTCTGTAAAAATCTCCCAAATTTTCTTAATGCATCTTCTTCCGCAGATAGAAAGTTCCTAAAAAAAAAACCAATTAAAATGGCAAAAAAAAAGCACAAAAATCAAATAAAGACTTTCAATTTTTGTTGATCTTCTACCTCATCAAGATACAAAAAAAGAAGGCATGAAAGTCAAATAAAACCTTGCCATTGTTGCTGACATCAAGATGCCAAAAGGAGAATGCACAAAAATCAAATAAAAACTCACAAAAAGAATACACAAAAATCAAATAAAGACTTGTCATTTTTGCTTATCAAAGATCCAGCTTGGAGGAGAAATAGGGTTTGGTCGGCCGCATTGTATGATAGAGAGAGAAAATGCAAATCTACAGTTACAGCTTCGAAGATCGGATAGATTCAGAGGCCAACTAGGGTTTTTGTGGTTGAAGCTTCGATTTGAGAAAGGGAGAGAGCTTTAAAGCGTTAACGCTTCAGCCAAATAGGAGTTCGTAAAATTGAACCGGAACGTTTAATTGGACATGGGCTTAGAAGCAGTTTAACCGGGCTAATCGGTAAACTGGCCGATTCAATCTCTCTAACCAGACAAGTCCTGAGTAGTTAAAAGTGTTGAAAAAAAAAAAAAAAAAGACTAAAATATGAAAAATATATAAATAATGATTAAAACAAAACACATTCAAATGAAGTTAAAAATTAATAAAAAAAATGGATTTTAGCTCATTTTATATTTTCCAATGGCTATTTTAAAAATTTTATAAAAAAAATGAGAAAATATAAAAATGAGTTTTAATGACCAAAACAAATTTTAATTCACCATAATGTAAATAATATTTAAAAATGCATTACAAATCAAATTCCTAATTTTTGAGAATTTATATACATTTTTTTGAATTTATTTTTTTAAAATATCGGTTGATCACGCTAAACGCCCAAAACCGGAATCAGACACTAGCCGGTTCCGATTCCGATCTAAACTGGCAGTTAGCGGTTAGATCATGTAATTTTACGAACAATAGTTTGCGTTTGGGAAGGGAATTGGGGATTTAGGGTTTGGGTATGCATCGTTGAACCCGGACCCTACCAGCGGGTCCTAATTTGGACCCGCACCGGGACCTGATTCAGGTATATCCACCGGGTCCCTGCTTGGGTACGGATCCATTACCAGCCCTATGACTGGTTGGGTACGGATCCATTACCAGCCCTATCAAAGACACGTTCCAAATAATGATTGTATCTTCTTATACCAAAGGTAAATAGTCTTATCGTTTACATTTCCATTAGAAAAAAAAGAAAAAGGGGTTGCTGTCTTGGCTGCTTTGACTTGTGATCCACCGTGATCCACCATCTATTTGACTGTCTTTTAAATCATGTAGAATTAACGACATTACAACTTGCAAAATACTAATTGGATCAATGCTGGTACATGTCTTGAATTTAATTCCTAATTAACTAATTAACTAATTAACTACCATTACAACTTGCAAAATACTAATTAACGATAATTGCAACTTGCAGAATGCTAGATATTGAATGACCTCTATTAAAGTTCGAGAGAGCATGAGCACAGAGAAGAAGAGAGATAACACAAGATTATGAAAAGAAGACAGATAACACACGATTATGAAAAGAAGAGAGATAACACAAGATTATGGAGATGAGAAGAAGATAGATAACACAAGATTTACGTCGTTCAGGTCAAAGCCTTACGTCCACGGATCCAAAGCCCAATAGCTACATATTCAATATTTGGATAAAAGATTACACAAATACGTACCTCTATATATAGAGAATAATTACAATGAATCTTAGAGATAGAGGAAAATAATATGAGAATATTGGAGATAGAGAAAAATAATACGAGGTTATCACTAATAACTAACTTGTCTATCTTCAAGACTCCTCATCTTCAACACTCCCCTCAAGTTGGTGTTGGTACACAGAGTGAAGTGAAGTGGTTTTGTTTTTACTCGCCTCTTTCACGTTGATGGTCTTGTTTTTACTTGGCGGAGATAGAGGAAAATAATATGAGGTTATCACTAATAACTAACTTGTCTATCTTCAATACTCCCTCAAGTTGGTTTTGTTTTTACTCACCTCTTTTGAGTTGATGGTTTTGTTTTTATTCGAAGGAGATGTTATCACTAATAACTAACTTCTCTATCTTCAACACTCCCCTCAAGTTGGTGTTCTTCAACACTCCCCTCAAGTTGGTGTTGGTGTACGGAGTGAAGCGAAGTGGTTTTGTTTTTACTCGCCTCTTTCGAGTTGATGGTTTTGTTTTTACTCTTTCGAGTTGATGGTTTTGTTTTTACTCGGCTCTTTCGAGTTGATGTTTGAGTTTTTCGAGTTGGGGCCAGAGTTCTTTCAAGTTGATGTTTGAGTTTTTGAGTTGTTTTTACTCGGCTCTTTCGAGTTGATGTTTGAGTTTTTCGAGTTGGGGGCCGGAGTTCTTTCGAGTTGATGTTTGAGTTTTTCGAGTTGGGGCCAGAGTTTTTGAGTTTTGTTGCGGAGGTTGCGGAGGTTTTTTTTGCATGACACTAGTGCCAGAGGTTTTATTTTGTATGCCGGGGTTTTGAGGTTTTTCTTTTGCGCGGCACAAGACTTGGGGCGGAGGTAACACTCAACTTAAGTACCGGAGTGCCAGAGTTCACACCCAACTTAAGACTTAGTTCACACTCAACTTAAGACTTAAGTACCAGAGTGCTAGAGGTTTTCTTTTGCCGTGCAAAACATTCAAGTGCCGGAGGTTGCGCAGCACAACACTCAAGTGCTAGAGGTTGCACAAGACAATACTCAAGTGCCGAAGGTTGCGCAGCACAACACTCTAGTGCCGGAGGTTGCGCAGCACAACACTCAAGTGCCGGAGGTTACGCAACACAACACTCAAGTGCCGGAGGTTGCGTAGCATAGTGCTAGAGGTTTTCTTTTGCCATGCAAAACACTCAAGTGCAGGAGGTTGCGCAGCACAGTGCCAGAGGTTTTCTTTTGCCGTGCAAAAGACTCAAGTGCTTGAGGTTGCGCAGCATAACACTCAAGTGCCGGAGGTTGCACAACACAATACTCAAGTGCCGGAGGTTGCACAACACAACACTCAAGTGCCGGACGTTGCGCAACACAACACTCAAGTGCCTGAGGTTGCGCAACACAACACTCAAGTGCCGGAGGTTGCACAGCACAACACTCAAGTGTCGGAGGTCGCGCAGCACAACACTCAAGTGTCGAAGATTGAGCACAACACTCAAGTGCCGGAGGTTTTCTTTTGCGCGGGCAACTTAAGTTGCCGGAGTGTCGGAGGTTTTCTTTTGCCGCGCAAAACACTCAAGTGCCGGAGGTTGCACGACACAACGTTAGAGGTTTTCTTTTGCATGGCACAACACTTGGCCAGAGTACCGGAGGGTTTCTTTTGCCAACCAAAACACTAAGTGCACAACAACTTAAGTGCCGGCCTGAGTGCCGGACGTTTTCTTTTGCCGCGCAAAACACTCAAGTGCCGGTGCCGGAGGGTGCGCGGCTACTCAATTGTCGGAGGTTTTCTTTTGGCGGGCGGAGGTAACACTCAAGTGCCGAAGGTTGGGCGGAGGTAACACTCAAGTACTAAGTGCCGGAGGGCTGGAGGTTGGGTGGAGGTAACACTCCAGTGTCTGGAGGGCCAGAGGTTGGGCGGAGGTAACACTCAAGTGTCCGGAGGGCCGGAGGTTGGGCGGAGGTAACACTCAAGTGTCGGAGGTTTCTTTTGTGCCCACAACATTTGGGGCAGAGGTTTAGGTTAGGTTTTCTTTTGTGCGCCCCAACATTTGGGGCAGAGGGAGGTTTAGGTTAGGTATTTAGGTTAGAGGTTGAGGTTTAGGTTAGGTTTTCTTTTGTGGCCCACAACAGTCAGGGCGGAGGTTAAGGTTTAGGTTAGGTTTGCTTTTGTGCCACACAAAACTTGGGGCGGAGGTTTAGGTTTTCTTTTCTGCGTCACAACACTTGGGACTTGGGGATTGAGGGGCTTAGGGCAGAGGTAGGTTTTCTTTTGCACCCCACAACACTTACACTTGGGGCGGAGGTAAATGGGCGGAAGTAGGTTTTCTTTTGCGCAGGTTAGTGGGTGGAAGTAGGTTTTCTTTTGCACGGTACAACACTTGGTACTTGGTACTTGGGGCTTGGGGCTTAGGGGAGGTAGGTTTTCTTTTGCTCCCACAACACTTGGGGCGGAGGTAAATGGGCGGAAGTAGGTTTTCTTTTGCGCAGGTAAGTGGGCGGAAGTAGGTTTTCTTTTGCACGGTACAACACTTGGTGGGCGGAGGTAGGTGGAGGGCGGAGGTTTTTTTTTGGGCGGCAAAAGGGTAGAGGTTTTTTTTTTTTACGGGACCCGCGGAGGTTTTTTTTTTTTTTACGCGAACCAAGTATGCGCAGGGGAGGCTTTTTTAAGCAGCATAATACTTGGGGCCGAAAGTTTGGGCCATAAGTTTGAGAGAGCATATATTAAAGTTCGAAATTCGAAATTCGAGAGAGCATGTTAAAGTTCGAGAGAGCATGTTAAAATTCGAGAGAACATCTTTACAGGAAGAAGAGAGATAACACAAGATTATGGAAAGAGAAGAAGAGATATAACACAAAATATTATGGAAATAGAAGAAGAGATATAACACAAGATATTATGGAAATAGAAGAAGAGATATAACACGTAAAGCGCCAAAACCTTACCTCCACGAATCCAAAGCTCAGTAGCTACATTTTCACTATTTGAACAAAAGATTAAGAGAGTATCCAAAACCCAATAGCTACATCTTCACTATTTGAATAAAAGATTAAGAGAGTATATATTAAAGTTCGAAATTCGGGAGAGCATGTTAAAGTTCGAGAGAGCATCAACATAAGAAGAAGAGAAGAGAGAGCATCAATACAAGAAGAAGAAAAATAACATAAGATTATAGGAAGAGAAGAAGAGATATAACACAAGATTTACGTGGTTCAGGCTAAAACCTTACGTCCAATAGCTACATCTTCACTATTTGAATAAAAGATTATACAAATACGTGCTTCTATATACATACGACAATCGCAATGAATCTTGGACATAGAAAAAAATAATACATCTTCACTATATGAATGAAAGATTATACAAATACGTGCCTCTATATACGTACGACAATCACGATGAATCTTGGAGACAGAAAAAAATAATAAAAGATTATCTCCATGAATCTTGGAGATAGAAAAAAATAATAAAAGATTATACTTGGAGATAGAAGAAAATATAAAAGATTATACAAATACGTGCCTCTATATATAAAGGACAATCACAATGAATCTTGGAGATAGAAGAAAATAATATAATGCTTATTCCCAATAACCAACTTGATCAAGCAATTTGACTTTGTTTATCTTCAACGACATCTAAAAAACTTATGATCTAGATGCCCGTATCTATCTTCAACAATATCTAAAAACTTCCACATGCCCGTATTTTGTCCAATTGCAGTGAAATCTTTGTCAAATCCCTAGACTATAATGGAGGTAGAGAACCTACAAAACGAGATCTCTGTCATATTAATTAGGTATTTGTCATTAGTCTATAATTTATTTTTATTTTTTTTTTGATTTAGCGGGCCGATGAGGTAGACCATGACCAGCCCAATGCCACACCCTAGGTATAGATATTAGATAGTAAGACGCACCTCTATCATCCTAGTTTGGCCAAAACTTTTCTTAAATTTGGATAATTTCACCGGATCTGGTTTCTCAAACAAGGGATGGGCCTGATATTTTATTCATTGTTGGGGTCGTACAAACGAAAACTACCCTAACTACCACAAACGCGCTTCCAATAAAACTCAGCGAAGTTCACCGATATGTTCGTAAACGAACTAGGGTATTTTCGTCCTTTTCTCACAACCGAAACTCTATAAAATGCCTCCTATTTTTCAGAACCCGAATCCCACTCCACACGGGGAAAAAGCTTCTTCGTCTTCCACTTTCTCTCTCTTCGTTCCCTCTTCGTTCCCTCTTCGTTCTCTCCTCTCATTATCTCTCTTCTGGTTTTTATAGGTTTCTTCTCTTTCCTCTGATTCTTCCATGGCAGGGAGCTTAGCTGTAGCTCTCGGAAAATAGCTTTTTTCCTGTATTTTGACCCTATTTTCTAGGGGAATTTCAATCTCCTTTTCAGGAACCCTAAGTCCTCTGTGTGGTCATACGTATGAACTGGTTCGTTAACCTAGGGTTTTTTTCAAATTCGATACATTTTATTATAACCTGTCTCTTGATTTTTATCCTCCATTTTTCCCCTCAATTACCTTCTAATTTTGAAAAACCACTGAATCATCGGTTATATCTGGAGAGATGGAGTTCAGAAAACGTGAGAGTGCTCAATTGAAGAGAAGTAAGTTGAGATTTAGATTATCATCCCTTTTAATTCAAATATATATGGGTTTTTCGTAGTTTGTCTTTTTTTTTTTTTTTAACTTTTTTTACTGCATATCTTAATACTAATTGCTTGTAGAGATTGATTTTAACTGTATTTTGGATTTGAAATAAGATTAAATTGTTCCTTTTTCTCTTTTGATCTTTGCGTTCGATAGCTCCAAACTACTGGGATCTGATGCTTAAGTTCTGTGTAAGCTGCTTTTTTTTTTATTATTCGCAGTTGATAGCAAATGACTATAGCTAAAAGGAGTTTATCGTGCATTATTTTATTTTGTGTATAATTAATTATTTTACTATTTAATAATTTAATAGTTAATTAGTACATGGTTAGGGAAGCATGGAACTGGAGACTAAATCATGAAGTTTTAAGGACCTGAGTCAAAAAGTATCTGGCCTATTGCTTGCAAATCCTATAGCCATTAGCTTTTGGTGGTTTTATTTTTATTTTTTATCATGAGATTCTACAAATGAAAAAAAGGATTTTAATAATTATATGTAAATAACATATTGTTAAAAATTTAATGAATCTATGCTACTTTTTAATCATTTTTTAAAGCAGTAAAAAAATCATATATTTTTTTTCTTCTTTTCTTTTTTGAGTTTTAAAAAGTTTAATTTTTTATTTGTTAAATGTTTGATTCATTGGGTATTTCAAGTTTGATAAATCTGTTTATGTTCTTTGGAGCTATAAAATTTTGAGATACAATCAGGCGTGTGACCTTCTACAAGTTTTTTTCATTTGGTACGGACAAATTTAGGATTTAAAGGTAATTTGGTGTGGACAAATTTAAGATTTAAATGTGGATGACTGCCATTGCAGATTGCCTCTTGGGGAAGAAACACAACTTTGTGTTCCTTTTTCGTTATACTTCTTTGTAATATATGCAGTTATGCACTATTTACTGAATTGCGCATGTGCATCCATGACAATGCGATATGCATCAATGTTTTTGAATAAAATATGCATGATAATTAATTATGCACACTGGATATGGTGCATTGCAATGTCTGAGTCTTAGATAATTCTTTTTGAATGATGACTCAAACTTTCCCTTAACCTGTCCCAAGCCCTATAAAGGAGGTGGGTTGGTTAGGTTGGTAGCCAGCGTAGAACTTTGAAACATCATATCATGAATCCTAAACCAAACATGATTCATCTAGCCAAGCTAACATGAATCCTGGACTTGGACAGAGCCAAAACAGAATAAAGTCGCCTAAGGTTTTCAATTTTAGAAAAGAAACTTGACAAGTTCTTCTGTTTTGGAAAACAAGGTTTTGTTCCGACAATAAGGCATCGTTTTCTGAGAATTAGGCGGTCAAGGTGGCGAGTGCCACAACACGACGCCTAGAGTTCCATACTCACCAAGTCCAAAGTTAACATTCAAAAGCAATCTGCGATTCTGCATTAGGATGCCTAACATGAGAGTTCCCGTGCTTTGTTGGGGAAATCACAATAGAGATGGAAAGAATCCAAGGGCTCTTTCCAAATATTTTATTTTGTATCTAGGGGGTGGCATTTCAGAAAGCCACTCCATTTTGTTTGATGTTGGCGAACATTAGCTAATACCTCCCCATTGACCTCTATAGTAACCTTGGTGCTGTTCCACGTTTTTGTAATAAAATGTCTATCTTTAACCCTGCCTAAGATTTGAACTTGAAGCCAATTCTTTTATGTATAAATTTCAGTATATTTAATTAAAAGACTGAAAAATATTTAATTAAAAAACTGAAACACTAGCCCAAACCTGGGTTTTTCCACAATAAAACTTACTCATTCACCCAATTGGCTGAGCCAACTTGACTCAGAATGAGTTTTTGAACTACTGATTAAGATGCACAAGTTCATATATGTTTATAAATGATGATACGTAATTGCACATGCGGTGACAAGCTATAATATTTCATATGGATTTACACATTGGAATAAAAAAAGAAGTAATCTAAAATGGACCCATGAAATCAATGCTGGGTTTTCTTCCATGTGATACTCATTCTGTTATTAAATTCAAATTCAAGTTGACATATTAACTTTCTGTGTGTTGTAAAGAAGAAGCAATTTCTTAAGTTTTCAATTAGGTTAAGCTGAATGGATTATCTGTTACATATCTTGACTTTTCTACTTGCTAGTCCAAGACCCATCATAGTGTTAGCTCCTTTTATTTCTAATCTAAAACTATGAACTTGTGACATAGATTTTATTCATGTCTTAACAATGATTAAATCTTCAAATTAAGATTGAGGTGAATGGCTTAACTGTGAAATGTAGTGGACTTGGTATTCAATTATTCATCAATGCTACATATTTTCTCATTCAATGGTGGCGGTATTTCTAAGTTTCAACGGTCAAAGAGAGAAGATATTTAGTTGCTTGGGTGCATATCATAAGCTCTCGTGCAATTGTACCTTTGCTAGTCTCGAACTAGCTTCTCTAGAGATTGAATTGTAACAAGCTTTGGCCTCTCTATTTTGTAGTGCCTTGCAATTCTAATACTGGGAGACGTCAGTCCTCATCTCCTTCTGCCATCGTCATAGGCAGTGGGTTTGCAGGCCTTGCAGCTGCTCGTGTGCTTCATGATGCCTCTTTTCAGGTGACTAGCAAATAATTTCCCTAGGTTTCTTTTTGGTAATATTACTTATGAAGTAAAATTCTTCCAGTTTTCAGTATCACATTGGTCGCTCTTCTCTTTTTCTGAACCTAATTAACCTAATAATGTTCAGGTTGTTGTCCTGGAATCAAGAAACAGAATTGGTGGCCGTGTGTACACTGACCACTCATTTGGTTTCCCAGTTGATATGGGAGCATCATGGTAAGCACTAATGCTGCGTGGTTCTTATATTTTGTTTACTTTGGTACCATCAATCAAAAAAATATACTAATATTGGTGTGTATGTAACATATTGGTTTCTCAGGTTGCATGGTGTTTGCAAAGAGAATCCGTTGGCTCCTCTGATTGGAAGACTGGGACTACCGCTCTACCGTACCAGTGGTGACAACTCTGTTTTGTATGACCATGACTTGGAGAGGTAAGTATCTAAGAATCATAATTTTTTGAGAGATTCTCGTTGTGTGGTGAAGTATTTTATCTTTGAAAGAGTGGCTGCTTCTCATGGTCTGTGATTCTAAAAGAGAATAATCAGTTGCATTTTCTTCATACATGTGGCAAGGATTGACTTATCAAAAGAAAAGAAAAAGATAAAAGTGGGGTACTCTGATGATAGTTGCTAGTGGCAGTGCTGCATCACACATTAAATGAACAAGTTGCAGAATCTAAAAATCAGGAAATTAACGTTGGAATAATGTTCACTTTTTTATAACTTTTGAGGGATTACTGACCACAAAGAGGGAAAAAATAGGTATTAATTATACACTTGGGTTGCTTAGAAAATACGCAAATTGATGAACACTTGATTAACTGCTAATATGAATTTGGCTTTCTGATATTAGCATATTGAGATAAGATAATTATTGGGCCATCATAATTTTCTATGGGTCCTAAATGAACATGTTATCCTCCATACTAATACATTTGTTAAGTCCTCAGGAATCTCCCATCTAACATGTCTATGATGTCATCACCTTTTCTTTGAGATGAGAAAAATTAGAACTTTTTGTTTAAAATGCAGCCCTAAGAGCAGTTTGTTGTGGCTTCCTTTTCTTTCTCTTGATCGGATCTCTATCTTCTAAAAGGAAATTTTATTTGAGGTTTGGAACACCATGAAATCACCTGTAAGTATTAGTTGTGAAATGGAAATTGCTTTGGTACATAAACCTTATCCTATTGTCCAAAGAATTCTTTGCTTAGCTGCTGTACAACAGTCGAGCTGCGTCCTTGTCAGATATTTTTGGGGTAATGCACGTATGTATTTGAAGCTTACATAATCTGAAACCCATAGAATGAGTGTAGAGGAGATGAGGATTTGAGATGGATGAGTGGCAAGACAAAGAAGGGATAGAATTCGAAATGAATACATTCATTGAAAATTTAGGTGTGGCACCAATAGGCGATAAAATGGAAGAGAGATTTAGGTGAGTTGGCCATGTGTGGTACAGACCCAGTACAACACTTGTTAGGAGGTACGAGTCAGTTCAAGTGGAAGGCTCAAAAAGGGCAAGGGGTAGGCCAAAAGGACATGGTTGGAAGTAGTGAGAAAAGACATGTGGACTTACAGCCTCACTAAGGATACCCTTAATACAGTAGAATGGCAGACCAGGATTCGTGTAGTAAACCCCAATTAGTTGAGAAAAGGTTTTGATGATGATGGTTGTTCCTCTCTATAATTTCTATAGAGTACCAGTTTGGGGAAGATCCTCGAGTAACTTCAATTTCAAAAAAGAAAACCCAAATTAGAGCTGCTATGTTTTATCTTTTGGACAACTTTTACCTTGAATCTTGGTAAGCATATGGCGTGATGTTTACAATACAATTGCTGAATGATGAAGGTTATATAGAGAATAATATGGGTTTGTACTTAGGGGATTTTGGGTAACTCTTCATATGGTTTACACCTTCACTGTTTTACTTTTTCAGCTATGCACTTTTTGACATGGATGGGCATCAAGTCCCTCAAGAACTAGTCACGGAGGTCGGCAAGTTATTCGAGAGCATCCTAAAGGAGGCATGATTCTTTTCCTTTTTTCCATGCCTAGCCAAGATTTCTTATATAGTATCTGTAAATTTTAAAAATTTGTTTCTTCTCGAGATTAATCTCACTTTTGCTCTTCTTGATGATTACAGACAATAAAAGTAAGGGAGGAAAACAGTGAAGACATGTCCGTACAGCAGGCATTTTCAATCGTTTTGGAAAGACGTCCAGATCTAAGGTTTGATAAGAATAGGTCATTCACATGCACACATACAGATTGTACACTGATTCTATGTAGCTATTGTCATTGCTAGCTCTTTCTGAGCTTATTGTCTATTTTGATTAGACATGCTATGCCTTTGGTTTCCAGACAAGAAGGACTTGCGCATAAGGTATTGCAATGGTACTTATGCAGAATGGAAGGTTGGTTTGCTACAGATGCTGATAACCTATCATTGAAAAGCTGGGATCAGGTAAGAAAGTTCATATTCCAAATGATACACATTTCATGCAATTTGTAAGTATAATTGAATGGTTCATGTAATGATATCTGAGTAAAATTGTTTCTTTAATTCATGGCACAGGAAGAATTGCTTGCTGGGGGCCATGGTCTAATGGTCCGTGGTTATTGTTCAGTTATAAATACCCTTGCTAAAGGCATAGATATTCGCTTTGGCCACAGGTATGTAAATTATAATAAGTCAGTTGAATTACTCTATTTTCATGTGCACATTTGTATAGCCTCTGTTTCGTTTAAATTACCATTTTATCTTTGGCTTTTAATTTCCTCGTATTTCGTAAGGCATCACCAAAGCACCCCACTCTTTGCAAGTGAAAAACATGCCTTAATTTCTTTCTAGTAATTAGTATATCCCTTTATAGCAAGTAACTGGATTCTTGTGGACATTTTCATTTGGGAAAGTAATCAAATGGGCTACAGAAAGCCCATAGTCTATTGAGTCATCACTGTCCAATGAAAAGATGGTCACTGATAGAGATATGGTGGTACCCACTATTGAGGCCAAGCCAACTGGTAAGTGTCACTTTCGCTCCATTGCCTTCCCTTATTTTAATGGACAGTGACTATCCAATATGCTATGATTTTTCTCCTAGTCCATTGAATCATACTATTTGTTTCTCCTTTCTTTTTCTTTCCCTTGTTGAAAGTAACTTTATCCCATTCTTTTATTTACAGCTGTTTATCCATCCCACGATATTTTTAGCATTTTTTAAATTATATATTTTCATGTTTTCATGCAATGCACATGCTAGCAACTCTCTCTTTCTCTAGCACCTTCACACTCTCTCTCCTATACACACAATGTGTGCATTGGCTCGATTGCGCACATTTATGTAGAGGACAGCTATTTTATTGTTCATTGGTTGGTCAAGGAATTTCCAGGATTGCCTTATTTTGTTCTCATTTGGAAAACAGGGTTATAAAAATCTCTCGTCATTACCATGGAGTAAGAGTCACTGTCGAGAATGGTAAAACCTTCATAGCTGATGCAGCTGTTGTAGCAGTACCCCTTGGGGTACTGAAAGCCAATTCCATAAAGTTTGAGCCAAGACTACCAGAGTGGAAAGAAGCGGCGATATCAGATCTTGGATTTGGTAATGAAAACAAAATTGCATTACACTTTGATAAGGTCTTTTGGCCCAACGTAGAATTCTTGGGAGTGGTTGCTCCAACCACTTATGAGTGCAGCTACTTTCTAAATCTTCACAAGGCAACTGGTCACCCTGTCCTTGTATACATGCCTGCTGGTCGGCTGGCTCATGACATTGAGAAGATGTCTGATGAAGCTGCTGCTAACTTTGCTGTTTTACAACTGAAGAGAATTTTGCCCAATGCATCTGATCCTGTAAGTCTAGCTTTATATATTCCTTTTTTTCCCCCTAGTTTTATCATTTACTATTGATCCAATCTCTTCACCTTCCTGTTCTTTTTGCATTTTAATACTTTCTGATATCAATTCTTTTGTGCTGAGGCCTATTTTTAGCGCTAAACGGATAACATCCTCCTAATTGTATGAAAGTTGCATGTATATTTGTATTATGTAGCTGCATTTACCATGCACACACTCATTGACATATCGATTTTCTGTTTGGGTTTTCTATTCTGTTTTCTGGACTTTAAAAAATGAGGAGGATTAAATTCATACCATTTTGAAAGATAAAAAAGGTTGGAGGATGTACATCTTCTGCAAATGAAGCACATTGAGTATGGATATTGCTTTACTGAGAGCAGTTCTTTTTGGTGCTGTTTATCTTATATACATTTTACTTAGTAGACATTTTTGGTCATCTCAGACTAACAATTGGCATGTGTTTAGGTATAATCAAACTTTCCTTTCTTAGTGTCTTCCTTTCAGGGTCAGTTTGAAAGGCAGTGTCATGTATCCTATGTATGTACAAGTTCATGATAATGGGTATTATGTCTTCTATTGCTGTATTGGTTGTTCTTGGTTGTACACACAATTAATAGTGTTCTGTGTGCAGGTGTTGTATATTAGATTTTATTTTCACTTCTCAGAAGGCTACATACCTCTCATTGGCCAGTGGCTGGCATGAGCTTTCAATAGTCAAACCCTCCCCTTCATCTCTACTTGTCATATTGAGTTTTAGTGTAGGAGTTCATGTATGTGGGTGTGTGTGTGGGTGTCTGTGTGAGTGTGTGTGTAGATATTGTATATTGATTATTTGTGTGTATCCATGGTAAATTGTGTAAAGGTTATTTGTCTTCTGTCATTTTATTTCTTGTCCTTGATTGGACACTTCCTCACAAGAGTAATTTAGTCATCCATATTCTTCATTCTGTTGTTGAATGCGAAATTCTGTACACAAGTTTCTCACTCACAAATTTAGTGTTTTAACCAAAAAGAGGCAATACCTTAAAAGTGATATCGTCCTGGCATATTTGTGGTAAAATTTGTAAAGCGCTGTAGTTATTTTTTGAAAATTTGTTGGTGCTTACAAAATTACAGGACTTATAGGAAAACGTGATATTGAAACTTCAGAGAGAGAGTTTAGCAATTGGAGTTCTTCTCAGAAACTTTTGGCTCATATTTCTTGACAGTGTGTATATGTGTGCCTGTAAGTGCATGCGTTGAGCGCGTGTGTGTGTGAGAGAGAGAATCGTTCACATCGAGGTCACATGTGTGGGATCTCACAGCACTCTTTGTGCAAGTGGCATAGCACTCTTTGTGCAAGTGGCTTTCTATGAACTTGTACACAAGGTTTCAATAAATGATCACAAAATTGGATATACTGGGCACTATGATCTGTCTTTTGAAGGTGTATCAGCTGCAATATATTAGCTTATATCACCATAGACCCTAGCAGATCTGGATCTTTCTTATTTTTTGTGAACCTTACTTGTAATTATCACATCACAGCGTGCTGTGTTTCGTGTGTAGTATATACATTTGCTGACGATGTGTACACTCATTTTGTGCGATATCTCGTTCTCTCTCTTATGCACACATGCACAAATGATATTTGCTTTTGTGCTTCATCTCTCTTTCTCTCTCTCTCTCTCTCTCTCTCTCTCTATCTTTCTCCACCCATTTGTCTATCAAGCAGTCAATCTATTTCTTCGAGTCAAGCACTTCGACTCAAAAGTTTCTCCATGAAAAAATAACAATCTCGTGTGCCTTCTTCAGATTCAATACCTAGTATCTCATTGGGGCACAGATGTTAACTCCCTAGGTTCCTACAGCTACGACGCAGTAGGAAAGCCTCATGACCTCTATGAGCGCCTCCGCATCCCTGTGGACAATCTCTTCTTCGCAGGTGAAGCAACAAGCATGAGCTATCCCGGCACCGTTCATGGTGCTTTCTCTACTGGATTAATGGCCGCTGAAGATTGCCTTATGCGTGTTAAAGAAAGGTATGGAGAGCTAGACCTGTTTCAGCCTGTGATGGCAGAGGAAGCCGATGCAATATCTGTTCCCTTGCTCATATCAAGGATGTAAAGACTATGCTAACATATACGAATAATTGTGTGCTTTGGAGACCTACTATATAGTTTTACTTGGCCTCAAGAACAATATATACACTTGCGGCTAGAATGCTATTATAGATATGACAGTTTTATGATGATATTTGACGCTGGAGACCCATTTAGCTGAAAATATTACTTGGTTCACTTTGAATAATATATGGCAGTTTTGTGATGATATTTATAGGAACCAGAAATGGCCCACTATCCAAGCCATAATTCTTGTTCACTATCAGCTAGGGCAATTCTTTATAGCATTTGAGGTATTGGGAAGTGACCCATTAAGGCCAATATTGCTTGGCCTACCACACTGATATATGACAATTTTAGGATGATATTTTATGAAGGGAAGTGACCCATTAAGCCAATAATCCTTATTCACTATAGTTTTATGACTGAAGGAGAGATACAATTTGATAACTTCATGGAAGTTCTATATGGTATTTCAAGCATGGGGAGATGACCCATTTAGTAAAAATTTCTGGTTAAGTGCTATTTGGCAGTTATATATAATGTTAGTTTGGAGAGGAATTGACCCATTGTGTAAATGGAATTCAATATCAGAGGTGTAAAGCTCTATTGCCGTTAAATGCAGGCAAGTGAGAGCCAATATATTTCTTTATGCACAATGTGAAGAGATTAAATAGTTGCTCCTCCAACCTGATTGAGGCAATGGTAATGTCTACTGCTTAGAGATATATAGATGATTATGATCGTATTTGAGGCAGCGAGAAATACCCATAATGCCAATATTGTTTCTTTGATCGTAGGACTTCAATATGGAGTAAAAAAAAATGTAAAGAGAAACTTTTAAAAACTGATTGATAGTGCTTTGAGATGACATGTTTTTCTTTTTCTTTTCTTTTTTTCTTTATTATGTGATACCTTTTAAAGAAAAAGTG
This sequence comes from Amborella trichopoda, assembly GCF_054954075.1. Classification (NCBI taxonomy): domain Eukaryota; kingdom Viridiplantae; phylum Streptophyta; class Magnoliopsida; order Amborellales; family Amborellaceae; genus Amborella; species Amborella trichopoda. The sequence goes on along the minus strand of NC_142337.1, from coordinate 2,043,648 downwards.
GGCAGCTTATTATATTTGGTAAAAAATTTATATAAGTTTGCAACCTTCCTTATACCATAACCTTCGAAGTAAGGTGGACCTCAAAAATCAGTTAGAAAAGAGTGTGAAGTAGGCCGGGTCCGGTATGAGTAAAAAAATTGGACTTGGCAGGTTGGGTCTGGGTCCAAGTTCATGTGGACCCGATACGAATAGTGTTATTATTTAAATAATATTAATTAATATTTAAATAACATTTAGATAAATACAACTATATCGTTTAGTTATAGTATTTAAATAAATACAACTATATATTTTAGTTATAATATTTAAATAATACATGTATATATTTTATATAATATTTATTAAATATTTTTTTTTTTATTTTTGGGTCGGGTCCGGGTCTTATAATTTTTTGAAGGGCCGACCCAACCCGCCACTCCTAGTGTGTGAAGTAAGGTGTATCTTAAAAATCCAGTAGAAAAGAGTGTCGAAGTTGGGAAACCTTCTAATTGATCTCAACCTCTATATGTATGGATATAAAGAAAAAACAAAATTTTAAGTGAATAGTGCATCTTGTAACAGTTTTTTGGACCGTGTATTTCTAGATTTTCAAGTGTTCGTGGACATACTTGATATGTATTGTTTTTGAAATTTTAAATTCCATAATTTTGGATATAGATTCTCACGCCATAGTAAGGTTTTTGACATCGAACCTGCATCTTCTAACAAAATTTAGTACTTGTATAGTATAACGTGGGCACCTTTTACTATTTCCTAGAGCGCAGCCTTTTATATTTGGGGAAGGTGGACCTCAAAACCTTGCACAAGAAGCATTGTGATGAGCTTAGAAATATGCTTATTGCCCTATTTTGGAACTTGATAATCCAATATTGGTGTAGATCTAGTGGATATGTGAACACTCGAAATGGATAGTTCAGAAAGATGTTGCAAGATACAATATTTTTAGGGCTTGGAAGGGTTTGAAGTTTTTTTTAGATATATGATTGTTGAGGTCGAGATAATCAATTTGTAAAATTTTTATTATTTTAAAATAAAAAATAAAGTATTATTTTAGATTATAATGAGGGGCATCTTTGATATGTTGGCATATTCTGCTTTGGGAAACTTTAAATTTGAATGTGATACCACCTTCTCACCTTTTTTAAGTTAAGAAAAAGCGAAGCATTAGTGTCCTTAATCAATTGGAAGGGGGCTGGGTTGATCTGTCGGGTCCCTAACTTGGCTCCGGGTATTTCACTTGAATCCGATTCCGTCAAGTTAGATCTTAGTCCAAGCTGGGGTTAGCCCACTAGCTCATATGAACATATGAGTTGAACGGCTTAGATTGAATTTTAGCCGATCTGACGATCACGGATGTCCGATAGTGTTTGAATTTTATTTATTTTTTCACAAATTCCAATCACTTGAAATTTTAATTGTGTGTTAATAAAAATAGGTCAATCTTCGAAAAATATCAAAAAAATATTTTACATGAAATAAATTGATCAAAATACCCTCGAAATAATTTCGAGAGGTATTTTGGTTATTTTGTTTTTCACGGATAATTTTTTTTATATTTTTATTCGGTACGCCTTGATGAGAATAACATACAGTAAAATTTCAAGTAATTTGGATTTGTAGAAAATAAAATAAAATTCAAACACTACCGGACATCTGTGATCGTCAGATTGGCCCAGATTTAATCTAAGTCGTTGGGCTCATATGTTCATATGAGCTAGTAGGCTAACTCCAACTTTTTTCATATATATATATATATATATATATATATATATATATGGGAGATTCTAAACTTTACAACCCTTCAAATTACAAAGGTTCAAAATAGAGAGAGTTTTGAATGGTGGATTTATTAATTTTGTAGTCTATTTTTTTTTAAAAAAAGTTACTTTTTGTGAGGGAAATTTTGTAAATATTACTACAAGACAAATGATACTTTTGTCATCTCTATAAGGGGTAAAATTGAAATTTTAACTAAAAGATAAAGGCACTTTACAATAAAGTTTCAAGACGCTAATTTCCAAAATGTTATTGTACTTTTGTGAAAAATTCAAATTTGCCCTTATTTAATGGTAAATTTACCTATTTAAATAATTTTTTAATAAAAAAAATAGTGATTGTTTCGATAAATACACTGATCACAACCCCTTACAACTTGAACCTTTGTATTTTGAGGGGTTGTTAACTTTAGATAAACTTTACATATATATATATATATATATATATATATATATATATATATATATGGAAAACTCTTAGAAACACTTATAAGCAAAATTGTATAGTCTTTCACCCTGCTATAAACATGCTATGTCAGTGGTGGTTTTGCTTTAAAAACTGCCACGGATCTACAGGAGGCATGGCGGTTGCCCATGTTTTTTTGTGTGAAAAAAATACCGCAATAGACATAGTAGGTCTATTGCGGTCTTTTAATCCACACCGTCTTGAAAAAATCAGATGGTGCCGAGCCTATGGGCGAAAACACCTTTCACTTTCACCCATAGGCGTTTCGTAGTGGCTGACAGCTACAATGTTAACCAACGGTCCAGATTGAATATGAGTGGATCTGATGGTTACAACTTTATTTTGTATAAGAATTTTCATTTTTTTTTTCGATAAATTCAAATCACTTGAAATTTTAAGCGTACATTCTACTTATCAATGCTCACTTAATAAAAATATAAAAAAAGTAATTGACACAATATAAATTGACCAAAATACCCTTGAAATGTTTCGAGGGTATTTTGATCAATTTATATTATGCAAATTATTTTTTTATATTTTTATTAGATTTTCCTATTTTTTAAGAATAAATGTTTAAAATTTCCAGTGATTTGGATTTAAATAAAAAAATGAAAATTCAAATACGAAATGAGGTCGTGACCATTAAATTGAGCCCAGCTTCAATCTGAGCCGTTGGCTGATAGTGTAGTTATCAACCTGTGGGCAGACAATATATATATATATATATATATATATATATATATAGGGTTTGTCTAGAGTTAACAACTTCTCAAAATACAAAGGTTCAAGTTAGAAAGGGTTGTGATGAGTGTATTTATCAAAACGATCATTACTTTTTTATTAAAAATTATTTAAATAGGTAAATTTATTATTAAACAAGGACAAATTTGAAATTTTACAAAAAGTATAATGGCATTTTAGAAGTTAGTGTTTTGAAACTTTATTTGTAGAGTGCCCTTGTCCTTTAGTTAAAATATCAATTTACCCCTTATGGAGATGACAAAAATACCCTTTGTGTTGTAGTAATATTTACAAAATTGCCCCCACAAAAATAACTTTTTTTAAAAAAATAAACTACAAATTAAATCCATCCTTCACAACTCTCTCTATCGTGAACCTTTGTAATTTGAAGGGTTGTGAAGTTTAGAATATCCCATATATAGAAAGCTGGGATTAGTCCACTAGCTCATATGAACATATGAGCCCAACCGCCCAGATTGAATCTGGATCAATCTGGCGGCACGACTCCATTTCGTGTTTGAATTTTAATTTTTTTTTTCTACGAATCCAAATCATTTGATTTTAGGCGTGTGTTCTTCTCATCAAGATGCACATAATAAAAATATAAAAAAAAATTATTCAAGAAAAAATGACCAAAATACCCCCAAAACTTTTCGAGGGTATTTTGGTCGATTTATTTCATGTAAAATATATTTTTTTGATATTTTCCAAAGATTCAACTATTTTTTATGAACACACTCCTAAAATTTTAAATGATTTGGATTTGTAGAAAAAAAAAGTAAAATTCAAACACTAATGGACATCCGTGATCGTCAGATCGGTCTAGATTCAATCTGAACGAATCTAGGCCGTTGGGCTCATATGTTCATATGAGATAGTGGGCTAATCCCAGCTTTTTCTTATATATATATATATATATATATATATATATATAATTTTGATGTAAAATGTTCATAATATTATCTCATAATTTATTTTTATATCTAATTATAAAATTTTAAATTTTAAAAATGGTTAAAATCAAGTAGATCTATGAACATATGAAAATCTTGAAAATGAACAATATAGATAATATGTTGTAAAATACACTATTTCTGAGACTTAAAATCTTTTTATTTGTCATGATCATACATCTTGATGTCGAGATGATCAATCAAAGGGTTTTTCAACATTAAAACTACCTTTTCCAATGGATTTTTGAGATGCATCTGTAGTTCTACATTATAAGGTTGCATCCTTATATAAATGTTTTCGATATATATATATATATATATATATATATATATATATATATATAAGATTGTCACAAATTTATTTTTACATTTCCAGTGCAATATTCTAATCATTTTTAATGAAATACTTTTAGAGAGGCAATCCCTCATTTGGAAAGTAAAAAATGAACGTCCTTAATTTCAAAACTAAGTACATGAGCAAAATAATGTAAAAAACTGGCCTCCTGGTTTTCTACTTCTCGAAGCAATTAAACATTAATTTTCATAAGATGGCCTGAATTATTTTAAAGAATCAAGAGTGCGTGTATTGTGTTCCCACTGGAGCAAATTGTACATTTGGCCCCCACTTCCAAGGATCTGGTTGATTAGAAATTTAATCAATAGATGAGTAAACAAAAAACAAAAACAAATGGGGGATTTTGAGTTCTTGAACACCTCGATCTGACTAGCAAGAATCAGACTGTGCATACGTTTCTTGTTCGCAGCCCGAGCCTCGAAAATCAATGTTCAAATATAAGAACTTCATGAGAAAATATATATCTCTGCCAAGACTTGTCGAGGTCATTAGAAAGTGGTGGCGAGTTATAGGAAAAAAAAAATAGATTCCTGCAAAAGCAAAGGGGGTGCGGTTTATATAAGGTGTAGTAAATTGCACCTTGATGCAGTTTCACTTTTGAGAACTCTTAAAATGACCTGAAAATCTATTTCCACGTCTAATTATAATTCAAAGCTAAAAAATGGTGTAGATCGAACATATGTTTAAATACTTGAAAATCTTGAACATAGCCATTTTGGATAATATATAATAAGATATACTACATTTAGGACTTGAGTTTCTTTTCTTTTCTTATCCATAAATCTTGTGGTCGATATGATCAATTGGAGGCTGTTCTAAGATTGGAACAATCGTTTTTTCTTTTTTTTTTATGACTTTTAAGGTGTGCCTACTTTTACCTATGAAGTTATACATGTGAACAAATGTTGGAGGTGGATATGCATGAGTTTGTCCGATCTTTCATATAATTTTGGGCTCAAAAATCATGGGTAGAAATTGCAATTTTAAATCAATGTTCAATAATCAATTGTAGACCCTGTAACCCAATTTCATTTGGTCATTAGATGGAAGCTGCACCACTTGGATGTTAATTAAAATTTAGGGAAAATTACATACATATCCGTTATTGTTTCTGTTATTACGACTCTACCAAATAATTTCTGTTATTACCACCATATCCGTTTTATTCATGTCAAAATGAGAATTTATAAAAAAAATGACTTTACCATTTTTTGAACAACCAAATTCAAAGTATTTTCGGTTATTGATTCACCAAAAATATTTTATCTCTCTCGTGGCGTATTTTCTCTACCTCTATAAAATAAAAGGGAACAACTAGTTTGAGCCCCTAAATTTAGGAGAAATCCAAGGGATTATGAGATTAGAAGATTAGGAGAAATCTTGTGGCCTATTCACTCTCTACGATAAAATTAGGGGGCAACAGCTAGTTTGAGCCCCTAAATTTAGAAGAAATCTAAGAGATTATGAACTTATCCCAAAAAACCATTTTTACCCATGTAATGTAGCAGAGGTAGAAAGAAGATAGACAAACCCACATCCGAGAAAAAAATTTTGGGTTCTTCAAAAACCGAAATTTGCCCGTTTTCCAAAAATACTTTGAATTTGGTTGTTCAACAATAAAAAAAAAAGTAAAGTCGTATTTTTTTTAAATTTTTGTTTTGACGTGAAAAAAACGGACACAATGATAATAACGGAAACTATTTGGTAGAACCGTAATAACGGCAACTATAACGGATATGTATGTAATTTTTTCTAAATTTTAATGTTAGTTCCCTTTAGAATGCGGGATTTGTAGGTGTGGGAGGTGCTCTTGTTGGGGAAAAAGGAGGAGATGAACTCGCAAAAAGTCTCAGGTATTGATTGACAGCGTTATTGGACTTAACATCATACAGAACCAAGGTTATTCCAGAACAATTGAGAATAACTTTTGTTTCTCTATGTTTTTCAATGGTCATGAAGCCCTAATTTATAGAGGGATGAGATTGGGTTGTTATCCAACATTCAACTTGAGGGGCTTATTTTTTGGCAAAGCATTATCTAATCTTGTAGTTTGGGAGTTCTTGTTGTTTAAGACACTAGTTTCATCTATTGAAATGTTCTCTTTGTGAACAATCCCATTCATTATATACACACAAAAAAAATCTGAAGAGAAATAAAAAAGTAACCAAAAGGCCTCATGTCATCATATCTCCTTGAGCACTTCAATGTTTAGAGCGATACCAATATATGATATAACGTATGTCTCCCTTCAAAAAACTTTATACTTCTGAATATGAAACTTATTATTATCTTTTACAATTCTAACGAGAGTCTTAAGTGACAGTGTAGTATTATTTTGGCAATTCTAGGGTGGAATCTAATGCATTGTTTAAAGGAAAAGTATATTTAAGGCATGGATTATATAGCCCCAGCTTATATCTCATCAAATTGGTGTCTAAAACTCTGGAAATGCATCATCTCACCTCAAAGAATATGGATTTGAAAGAAAAGCAGATTTCTACATATCATCCATTTTGAGTCTTCATAGATTTGCCAAATCTACATATTTTTTAGAGCTTTCATGTCCACCGAAATGATAAAATTTTTGCTCTATTGAAGGTACTTTTCCCAGTGGGGTTCCAAGGTGGGGCTGTGCACCTTGTTGTATTACCCTTATTAAGAAAGTAACGGGATTGCGAAAGTGATGGAGAAAGATTTTAGATCCAGAAAATCCAAGCGGTAAATAGATTTAGATCCAAAACTTAATTATATATCTCAAGTACAACCATCATGAATTTGGATAAAAAAATGAATCTTGAACATTTAAAATGGTTACTTTTGTATTATTTTTTTAAATTGTTTATTTCAATACTTCAAAGATCATTAGTTTTGGATTGTATTCATAGCATGAAAATCATGGGTTTCAGATGAGATCTAAAACAATAGTTATCAAAACCAGATTGAACCGGTGGTCCGACTGGTTATACTGTAGGCCAGTGCTTTAGCTGATCTAATCCCGGTCTAGTTTAAGACAAACTATGTTTGGTCGAAAGTCAGTCAAAACCAATATTTAAATTATTTTAAGCTATTAGGCTACCTATTTTTAACTGGTTGCACCAGCTAAACGAAGTTGAAAAAAAAATTTAATACATTTTATATTTAAAAAATATTACATCTATTTTTTCCTTTTTTCTAGAATCCGATCCAACCCATTCAACTAGTAGATAGATAGGTTTTGACTGGACCAAATGCTTGACCAGTTGAGTGGCCAATCTAATCCAAATAACACTCCCTAAAACCCCCATGGGCATACATGAGTTGAGTCACCTAATAACCTTCCCTCCCTAAAACCACCATGCGCACTCACCTAATAACCTTCCTTTTACAACTTAAATTTCTCTCTCTCTCTCTCTCACTGTCTCTCTCTCTCTCCCCTAAGTTCTAAATATACAATGCAATCTCTCTCTCTTCCAAGTTATCTATAGGCGATGAACTCTCTCTCCCTCTCTTAAATTACACATTCTCTCCAAACCGCGGGGCTCTGCAGACAAATTTATCCATTAAAATCTGCTGCCCTTCTATGTGTCTTGGACGAGATGGAGAAGGTTACGCTCACGTTTCATGGCTTCCCACATCTGATACTGAATAACCATGGAGCCTCCTCACTCTCTCACTATAAAAAACCAAAATGGCAAAGTTTAACTTCATTCAAGTAGAGAAAAACGATGCTATAACTTTTGAATCACTATCGAATCACCCCTATATATGGGGCGGTCCGATATTTGGAACATCAAACTTCCTTAAAACTTGCAAAAAAAAAAAAAAAAAAAAGAACAAAAAAAAAAAAAGTTTAACATTGAAAAAAAAGATAATACAAAAAAAAAGAAAGAGATGGGAGTAAAATTAGAGAAATTTTAGACCATACACAAACTCCATAAATTATTTCCAGTCTGGACATTGCAAAAATTACGTGAGGACCATAAAACGAATGCAGAAATGCCATAGGGGTCATATTTGTAAACTTTTATAGTTAAGTCATTTTTCTTGTTTTTATTTCAATTTAGCCTCAACGTGATGTTGCAAAAATTGAACTTCTTTTATTTTTTATTTCTTGTTTTTATAAATTCTAGAGCAGTGCAATGCTCCACCGCTTCATTTTCAAATATAGACCGATCCAATATTGGAACAATGGTCTGCACCACATTGAGAATTTTTGTTAAGTATAAAATAGTTTGATATCTCCAATATACTTAGATTAGACTACATTGAGGCTTTTATGCCCAAACTCCTTCGGCCGTTTGATTTTCAATTTGGAAAGATTGAACAACACTTAAAACAACAAAAAAACAGCGGTCCGATGTTGGAGCCATCACACTATTCTATACCTTAAAAATACTTAAAGTACGAGGACTCCGGTGTTGGAGAAATCACACCACCCCATATCTAAAATATTTGTAAGTATGGAGTGGTTCGATGATCCCAGGAGCATCCCTGTACCAAAGTCCATGATTCAGACATGTAATTCGAATAGAACCCAAGCCAGGGAGCAAAATAACTTTTTGGGCAAAATAAGAAAAACAAATGGCATCCTTTTTTTTTCTTTTGAAAATCTCGATTTTACGTTTCAATTGTTAATTTTTATATAAAAAAGATTCTTATCAATCTTTAGATCATTATTGATCAATGGAGGAACAAGAATATGATTTTGGTTCGATAAGATACCAAAGTGGATGATTGACTCATTCCATACTAGGAATAATCGCGGGAAATTATTTGAGAACACGATTTCTTATTTCTCAATGATATCCCACGATCGCGACAATTGGCTGAATCCCGTGAAACCCCAAAGCCAATGATTCAGATATGCAATTCGAATAGAATTCAAGAGGCAAAATTAAAATTTAAAAAAAAAACCAAATTTTTTTTACATATTATGGGCCATGCAATTATTTAAAGGGTGCAGTTGGCATACAAATGCATCCGTAGCTATAGAGGTAAGGTGCACCTTCAAATTTTATCATGTTATATAATTTTGATGTAAAATATTCTTGAGATTATCTCAAAATCTATTTTTATATCTAATTATCAAATTTTAAATTTTGAAAATGATTAAAATCAAGTAGATCCATAAACATATGAAAATCTTGAAAATAGATGGTGTAGATAATATGTTGTAAAATGCGCTATTTTTTATACTTAAAATCTCTTTAGTTTACAGGGTCGTACATCTCGATGTCGAGATGATCAATCAAAAGGTTTTTCTACATTAAAACTATGTTTTCTTATGGATTTTTGTGGTGCATCCGCAGCTGTAAAAGTAATGTTGCAACCTTATATAAACTTTTTCCTTATTCAAAATTTGTCATTCCGGTGGGAACACAATTTTTCCTCTCTCGAAGGAAAAGTGTAGCGTGCATCAGGGGATGCAATTCTACAAATACGTTCCTTGTGTACCTTAACATCCATCTCAAGGAGGATGTAAAAAGGTGTTCGCCCACCAAAACCTACAAATTAATAATCTGAAAAAATGCATCAAAATTATTATTTTTTAGTTTTAAAATTGATTTTTTTATTCAGCACATTATGGATTGTCAACCCTTTAAAATTGTTGTACCAAAATTCATCTACAACTAGATGAGTGGACAAATTCATGAAAACCTTGTGAAATAAGAAATGTTTATATAAGGTTGCAACCTCATGCTAAAGGTGTACCCTATGCAGCTCTTTCTTTTATTGCAACCTTTTTTTCTCTCTCTTAAATTTTAATATCTCTAGATGAAAGGGTATTACTATAAAAAATATAGGAAAAGTAATATGGGATGGTTTATAAAGAGAGTATTTATTTTTCTACATGGAGTTCATAATCATTATCACTTATTAGATGTCAAATTTAATGACTTGAGATGAGTCACGAAGTCTGAGAATTTTTTTGGGATTTTATATTTATTCAATGACACTCTTACAACTACATGTTTTGAAATTTAAGGAACAAGAATGATTGTGACCTCCATTTACAAAATATAAAAGGTATGGTTTGTATAAGGTTACAACATTAAACAATTAAATTAAGATGTACCTTGAAATTTTATCATAAATAAAATTCTGGTGTCAAATTTCTTAAGATGATTTGAGAAACAATATTTACCTTTAATTATAAAATTTTAATCTCCAAAAATGGTTCAGATCAAGTAGATCAATAAATACTAAAAAATAGTGAAAATGGATGGTCAAGTTATAAGATATATTTTTTAGAGCTTAAAATATATTTTTTTTTTATATTCAACTTTTTATAGTAATTCATCTCGATGTAGTGATGATCGATTAAAGAATTTTTTCGATATTTTTATGATGAATTTACTAGTCCACCTTAATTTTATATTTTAAGGTTGCAACCTTATATAAACTTTTTCACTTTTTCATATAGCCTCTTTGCAGACGATCCCAAAAGGTGTGCCCCCTTCTATGTGCTTTTGATAAGGCAGGCAGAGTGTGTTTTGCTCGTGTCCTATGTCTTCCCACACTTGGTACTGAAAAACCATGGAGCCTCCTCATTCTCTCACTACTTAGAGCTTATTTTCTCTCTCTTATTTGCTAGAGGAGATGGATGCCCTCAAAATGCAGTCTTGGATATCTCTCTCATCCAATCTGAGGTAAGACACTCCCATCGAATTTTTACTTTCCCTCTGAATTTTCTCGTTTTTCTCTGCCTATGCTGAGCCATCCTCCTGAATTCCCCTCTCTCTCTTTCTCTCTCTGCTCCTTTGGTTTTACTCTCGTTTTGTGGCTTGTGTGATTCATTCCCAGGTTCGCTGTTCCTCTGTACTTATCACTGGTTTTCTCTCAATTCATAATACTTAGCTTTACTTTTGTTGCTTTTTTGCAGACATTACTGTGTTTTTTCTGATATAATTTTCATAAATTTACATGGGTGCTGCTGTTTCTCTCACTACAAATCGCTTCTCTCTCTTTTTTTTTTTTTTCCTGAAATGGGGTTTTCTACCCTTCTCTTCGGCAACACACTGCCACACCTTAACTTTTCGAATGCATTTCCTCTTTTATGAGTTTGGGTTTGGCTGCTTGTGTAGAAACCCAATTCAAATGCCTTCAAAATTCAGAATATATGCAGCTGTTTGGGTGGTGGTTGTGTTTTTCCCTCCTCTTTTTGTAACAATTCGAAAGAAGGTTCGATTTTCAGTTCAATTTGGGCTGGTGACATTCTACATGGGTCTGTTTCTTCAAGGAAAGAAAAAAACAGAAAAAAAAACCATGATTGGAGTTCTTCTTAAGGTTTTGTTTGATTCTTAATATGGCATTTGCTTATTTTTATCAGGAAGCCAAGACCTAATGGAACTCCCTTCCTCCACCAAATTGAAACCTCTAAAAGAAGAGAGGTGGTTTGCCTTGGGATGTTAGCACCAAGAAAGTTTATGCAAAGGAGGAGAAAAATAGAAGTTTTTAAGGATGAGGCAGATGAGGCCGACCAGAAGAATTGGAGGAAAGTGATGCGAGACATTGAGGAGTCAGGTTCAGCTGTCTCAGTTCTCCGAAACCAAAGGTCGAGAGGTCAAGCTTTGCCGAAAGACCTGGTTTTGGGCACTCTAATGAGATTCAAGCAGCTTAAGAAATGGGACCTTGTCAGTGAGGTGCTCTCTCTCTCTCTCTCACACACACACAAACACACACGCACACACACATACACACACACACGCATGCTCAGCGCGTGCACAGGCAAGTCTACAAAGAAATTAAGGTGAATATTAGTTGAATTTCCATTTGTTCCATTTAAGAAAGGATGCAGTTTCAATAAGGCCTAGGCTTTATGAAAACAAGGTAAAGTTTCGCCTCGAATCCTCATCCAGAAATGCTTTGGGCATTGGAAATATCATGATGGCTCTAAAATTGATTTTTTTGGGGCGAAATGAATGGTCTAGATAATGTGTTACAATATACATTATTTTTAGGGCTTGAGATCCTAATTTTCTTTCACAACCATAATGGTAGAGGCCGAGATGATTGATTTGAAGGTTTTCCAACGCCAAAACTTTACTTATCTTGATACGGTATCAAAACATGTTCCTTTAAGAAAAATTAGCAGTTCAATGTATGCATTATTACGTTATTCCCCATTTTTTTTGGTGTTTCAGATCTCTAAGTAATCACCATGGCTATTCTTTTTGATAAATCACTGGAGAATTTGTGATAGTTAGTATAGTCTGATTTTCACTTCCATTTAGACTTTGTACCAAGATCAGTGAAATTAACTGTCCATGTATTTAATTACTTGGAAATTGTTTTCTTTGTCTTCCGTATCTTGCCTTTGATCTGGGTTTAAGCTTTTTTGGGGGTAATTGGAATTTGTCCCTGATATATATGTACTGGCTTGGTGGTTCATTTTATTGTCATTTGAGCATTTTATACAGACTCTTTATCTTGATTTTTGTATGGACATGGTTTGTGTTTTAAAATTCATAACATTTGAACCCTTCTTTCTATGTTAGATTTTGGAATGGCTAAGGTGCCAACATTGGTGGGACTTCAATGAGATGGATTTCCTAATGCTTATTACAGCTTATGGAAAACTTAGGGATTTCAATAAAGCCGAGAGGGTCTTAAGATATATGAACAAGAAGGGATATCCTCCCAATGTGGGCTCTCACACCGCCGTTATGGAAGCATATGGGAGAGCTGGTCAATACAACAAGGCAGAAGCCATATTTCGAAGAATGCAATCTTCTGGCCCTGAACCCTCAGCCTTGACATATCAAATAATACTCAAGACTTTTGTTGATGTATGTATGCTTGTCTTTGTACCAATACTCACTCTTTATCTTTCCTCAGGAATTTTATAATCACCTATATGACTTTTTTTTCCTTCTGTGAGAGCCCATATATTATTCTTAATTGTAATGAAGTATAAATTGCTATTTATTAGCAGAATATCTTTGATTAATTTTTCTATGGGCTTTCAAGTTTAACTTTGGAATTACACCCCCACATACTTACAAGCTTGGCCTCACTAAGTGTGAGGCCGAATGATCTTTTCAACTTTCTGTGATCCCTCCTTACTTTTTCTATGGTGCTTTTGAGGTTTTGGTTCTATATGGTATATCTTCTAATTAAATAGCCTGTGAATGGGATGTCGTAGGCTGGGAAGTTCAAAGAGGCGGAGGAGATCTTTAATAGCCTTCTGGACAATGAGAATGCACCACTGAAGCCTGATCAAAAAATGTACCACATGATGATTTTCATGTATCGGAAAGCAGGAAACTATGAGCAAGCTCGTAAATTATTTGCAGACATGGGTGCTAAAGGAATGACACAATCTACTGTTACTTTTAACAGTTTAATGTCCTTTGAGACCAATTTCAAGGAGGCTTCGAATACATATGACCAGGTAATATATGGCTGAACGCACTCTCTGTCTCTCTCTCTCTCTCTCTCAAGAGTGTGTGGGCTCTCCCTCTCCTTCTCTCCTGCTCCCTCCATCCCTCCATCCCTCCCTCCCTCATTCCCTCCTTACATATATAAATATGTGTGCGGGTGTTCATTGTCAATTTCATGCAGGATTGCTACCTTTCCTATAGCATGCTACAGCTCAGTGCAGCTAATACATGTATCAACCAGATCTTTCGTTCTCATTGTTGATATGAGAATAATTGATAGGCTTTCATGTTGTTTGCCATTGTTTTTTTTGCAATGCAAATCTATAATCTTCTCTCCTGTAATTGTTCTCTGAACATATATTCTATTATGGTACTAGAACCAGTTTGAGTGTTGGGTTTTATTTTGCCTATCCAATATGCCTTTTGCTCCAATATCACTTCACTCTTGATTTACCGATCTATCTCTAAGTTATTTGTCTATGGAAGGCGCTTTATTGTCTCAAGCAAGCTCCATAGACTTGGTTGATCAGTTTCTTCTCATGAACTGCCAAAAGGGGTTAATTGTCTCAACGTTTTTAAGAACAATAGGTTCTGATGAATCATCCAGGCTAGCTTTCTTATTTCTTTGAGCTTGTAGCTCTTCACTACAATTACGTTATCCTCACCATTCAATGGCAATACGTATGCATCTTGTGTTCAACTTACAAATAATGAGGTGATTGATACACTTCTCAAGCTGAATGTTCAGCATGAACAGAGTATGGTCTACCCTTTCTGATACACTATGTATACAAGTGTTTGTTTTGTAGTGTTGTGTCGCTATCTCAAAGAATGGATGTCTCTTATGCAAGTCATGTAATCAGTTCCTTCAGTCACCTCAGATATCTCTCTTAATGGTTGTCTTCTTATCATGTCATGCATATGTCAATGCATGACATAAGAGCTTCCTGTGTTGTTCTCTTAGGGCCTGTTTGGGTACCTGGATTGGACTCTCCAGGGTAAGGCTATTCAGGTATTGGGCCCTTATCCCTTGTTTGGGTAATACAATCCTGCGTGGATAGCTGAATCCCGGATAGTGGCCGATCTATATTTTTGGGCCAAAAACGTGGAGGATGCTATTCCACCAAAATGGGTGAATAGGGCCATCCACGGTTTTTTGGATTGGCCAATCCCCGTCGGACCCGAAATTTTACAATTCATTCAAGTTAATTTGGAACATTAAAGTCCACGAATCACAAAGACATCTTACTTAAATATAAAATTATATATTACATATTTATATTTATGTTATTAATATATATTTTACATATAATATAATAAATATTTATATTATCTATAATAAAATATATATTAATAACATAAATATAAATATGTAATATATATACCATAATATAATCTGTAATATAATGTATTTTGTATTATTTATTAATATATATTTCTCCACCTCCTAAAGAGAAAGTAGTTTTGTTATATAATATAATATAATATTTTTATAATATAATATATAATATCATATACGATACAAGTAATATATAGATTATATATAATGTATATAACATGTATATTATATATAGTAATATATATATTATGGATATATATTATATTATACATAATATACAATATTATATTATATATCAATATATAATATTATATTATATATCAATATATATGATATATAATATATAATTATATAACATATAGTAGTATATAAATACATATATTATATAAGGGTGCGGTTTGTATAGAGCCTAGGCTCTAACAATCAAATTAGAGCCTACCTTCAAATAGTGTCGAGAAATGTAGTTTCAATACTGGAAATCTTTGTAATAGCCTTAAAATATATTTTCATATTTATTTATAAATTTTAAAGATTTAAGAATAGTGTAGATCGACAGATCTATGAAAACTTGAAAATATTGAAAATTGACGTTCCAAAAATGCGCTACAAAATACGCTATTTCCAAAACTTGAAATCCATTTTTTTCTCATTTCTATGCATCTTGATGTCGAGATGATCAATTTGAAGATATTTGGGCATCAAAACAACCTCTTCTAATGAAAATTTTGAAGTAGGCTTCAATTTGATTGTTTAGAGCCTGAGCTCTATATAAACATTTCCGATTATATAATACAATTACATTAATAAAATAAATATAGATATAATAAAATATAATTTATATATAATATAATTTATATTATAGTATACTTTATACATCATATTTTATTATATATTTATATAATATGTATAATACATTTATGTATTATACTATAATATTATATATTTCCTCCATGTTATATATATATATTATATATAATATGTATGTACTAATTGTATAATATATACTATAGTATATAAATATCATATATTACATATATTATACATAATAAATATATATTAAAAATTATGCAATTACATTAATAAATAAATATAATATAATATAAAATGTATTATATATAATTTATATTATAGTATATTATTTATAATTTATATTATAGTATATTATATATAATTTTATATCATAGTATATTAAATACATCATATTTTATTATATATTTATATAACATGTATAATATACATTATGCTATAATATTATATATTTCCTCTATGTTATATATATTATATATAATATATATACTAATTGTATAATATATGGGAAAAGTTTATATAGAGCCGAGGCTCTAAACAATCAAATTTGAGCCTACCTCAAAAAGTTCACTAGAAGAGGTTGTTTTGATGCCTAAATATCTTCAAATTGATTATCTTGACATCAAGATGCATGGACATGAGAAAAAAATAGATTTCAAGTTTTGGAAATAGTGTATTTTGTGACGCATTTTAAGACCGTCAATTTTCAAGTTTTCATAGATCTGTCGATCTACACTATTTTTGAAGCTTTGAACTTTATAAATAAATATGAACATATATTTTAAGGCTATCACAAAGATTTCCAATTATGAAACCACATTTCTCGACACTATTTGAAGGGAGGCTCTAATTTGATTGTTTAGAGCCTATGCTCTATACAAACCACGCCCATAATATATACTATAGTATATAAATATCATATATTACATATATTAAAAATAAAACAATTACATTGATAAAATAAATATAAATATATAACACATATAATATGATACAAATTATAATATATATATATATATATTATATAATATACTATTATATATTTATCTTATAATGTATTATTGTACTATTTTGTATTATTGTTCTATAGTATATACATTATATAATATAATTTATAAAATATTTATAACATATTTATGTATTATACTATAATATTATATATTTCCTCTAATGTTATAAACTATAGTATCATATAAAATAATATATTATATATATAGAATATTATTAATATATAAATAATAAAATATTATTTATAAATTATATATTAATTATTATTGCATTATAATTTATATATTAAGTATATAATTTATATGTAAATAAAATATTATAATAATATATGAAAAATTGTTTCATGCAGGCTGGACCACATTTCTACATATGCGGTCCAAAAGTGTAAAGCATAGAAACTAACACTCCAAATGTTTTCTTAATAAAATTATTATTTCTAGATTTTAAAATTTATGTATTTTTCATATTCACGATCTCCATGTTAGAGATTACATGTCCTTAAAAATTAAGTCCAAAAATCCATCTCAAAAAAGATTTTCTACATATACAGTCCAGAAGTGTAAAGCATCCCTCTTAAAGATGGATGCAAGTAGGTGGTCCATCTAAAAACAATAGAAACTAACAGTCCAAATGTTTTCTTAATAAAATTATTATTTCTAGCTTTTAAAATTTATTTATTTTTCATATTCATGATCTCCATGATAGAGATTACATGTTCTTAAAAATTAAGTCCAAAAATCCATCTCAAAAAAATATTTTTAAGAGGCTTTCTACATGTGCAGGCTTGGCCCACATGCTAACCAGGTCCATAATATATTATATTATAAATTATGAATAGTGAATGGTGAATATTGTGTCCACATGTGAAAACAAGTGCACAGGGAATGTTTCCCCACCTCAATAGGTGTTTTATTTTACAATGGATTAGACCATTTCATGGTAAAAGTTTTTACCATGGTATTTTATTTGCATATGCATTTGTACGAACCTAACGTATTAAATGCGATTTACATATGTAAATATTTCTCAAGGAATACTTTATGCACAAACCAAACGTACCCTCCTAATAGAATCTTTGGAATGTAGGATATCTATACATCAGGATACAATGAAAGGAATACGAAAAAAAATAAGGATTGCATCTTAGTTAAGAAATAATATTGAAGTTTGGAATCAATGGGAGAAGTTAATCAGTATAAAATTAAATGTAGGGTAATAACATAAAAATTGCAATTGAATATCCATGGATTCACATCTTCCAAGCAATCCAAATAGTGGACATGCATATTCCATATTTCTTATTAGATGCTATCCAAACGGCAGACACCCCTATCCCAGGGACAGACCAATTCTAGGATAACCCAATTCCAGGAGAAGCCTATTCCCAGGATAGGCTTCTCCAGGTACCAATGTTCGCAAAATCGAACCGGAACGATTAACTGGACAAGGGCCCGGAAGTGATTTAACCGGCCTAACCGGTAAACCGGCTGATTCAACCGCTCTAACCGGGCAAGTTCAGAACAATAAAAAAAGTGTTGAAAAAAATAGAAAAGATACAAAAAAAATCCTACTAAAATATGAAAAGCATATAAAGAATGTGATTGAAACAAAACACACTCAAATGAAGTTGAAAATTAATGAAAAAAATGGATTTTAACGAATCTATTTGTGCTTAGGGGTATTTTTAAAATTTTTTGAAAAAGATGGGAAATATAAAAGTGAGTGTTAATGCCCAAAACAATTTTTAATCTTTACCATAATGTAAAGAATATTAAAATAGTGTTACCAACTCTTTTTTTTTAAAAGAAAATGAAGAAAAAATTAAGTTATATATAATATAGGCCCTTCTTTTTGTCAACCAAGTAGTAAATGGCGTATTGGTTAATGCGCCTAATATTAAAGGGCCTCTTTATAAGAGGTTTCTAGTTCGATTCCGGTGGGCAGGTAATTTTTTTGAACTCTTTTGAAGAACTCTTTTGAAGTCCAACGAAATGAAGTCTTAAAAAAAAAAAGCGGCGGAATTGAACCGTGATTGAGATAAAACTTAATCGTCAAAGTTAACCAGTAAACCATTCTGATATATCTGATATGAATTTGAAGTAGTATTCTATTTAAAGTTTAAAATACCGGTTGATGACCAAAACTGCCCAAAGCCGAAACCGGCCAATGGCTGGTTTCGATCTAACCGGGCGGTTAGCGATTAGATTGGCCGGTTTTGCGAACACTGCCAAGTACCCAAACGGGCCCTTAAGATCTTCACTTGACAGCCTATGCATATTTTGATTGGACAACAACCCAGATAGAAGGGAATCCACAACGCGGTACTGTCATTTATTGTCAGATTCACTTGTTTCTTGGTTATCAAGAAAAGAATAATAAGTCCAATCCCAAGATGGGGTATAGATCCTTGTCAGCTGCCTCTAGAGAGCTTGTGTGGCCCCAAGCTTTAGGTCCATCTAGTGTTTGAGTTTCTAGCTTTTAGATCTTCATGAGAGAGATAAATGTGCTATTCTTATCGCCTCACATCTTGAATGACAAATGAAACTCATGTCGGTAATTTGTGCTTCATTTTGAGACAGACCAGTTTTACTGGTATCATATTTTTCAGAATAAATAGCTGACATGTTTATCAAGTCTCTAACCATATCCATAATAGGCATAATTACCTTGTGAATAAACTGTCTTGCATCTACGGATGCTTATGTATGAGGGTGGGTGTCATGAGCACTTGCATATATGTTGCATCTGTAATCAGGGGCAGTTTGGCTCATCATCATCATCATAGCTTTTTTCCAATTAATTAGGGTCAGCTACAAGAATCTTGGTCCGCCATTTTGCTCTATTAAAGGCCATACCCTCAGTGAGGCCATAAGCCCTCAAATGTTTTCAGACTACTTCCAACCATGTCCTTTTAGGTCTACCCCTTGCCGTTTTCAGTCCTTCCACTTGAATTAACTCGCACCTCCTAACAGGTGTTTTACTTGGTCGGTGCCACACATGGCCAGCCTACCTAAGCCTACTCTCTCTTATCTTATCTCCTATTGGTGCCACACCTAAATTCTCTCGAATGGATTCATTTCGAATTCTATCCCTTCTTCTCTTACCACTCATCCATCTCGATATCGTCATCTTTGCTACACTCATTCTCTGGGTTTATTGTTTTTTGTCCGCCCAACATTTCGCCCCATAGAGCAAAGCCGGTCTCACAACTGTGCTATAGAACTTGCCCTTCAGCTTCATTGGTATGCGGCGATCACATAAAATTCCAATTGCATATCTCCACTCCGCCCACCCAACTCTAATTCTATGTGCGACATCTTCCTCGATATCTCCATTTTCCTGGATTATCGACCCAAGATATTGAAAGTGCAGTCTTTTTTGTACTTCCTGGCCGTTAGTCTTAACTACTTCCTCGTCTCTACTCCTATTATTACTAAACTTGCATTCCATATACTCTGTCTTAGTCCAGCTAATTTTAAGACCTTTGGATTTTAGAGTATCCCTCCAAAGTTCTAACTTTGTGTTGATGTTGTTTCGAGTCTCATCGATCAAAACTATGCAATTTGCGAACAACATGCACCACAGTACCTCATCCTGTAGGTGCCTAGTTAAATCGTCCATAACTAAGACAAAGGGATACGGGCTCAATGCTCACCCTTGATGTCGACCTATTGTTACTGAAAACTCACTCATCTCTCCACCAGTTGTTCGTATACTAGTTAGCGCTTCATCGTACATATTTTTCACCAAGCAATGTCGTGTCTAGAGACTCCTTTCTTTTCTGACACCCGCCAAATCAAATCTCGAGGTATTCTATCATAAGCTTTCTCTAGATAAATAAAGACCATGTGGAGGTTTTGTCCCTTTGCCCTAAATCAGGAGCGGATTGGCTATCATTCTTAATTGCTTTGTGTGTGAAGTGTGGAACTTATATGGGGCATCTTAAGCATTTTGGGCTTATGTACCAATATAAGGGAAAAAAGATCAAGGCTTCAACACATTCACAAAAAACAAAATAACGTGCTGTAAAATTGTGATCCATCAATCCTAGTCATGCTTAATTATGGATTTACTGCCATTTCACTAGTTTTCCTGGTAATGTTCTATTGACACATCCTAGTAATGCTTTTTTGTGGTTAACAAGTATATCCTTATATCTTTTTAGATGCATATCTATGAATAGCCACTAATGTTTTATTGAGATATTTTGATTTATTGCTTAGAGTAAGAATTCATGGCCTAATTCTTAAGTAAAATATGTGACCATCAGATGCAAAGAGCTGGCCTTCAGCCTGATGTTGCAAGTTATTCACTGCTGATAAGTACTTATGCAAAGGCCAGAAGGGAAGATGAAGCACTTGCGGTATTTGAGGAGATGTTGGATGCCGGTGTGAGGTTGGTAGTTCTATAGTTTTATTAGTTTGTTAGTTATTTGTATTTTGTTTTTAATTTCTGATTGATTGGCTGTTTTCTCTCTCTCTCTCTCTCTAAATTTGTCTTGGTGTGCATGTGTTGGTAGATAGAATAGATGATGTGTGTGTTAGAGAGAGAGAGTGAGAGAGAGAGAGAGAGATTTTACGATTTTGCACCTGATTGAAATGTTACCATTTGTCCATTGTTATCTTCTCAGGCCCACTCGTAAAGCATATAATATTCTACTTGACGCATTCGCCTTAACTGGGATGGTAGAGGAGGCTAGGACTGCGTTCAAAAGCATGAGAAGAGACAAGTAATCTTTTCTTCTCATTTCATCTCTGTTTTGGGTGGGCATCAATCCATGATTGTTTGACCCTATTGCTTCTCTCTCTCTCTCTCTCTCTCTCTCTAGGTGCCACCCTGATCTATGTTCGTATACCACCATGTTAGCTGCATATGTGAATGCATCTGATATGGACGGAGCAGAGAAGTTCTTTGTGAGAATGAAGAGAGATGGTTTTGAGCCCAACGTCGTGACATATGGTACACTCATGAAAGGTTATGCCAAAGTGAACAATCTAGAGAAGATGATGGGTATATATGATGAGATGAGGATGCATGGGATCAAGGCAAATGTGACAATCTTTACAATTCTCATGGATGCTCATGGCAAGCAAGATTTTGGAAGTGGTATTGTTTGGTACAAGGAGATGCAGTCCAATGGGTGCATGCCTGACCAAAAAGCAAAGAATATCCTCTTGTCTCTGGCAAAAACACCAGAGGAACAAAAGGAAGCGAAGGAACTGATGAGTGATGCCATGAAAGAACACGTGGATGGAACGGTTAATGAATTGCATCTTGTGTCGGATGATGATGATGATGATGATAATGGCAATGGTGATGGTGGTGGTGATGATGATGGCGATGATGATGACGACGACGACGACATTGCAGCAGAATATCCTTTTGTGGGAGTCTTTGAAAAAGTTTCACAAGAATAGAGGCAACAACTTTCCATAGTTCCTGTTGATGCTAAAAGGCGAGAATCTCTATGGTATAGCAGAGCTTGATTTGAACTAGTTTCCATGTAACATAGTCACAAACTGATTTTCCTGAGGGAAAAGTTTATATAGAGCCGAGGCTCTAAACAATCAAATTTGTGCCTACCTCAAAAAGTTCACTAGAGGAGATTGTTTTGATGCCCAAATATCTTCAAATTGACATCTCGACATCAAGATATATGGACATGATAAAAAAAAATGGATTTCAAGTTTTGGAAATAGTGTATTTTATAACGCATTTTTAGACCGTCAATTTTCAAGATTTCATAGATTTGTCGATCTATACTATTTTTGAAGCTTTGAACTTTATAAATAAATATGAAAATATATTTTAAGGCTATCACAAAGATTTCCAGTAGTAAAACAACATTTCTCGACACTATTTGAAGGTAGGCTCTAATGTGATTGTTTAGAGCTTAGGCTCTATACAAACCTCACCCTTTTCTTGATATCTTCAGCTATTCACCTTTTCAAGGTTTTTTTTTTTTTTTTTTTTTTTTTTTTTTTTTTTTTTTAAAAAAGAAAATTTTTCTTGGAATGTGATATGAGAGTCACATGGATGCCTACATATATGCATGGATTTATTGCAATTTAGTCACATGATGGCAACTTGTTGGGAATTCTCTAGCAAGTTTCACACCCGATACGCACGTGCACTTGAATCATCAAAGAAATGACAATCAGCACATATATGCCAACATGTAAGTACAGCATATATTAGTAATACCAGAAAACTGGGAGGACCTCAAGATTTACAAGATGACTGTTTACCATTAATATTTTCCAGCAATTCTACTTTTCAGGACAAATAAAAACTCCAGGGAGATAACTACAATGGTATTTGGATCCATTATTTGATATCATTTTTAGGACGCCTTTTTGGTCCAACTGTTCATCATAATATTTTCTTCATAAAATGACAAGTCATTCAAGAAATTTGTGAAATGAGGGACACAAAACTAACAATGGTGCTACATATTCATGTGCCTTTTAGATACCTAAGTGAAGTATTTCTCATTTTGAAGCCAGTACTTGCTGCTCATCTGGAGTCTCAACACTTCCTTTGAAGTCTGGTACTTTAAGAGAAGTATTAGGGAAGTGTTGATTCTATATCTTAAAACGTTTGATGAAGGTTTAACACCTAAATCAAGTATGCAAAACCTTATCAGAGGTCTAGGGTTTAAAAACTGAAGGCTATATCAAAATCAAATCATATAATCTAATACATTTTCTCTTTACATCTAGATCATTCAATATAACTTTGGATTGTATTCTATATACTTCACATATTAAGCAATCCATTTTTCTGATACCTACATCATTCAAAATCACTTTGATTATCCTTGAAGCAAAGTTTACATGAAAAAAAATAGTGAAAAATCATAATCTAGGATTACATGAAAAAAATGGTGAAAAAACATAATTTAGGATTACATGAAAAAAATGGGGAAAAAAAAAAAAACATAATTTAGGAATCCTCTCTAACATCATGTAGAATATCAATCTTTGAATCATATCCTATAGACTTCAATGACTGTGTTAACCCACTTAACACTTCAAAGATCTCAATTGATCTTGGGTTCCTCTTGTCTGAAGAGTAAAACTTAGCAACACTACCATTCACCTCAATTGAACTCCACCCTGGTATCTTTTGAATCCCTCTCTCTGTCATCACCACCTTCATTCTCGCAGCCTCTTTCCGCCTGCCTGCTGCCGCAAAAATTTTAGATAACAACTCATAATTTGCAGGGTTTGTAGGCTCTATCTTAATAAGTTACTCTATAGCATATTCAGCCACCATTACATTACCAAATGTGCGACAAGCTCCATGTAATGAGCTCCAAACTACACTATCCACTTCAATAGGCATCCTTTTTATCAACTCCAGTGCCTCTTCAATCCTTCCGGCTCGCCCCAGAAGATCAACCATGCATCCATAATGCTCAATTGTAGGAGTAATATGGTAGTCATGGGTCATAGAATGGAAGTTTCTAGAGCCTTCATCGACCAAACCAGCATGTGTACATGCACATAAGACCCCCACAAAGGTAATGCCATCTAGCCTTGCTCTCTCCTCTCTCATCCTTCTAAAGATTGCTAATGCTTGCAGGCCATGGCCATGCATTGCGAGCCCACCGATCATGACATTCCAAGTGACCTCTCTCTCTGTCTCTCTCTCTTATCTCCGCGAACACACAAACCACTTTCTCTATACACCCGCACTTTAAATACATATCGATCAATCCATTAGAAATGAGTGATTTCCCCTTAAATCCATTATTGTTAGCATAATTAAAGATCCATTCACCCATCTCCAGAACTCCTAATCTAGCAGAAGCTGACAACATAATCACCAGAGTCGCATTGTTAGGCTTTGCATTCAACCTTAGCATCTCTCTAAACGTTTCCAAAACCTCACAGTGAAAACCACCATGTGCATAGCCCCCAAGTATGGCGTTCCAAGAAAACAGTCATCTCTCCCAAAGCCTTTAAAGCTGACCCCAAATCTCCATTATCAACATAACCCACCAAAAGTGTGTTCCAAGAAATTGCATCCTTCTCCACCATTGAATCAAGAAGCTCTCGAGCCACACACGTCCCCCAATTTTGCATAACCCCCAACCATGATATTTGACGAGATCACATCATTCTCAGGCACAATATCATAAAAGTAACGAGCTGATACCAAATCATTAGAGAGTATATAGCCCTGTATAATTGAGGTCCAAGAAACCACATTTCTTTGAGGCATTTGATCAAACACCCAATGAGCCGACAAAATCCTTCCACAATTTGAGTACATATCAATCAATGCCGTGCCCACAAAAAATTTATCTTCAAGTCCGGTCTTAACAATTATACAATGAATCCATTCTCCTTCTTAATTTAATTTAGCACAGGCTCTCATAATGAAAGAATTTAGCACATGCTCTCAGAATGAAAGGGAAGGTGAAATTATTAGGTCCAACATCTCTAGAATGCATGTTTTTGTACAACCCTAGTGTTTCCAAGAAATATCCATTCTCTACCTATTCTTTGAACATAGTGTTATAGAGGACCACATTTGGTTGAAGCATCTTGTTGAAGAGTGGGCGTGTGTAATCAATGCTATTTTTAATGGCACAAAAAGCGACGATTTTCGGGGGTAAGAAGCAATTTTGAGAGAGATTTTCAGTGAAAATTGGGGCATGAATCTGGTAGAGTTGCTTAAGGGTGCTACATCTGTGCAAGAGAGAGTGAGTCTCTGTTCTATGAGCCTACCATGTGAGAGCTCAGCTAGTTTTAAAGTGCTCTTCCCTATTTTAGCAGAGGTGGAGTAATTGAGAGGAGGTAATGCCTTAAAGAGTGAAATTTCCTCAGGATTAGGTAGTGGAAATACCCATAATCAATGATAAAGCCGTAGGGTGGGGTCAGGGTCCACTTAACCTGGACCCTACAAGATACCTAAAGAGTTAGGTTCAAGTCCTAAAAGGTCCGACTGCGTTGTTATGTTGGAGCAATTTGTGTCAACCAAAACTCAGCAAACATTTTAGTTGGAGCCCCAATTTTAAAGTCCGGGTTTCCATGAAGCTTGCAATTTTGAATGGACGGTTAAGATTCTCCACGATAGCGGGAATCTCAAATGGACCGTAAGGATGTAAAAGGTTTGGGTAGCCAAGTGTGCGGGTTCGAGTACTAACGGCCACTTTGTGCATAAAAAGCCAAAGGTTAGGAGTGACTCCAGCTCACCCCTCCTAGGATTTTGTGTAGGAGGGACCAACATAGAGTTACGGCTTTTTTTTTCTTTTTTTTTTAAGCTTTTTATGCTTCCCTTACAATATAAAACTTATATATTTTCCTTTATCCCACTGTCCATTCTGAATGGACGGCTAGGATGGCTCCAATCGTAATGTCACGTTTTGATCTGATAGGTCAAAATAGAATCTCAAAATACTTTCAATCACCTATGCAATAAAGCATATTGTGTGTTAGGTTTTGCACTGCCTTATGCCCGCACCTCCCCCCACCATGCGTCTCTCTCTTAACAACCTTTCCCTCTCTCTACAAAAGTATCTTCTACTAATAACTCTATTAAAATTCTTTCTTTCTCTCTATATTAAGTAATTGTAAATAAATAATTATAGTAAAATTCTCTCTCTTTCTCTGGTAATAATCTATTCCATTAAATTTGTTTTATATAATTTTTTAAAAAATCAAAACTCCTGAATTAATATAATAAAAATAAATAAATTAAATTAGAGAGATTTATTTTATTGTCATGTTGTATTTTAAACTTTATTTTGATTATAAAATAAATTTAATAAACAACATACATTCATGATGCGATGAGTTCTCAATATTTTCATATTTTTTACACAATAATAATGTCACTATTTCTTTTAGAAACTTACAAAATTAAATTTTTGAGAAATTATAATATATATTTTTTTAAAACCTCCTATATGAAAGTGTTTTATATTATTTTTTATATGAAAAATTGTTTATCTAATTTTATAATATGGAAGTGTTTTTCTAATTTTTTAAAATTATATAAATGTAATGTTATAATATTATGTTATAATTAATAATTATACAGACATCCAGACATGAAATCATCTTCTCAATATTCACCTACTTTTACAAAGTAATGAAAGTACATACAACATCACTCCTAATTTCTTAGAAACTAAAAAACATTATTTTAAAAAGTTATATTGATTTTTTGAAAAAAAAAATGAAACAAAAATTGTTGATTCAGCCGATTTTCCAATCCAATCCACCCATCCGACACAGATATGGGTGAGACTGGTTGGTGTTACCGATCCATTTCTTAAACATTGTTAGGAAATATCAAATTCCTTGATACGTAATGGAAGTAGGCAGAGACTTCGGATAAATAGCATATGGAAAGATATTGAAATCTCATTCATTATCTGCCTTCTCTTTTTAGAATTAGGTACTTAACCAATTTTTATCTCTTTTATTTTTATTTTTATTTTTATTTTTTTATTATTATTATTTTTACTGTGATACTTATGGGGAGCCTCATAATTAGGGCTGCTAACCGGCCAGCCCTAGCCTCCGCCCGAGTCCCAATAGGGCCGGCCGAGGCCATAACCGAGCGAAACCAAGAAGGCCAGGGCCAAGGCTCTTCCTAAAAACAAAAAAAACTAAAAAAAGAGGGGCGGGTAGGGCCGCACCGGCCTTGGCCCAAGTCCTACCTTCTGGCCGTGTTGCCCAGGCCCAGGCCCTAGTTTTTTTAGGGCCATACTGTGATGAATTAAGTTTGCGCAACAATTATTACTTTCAGCAATAAAACTTTTCGTCATAGAATAAATAAAAATTCAATTTATTAGATATTTAAATGACCCATGCTAATTCAGACCAAGTTAAGTTGGATTAATGCAATTACATTGGACAACATTTTAAAAATTCAGAGCAGGTACCAACATCGAACGCCCATTTGCTCAGTCAATGTATTAATTATTAACTGTAGACATATTAATTCTAATATTTAAGAAAACCATATGCTGGCTCATTTAAATACCAATGGGCCTCGCTCATGATATCATTCCCATATCTTAGGAGTGGCAAAGCGCTGGGCGATCGGGCCGGGACCATAGAAGTCGGCCAGGGCCTGGGCTGGATGTGACGATCGCGAAGTTGCTAACTAACTGTTTGAAACCGAAATGCTACAATGTGCGTGCGGGTGCGCGCACGCACACATACACACACACACACACACACACACATATATATATATATATATATATATATATATATATATATATATATATATATATATATATATATGGAAAAAGCTGGGATTAGCCCACTGGTTCATATGAACATATGAGCCCAACGGCCCATATTAAATCGGGACCGATCTAGCTATCACATGTGTCTGATAGTGTTTGAATTTTATTTTATTTTTATAAATCTAAACCACTTGAAATTTTAGGCACGTGTTTATCAAAACTAGGTAAATCTTCGACAAATATCAAAAAAAAATTTACATGAAATAAATCTGAGCCATTGGGTGTTTATTGTAGCAGTACACAAATGGGCATACATGGATTTTTTTCCTATATATATGGGAGTGGATTATGTACGCTCAGTCTTTGACCGCTACAGTAAATGCCAAATGGCTTAGATTGAATCTAGACCGATCTGACGTTCACGACCTCATTTCGTATTTCGTATTTTAATTTTAATTTTGTTTTTTATAAATCCAAATCACTTGAAATTTTAGGCGTGTGTTTTTCTTATCAAAGCGCACCTAACAAAATAAAATAAAATAAAAATTTGCAAAAACATTTGACCAAAATACCCCCAAAACTTTTTGGGGGTATTTTGATCAATTTATTTTGATATTTTTCGTAAATTCGCCTGTTTTTGAAGAACACGCACATAAAATTTCAAGTGATTTGGATTTATAAAAAAATTAAAAAATTAAAATTCAAACACTTCAGCAGTACGCCCATGGGCATACATAATCTTTTTCCTATATATATCTATAATTTTGCAGAATTTATCAAAATGCACC
The DNA here is from genome assembly GCF_054954075.1 of Amborella trichopoda. NCBI lineage: Eukaryota > Viridiplantae > Streptophyta > Magnoliopsida > Amborellales > Amborellaceae > Amborella > Amborella trichopoda. The sequence continues at coordinate 2,014,839 of NC_142337.1, read as the reverse complement.
TGAAAGGTTTATTATTTAACACTTTTCCATTTTTACTTAATTTCAGAAAGCACATCACTATCAAAATTCACATAATTATGAGTTAGAATAATTGAAAAATGAGAAAATCGTTAAATAGTTATTAGGTGTATTTTGATAAATTTCTCTAAATGTTTAAATTACATGTGAACATTATTCTATACTCCAAAATCCACAAAATTTAGTAGAAATCTTCCAAATTTTGAACAAATTTATGGCTCTAACTGCGGCATTCTTCGGAGAAAAAAAAAACACAAACAGTTGGGCATGGCGAGCGCTGTACAAACAGTATGCGGGCAAGCTTATGGTGCGTAAAAATACAGCATGTTGGGGATCATATGCCAAAAGGCCATGATCATCATGCTCCTGGCCTCTTTCGTGCTCTGCTTCCTCTACTGGTTCTCCGGGTCGGTGTTGATAGCCATAGGCCAAGCAGAGGACATTGCAGCTCAAGGTCAGATACTTGCTAGAGGTCTCATCCCTCAGCTCTTTGCATTTGCTCTGAACTGTCCCATGCAAAGATTCTTACAGGCTCGATATGTTAGTAGTGGGAATGGAGGGTGGGTATTTTAGTACTGGGAATGGAGGGTGTGGGACATTATGTCTAGGCATTGCGGTGTTTCTTTCACCCTTCACCCCAAATTTGACATGGACCTCCTCTGTATTTTAGCAATGGAAAAAAAAAAATGTTTCAAAAAGGAAAAAAACAAATCTGGCAAATGATTCTTTCTACAAGCACGTTTTTTTGTTGGAACCAATGGTTTAAAAACCGGATCGGTGACCCGGATCGGGCTTTTCAAAAACCGATCCGGATCGGCGAATCCGCGATCCGGATCGGAATCGGGTGAATCGGTCAGAATAAAGCTTCAAAAAAATCCGAAAAAATTATTAAAATTCATTATAAATATTGGTTTTTAGGAATTCAATAAAAAATGAGGGTACTCCATTAAGAATTTTCATGTTTTTGAATGAATATGCGAATATTGATATGTTCTTTCCCTGCATGAACCGCCATTCAGCATTTAATTTACAGTATTTCGTGCTCATCCCTACACTGTTGTTGTTGGGACTCGATATGTGAATAATATGGCTGGGATAGGGTGGCCTCAGAATCATCATCTCTCTCGTTTTCTCTTTGAATAATATGGATTAAAAAAAAAAAAAAACAAATTTTCAAAAAAATCTATCATGGATTAAAAAAAAAATCACAAATTTTCAAAAAATTCTATCATGGATTACAAAAAAAAATTCGATCATGGATTAAACAAAAAAAATCACAAATTTTCAAAAAATTCAATCATGGATTACATAAAATTCGATCATGGATTACATAAAATTCGATCATGGATTACATAAAATTCGATCATGGATTACAAAAAAAAACAAACAAAAAAAACAAAAAATTCAATCGTGGATTACAAAAAAAGAAAAAAATAGTTCGATCATGGATTACAAAAAATTCAATCATGGATTACAAAAAACTCTATCATGGGTTACAAAAAAAGCAAAAAACAAAAAATTCAATCATGGATTAAAAAAAAACAAACAAACATTTCAATCATGGATTACAAAAAAAAAACAAACATTTCGATCATATATTACAAAACATTCGATCATGGATTACAAAAAATTCTATCATGGGTTACAAAAAAAAAAAAAAAAACAAAAAAATCGATCATGGATTACAAGAAAAGAAAACAAACATTTCGATCATGGATTACAAAAAATTCTATTATGGGTTACAAAAAACCAAAAAATTCGATCATGGATTACAAAAAAAATCTATCATGGATTACCAAAAAAAAAAAAAAAAAAAAAAAAAAAAAAAAAAAAAAAAAAAAAAAAAAAAAAAAATCCGTACGGAATCGCCGATTCACTGTTCGGACTCGCCGATTCCGTACAGTGAATCGGCGATTCACTGTACAGAATCGTCCGGTTCTCTCTAGAACCGGACGATTTCCGATTTTTGGGCGATCCGGTTCCTTTTTCACTATTTTCGAGTCGAACCGGGCGAGTCCGGTTCGACTCGGCGTTTTTTAAAACGCTGGTTGGAACATAAATGTTTTCTGGAAAAAAGTTCTTCTTTCTTGGAAGTGGAATGTTATAAAAGTATAAAGAAGTTTTGAATACATGTGTTTGGTAACTTGCGGGGAAGAAGTTTTGGGTAATTGTGTTTAATAACAAATATATATTAACAATATAAATGTAAATTAAATATATAATGTATAACATAATCTAATATATTATATTTATATCATCATCATCATGGTCTTTTTCAATTAATTGAGGTCATACTCTATTAAAGGTCATACTCTCAATGAGTTCATAACTCCCCATATCTTTTTGGATTACTTCCAACCACGTCTTTTTAGGCCTACCCCAGGCCCTTTTCAGTCATTCCACTTGAACTAACTTCGCTTCATAACAGGTGTTATGCTTAGTTGGTGCTACACATGGCCGGCCTACCCAAGTCTACACTCTCTCATCTTATCTCCTATTACTGTCACACCTAAATTCTCTCTAATGGATTCATTCTGAATTTTATCCCTTTTTGTCTTGCTACTCATCCATCTCAACATCATCATCTCCGCTGCACTCATTCTATGGGTATATTATTTTTTGTTCGCCCAACATTCTGCCCTACATAGCAAAGGTGGTCTCACAGTTGTTCTATAGAACTTGCCCTTCTGCTTCATTCGTATAATTCTATCTACAACATCTTTCCCAATCTCTCAATTTTCCTAGATTATCGACCCAAGGTATCAAAAGTGCAGTCTTTTTATACTTCCTGACCGTTAATTTTAGCTACTTCTTCATCTCTACACCTATTATTACTAAACTTGCATTTTATATAATATATATGATATTTATATATTATATAGAATATAATAAATATATTATATAAAACAAATTATATTAATAAAATAAATATATAATATAATATAATATAATATAATTATAATATAATATAATATAATATTATAATGTAATATTATAATTACACTATATTATATTATATTAATAATACAAGTATTATGTATTAGGGTGGATATATTATACATATATTGTTTAATATATAAATAAAATATTATATAATATATTATAGGAGAAATATCCCCGTACCCTTTATTTTGGTTTTCTTATCTCAATAGACCGATTCAAAATGTATCTCCTAACTCTTTGACTAACTTTATTATTTTTAACTATTTTTTTAGCCTTAACAAATATAAAAAAGATATGTTCATTCTGAACTCGTTCTTTCTTTACGTGATATATTCACGTAGAGAGAAAAAAATGATGGTGTTTAGAAATGATATGTATTTCTTATATTTGTTTGGGGCAAAAAAATAAGTTTAAAGTGGATAAAATTAACTTAAGGGGTTAAAATAAAGATATAAAACTCAAATTTTTTTTGACCCAATATATGTTTTGAAACTTTGGGTCTATTGAGATATAAAACTTAAAAATAAAAAGTATGAATATATTTTCCCTATATTATATTGTAAATAGTTATATTGTGAATATGTTTGGAAAGTTTGGGTTCCAAGGCTTCCCGGGAACTTAAAACGTCTCATTTTAAAAGGCGAAAAGAAACTTTGGGGAAATTTGGGGTTCCCACTACTATAGCAGTTCCCGCATAGCCAAACACGGAAATGTTACAGTATGAGAAACATTATATTTCGAAAAGTTTTCTTTCCTGCAAACAATCACGTATTAAGAGAGACAAAATGTAGTGAATATCAACCGTCCATTTAAAAAAAGAAATAATGATGTAAATCAATGCCTTAGGGTACTTGTTTAACCCACAAATTTTGTATAGTCGAATTTAGGAAAATAAGAGATCGATTTCAAGTTCTTGAAAGGCTAGATATAGCCAGTTATGAAATGGACAGCCTCTGATCCTCGAATTCAAAAAGAGTTGTATTTTAAATTATTTCTCTGAGATTATCTACAAAGAAATTATTTATTTTTCGTACATGGAGATCTCAATTTTTCTTGTCTCTTAAATTTCAAAGTAAGCATTCGTAAGAATGTCATTAAATAGGTACAAAATTCTAAAAAAATATTCTTGGATTTCGTGACTCACCAAGCCATCCAATTTGATATCAAATGAGTGGAAATGATTATGATATCCAAGTACAAAAGATAAATGGCATTTTTGTAGATAATCCCTATTTTTCTTCACCTTCTTCATCATAGCAAGAATAAGGTTTGTGCCAAAATTTAAGGTTATTAAATGCCCTTTAAGGCCCTCAAAATAAATGGGGAATACTGCAGGAATCTACCCAAGACAAAATGCTTTTTGGGATTTCCAACATTGTTATTAGAGGTTGAAATGAGAACCCTATATACCACCCAAGCCGAGAAGGAAGTTTGAAAACCCCACCTTAGCTGCCATATTTATTTATTTTTATTTTTTATTACTATTATTTTATCTTTTAGGGTAGGCACTATCAAACTTTGAAACACCCTAGTCTGGGATATCTCCTCTTATTATAGGGAGTAAAACCTAGTAGTTAGATTTTTAAACATCAAAATGAGGATTAATAGTTTTATTTTAGGATTATATACCATGAGACCATTTATCTTTGTTAGATAGAAGTCACAATTGATACAAGCCATTAGATGTTAAATTGAATAGCTTGCGGCCTAACATAAAGTTCGAGAAATTTTTATTGAACTTTAAGTCTAGTCAATGACATACTTAAAACCTGATGGACATGAGAAATGGTCTCTTTATATACTTTTTCTTTTAAAATTAGAAATATAGAGCTTGCAAAAACATAAGATTATATATTGTGAGACTACTTTCCTTTAAGATAAAAAGGTTACACCCTTACCCATCAAATACAAAATCATTGGCCTAGCGCTGTTTCACAAAGTATGAGAAAAACTTTCTTAAACTTCAAGTGCCATCAATGGCAAATCCCCCATCTGCTCATTTGCCTCGATGGCTATTGTGATTGTTACAATTCAAAATTTTTGGACAATTCGATCTAAAAGTTTTGGAATACAAATCTAATTTTATTTTATTTTTTCGAAATACTTAGATATTGATTCTGAAGTGGATCTCAAGAAATTTTGGATAAAAAATCATGTTCTTTGACTGAGGGAGTAAATGTATAGTACGCTCCTCCGTGACTTTTCTATACGCATTCGAAATAAAATATTGCCCTGAGAAATGGTGTTCTAATTTATGGCTGGTTCTTGAATTAAAATTGTTCTTTATGTTGATAGATAAAACAATTAATATAAAATTATTTTCAATTTGCAGCTTGGAGATATGGTATTCTCAAGGGTTGGTGCTTATCTCAGGACTCCTACCTAATGCAGAAGTATCCTTGGATTCCATTTCAGTTTGGTAAGTTCCTTTCTTCTTTTTTTTTCTCTTTCTGGCAAGAAAAGAAAAGAAAATGTATTTAATATGGAAATTTGTCAAAATGCATCACATTATATTCATTTTTTAATTAAATTGGAAAAGATCCGAATCAAAATACATGTAATCAAGATTAATGAGTTGGAATAGTTGAATGTGGGTAAAATGTTACATAATTGATAAGTTGGGTATATTATGATTAGTTACCCTTATTTAATTTTTACAAATTTAATTTTATTGTATTGTTTATTTCATTTTAACTTAATTTCCTATTGTTCATGTTTAACTCCTGTTTTTTCTAATTTAAAAATTGAGAGAGAAGTGAAGGAACCAATCTAGAATTTGAAAGGTGGATTTTATTTTTTAAAATTATGATTTAATGGGTGACATGTTTGTTGTTTATTTTATGGGAAAGTATATGATGAGACTATTTATCTTTGGTGTAAGGTGGTCACAATACATCTTGACCACTGGATGGGAAATTGGGTGGCTGCATTTATTTCATTGACCAAGCTCAAAATTAAAAAGAATTTTTCTTGAACTTGTGATACACCCAAAGTATCAACTTTCACATTGGATGATTGTAAGTAATTGTGACCTCCCTATTTTAAAAGTAAATGATCTCATTGTATACAGTTCTTTATAATAAATGTACATGTTAGACAACTTATACTCTTGATTGTTTCAATTATACATTATGAACTACCTTAACTGGGATATGATGCTCATGTTGGGCATAAGTTATGCAGCAAGGTATATATGCATTATAGAATCTCCCATAATTTGTTTTTGCCCGTGTATATTTGATATATGTATGATACCTACCTATATTTAAGTTCCCCTACCCTAAGTTTCTCCTTCTCTCTAGTTATTAATGAAAATCGGATAGAGACCTTCTCTCTCACTGACTTACCCAAAAAAAAAAAAATTCCCCTTCTCTAAACGGTGAAAACAGGCATCCCGAGGCAATTTGACTTTCACCTGGTCGGGTTTTTTTGCTACCTTCCAGTGATTGTGAACTTAGAAATTTCTAGTCCTAAAAATTTTCATTATTAAATTTTTTAATAAAGATTATATTTATTATTCTAAATTATTTCCAAAATCTAGGCACTAATAAGAAAAAAGTAAGGAATTACTTTAATTTAGCGTTTATTTTTAAAATATATTTTATAGTGGAAACATTTGGAGTAGGAAATTCGAAGTTCACCAATAAAGTAGTGAACTCTAAACTTGGATTAGGTGGACTACAACCCGACCATGTTAGTCCAGGACATGATCGAAACCCAGTTGGGCCTAGGTCAAGTAGACCTAGACTCTGTTGGGTCCAAGTCAAGTGTCAAGTGGAGCCAGACCAAACCTTGCCCTTCACAACTTTGCTTAATATCTCAAGTTGGAATACATACACATGTTATTCTTGGGCTGCATGCCTTATTTATGTATATATGCATATATGTACGTATATGTATGTATATATGTATTATGCGGGTGGAAAACTTGTAAATTATTTGTTGATATAAAGAATAATTTGCAGCATCCGAGTCGGGAACGAGCTCAGGGCGCAGAGGCCGCGAACCGCAAAATTCTCAGTGGTGGTGGTGACAACTACATGTTTTATTATCAGCTTGATTTTGAGCATTGCAGTTTTGGTGTTGAAGAGACCATTGAGTTTAGCCTTCACTAGTTCTGATGAAGTGATTGAGGCTGTTCAAACCATGACTCCTCTTCTTGCATTATCCGTGCTCCTTAATGGAACACAACCCATTCTCTCTGGTACACTAACAAATCCTTCAAGCTTGTGTATGCATATATCTTTTACATCCGGCTTTCAGTATTTATTGTTAGTAAAGTCCGTCCATGAGAGAGAGGACTTCCACTTTTGACTCATCAAGGGCAATATCGGAATGTATGCCATTAGACTGTTGTAGTGAATAAGAGAATAAAATGGGAGAGATAAATTTAGGGAAAATTACAAATAACTCGTAAGGTTAGAATTTTTATGCAAGGTACATCAAATTTTTTCTCACTTTTAACCTCAAAGTATACTTTTTTGACAAATACACAGAATAAAAAATAAAAAATAGTCTAAACTACCCTCCTTGGCTTTTACCCACACTTCTCTCTCCTCAGTCCCACAAAAAGGCAGTCCGGCGTACTCTTTGGGTGGTTTAGCAGTGTAATGTCAGTTCAGTAAATAACAGTGGTGGTCAAGCACTGATAAAGAACGGTCTGGCAATAGGCCCATGTGTCTGATACTACCAAGAAGCGGTCCGGCAATAGGCCCAAACTGCGGTCGGGCAATGTCAAAGAGCGGTCCGACACTTTTTTTAGTTTGATGGGGTCTAGCAATGTCAAAGAGCGATCCGACAACCCATGTAAGCACACGTGAATGTCCAGTCAAAATTAAATTTTATATACAAAAAATGTATTTTTTTTATACTTTGGGGTATTTGCTAGAAAAATATATTTTAGGAAAAAAATGAGAAACAAAAATTTGATTGGAGGTAACTTGCCTAAAAAGTCTAGTCTTGAAGTTATTTGTAATTTTCCCATAAACTTAGTAGTCGACAGCTTCATTAGAGATATGCTCATGTGGCCCCTTTCACTCTCTCCTCTCCTCTCTCTCCCTTTCACTCTCTCTCTCTCTTTTCACTCTTTCTTTTTTTCTCTCTCTCTTTTTCCCTCTTCTCTCTATCTCTTTCTTTCTCTCTCTTCTCTCTCTCTAATTTCTAAAAAATACACTTTAACTATCTTAACAGGCAAAAGAGAGGACTTTATAGATGTCAAATTTTGGGATCCAGTTTAGAGTTACTAGTGAAAAAAAAACCTACGAATTCTTAAGAACTAATGCATGATTGTTTAAAAATTGGATGGTCTCTCTTCAATCTTTTTGAAAGCTTTTTTCCTCAAGTACATGGAGAACGTGTATCAATTTATTCACCTTTTTTCTTTTTGTCCTTTTTTTTCTTTTTTATTTTTTATTTATGTTTGTTGCATGGTTTAGGAGGTTACGGCCCCAAAATTTTGTGCCATAGAGTTACACCTAGACAAGGTTTTACCCAAGGGAGTAAATATACTATGGGAAAAGTATCCAATAAGATTGTATGTTTTTGACACAAGGAGGTCACAATTGACATTGATCATTAGATATAAATTTTAGCTAAGGGTGTGCAACTGGTTAGGTACAAAAATCAAATAAATTTTCTCGAATTATATGATACAACTATAGCTTTCAGATATCACATCCAATGGTTGAAAGTGATTGTGATCTTCTTAAACTAAAAATAAATGGTTTTATAGCATACAATTACTATACATATGCTCCGACATATAATCTTTTAGCTTACTATAAAGACCAGCTAAGGAATTATAAATTTGTTAATGCAGGAGTTGCTATTGGTTGTGGATGGCAAGCCTTGGTGGCCTATGTTAATTTGGCAACTTATTACCTAATTGGCCTTCCCATTGGATGTTTTCTTGGCTTTAAGACTGAACTAGATGAAGCTGTAAGTTGGCATACAAAAACTTGAGAAATAATTAATGCATATTAATTTTTATTTTTATTTTATTTTATTAAATTTATTAATATACACATTTTAGATGAACTATTTAACATTTTACCTGATCTCATTGATTTAATTTAAAAAAACTTATTGGAATAATTGAAAATGGATAGAACGTAAAATACTTGATAAATCCGACATATTTTGATGAATTCTACTTTTATTTTTATGTTCAATTCTCCTTTTATTCTTAATTTATTTACTTTTTATTTTTAATTCAATTTGGACTGGGGATTTGGTGGGGGCTGATTAATGGAGTGGGACTACAAACTGCAATTCTTATTGTTCTAACAGCCAGGACCAACTGGGATAAAGAGGTAAATCTAGTAGTAAGCATGATTTCAAAGTTTTTCTCTCTTCTGCCTGTTTCCAATGAGAAATCCGACCATCCAAGAATGAAAACAATCCCCTATCCTTTCCTTCTTTCTCTCTCCAATAGCCTCAAATTGTTTAAACTCTCTCTCTTAACCTCACTTTGTTTAAATTTACTCACTCTAGTAACCTCACATTGTTTAAATTTACTCTCACTCTATCTATTGGGCAAGCTTTTTATGATTCCTCTACAATACAGAAGTTCTATCTTTCCCTTTATCCAACTGTCCATTCTGAATAAAGGGCTAAGATTGCCCCAATCTCAATGTCACGTCTCTATACTATTATATTTTAAATTTTTTTTTATAAACCATTTTAACACCAAATTTTAGCCGTCCATTCTTCTATTAAACTTGCGCTAGTGAAAAATATAAAAAAAATATTTTCAATAAAATAAAATAACCAAAATACCCTTGAAAGATTCAATGGGTATTTTAGTCATTATATTTTATCAAAAAATTATTTTAAATATTTTTTATAGATGTGCCCCAATGAGAAGATTCCATGTACCAAATTTCATATTCATACAATTTGTATAAAAAAAAACTAAAAATAAAATATTTTGAGACATCGGATCTAATATCAAACGGTGAGTGACTCTCTTGATCAAAATTGGATGGTTGGATGGTAGGGAGAGGATAGAATTTCTATGTTGTAGGGGAAGCATAGAAACCTTCCCCTATCTAATAATCTCACCTTATTTATATTTACTCTGTCTCCTCCCCCTGTAAACCAAAAAAATAATCTCACATTGGTTTCCATAAGGCTTATGAAACCAAAATAAAGCCTCATCTCAAATCCTTGTCCGGAAAGCACTTTTGGCAACGAAATTAAATTTGAAACTAAAAAATCAATAAAGATCTTGTAGATCTATTAACACTTATATTTAGGGCAAAATGGCGGTCTAAATAATTTGTTACTGTTGGGCTCACCCAATTGAGAGCCATCTTGCACGAATGAGGATGGATATATGGAATAAATATATGCCAAAATTGATATGTGTGTATGAGTAGAAAAAAATTGCAATAAAGTAAATAACTTATTGGCATCGAGATTTTACGTCGTTTACCTTTTGAGTCTATGTCCATGGGAAAAAAGAAACAAATCCACTATAAAAATTATGGTTACAATGTTTTTTTAAGAAACAAGTTTTTTTAGACTCTCTGATTTCTTCCATAAGCTTTTCTCTCTCTCTCTCTCTGAGGTTCTTTTATCTGTTAGATGTTTTTTTGTTCTTTTCTAGAGGTTTTATCTCTCTTTTTGAAAAAAATGGTCTCACTCTCTCTTTTCTTCTTTCTTCTCTCTTTAAAAACATTGTAACTTTCTCTCTTTTCTTCTTCTCTATAAGAAAATGTTCTCTATATTTTTCTAATACACCAAGAAAAATCTCACATTCAATAGAGGAATACACAAACTAAAAAAAACCTAAACGCCCATATTTTCACATTTTATATAGGTCAATGAGATGAGTATCTCGTAACCTTTCTATCCCTTTTTAATTAATAGATAAGAGAAGAAACTCTACCCCAACAAAACCATCATCACCTGAGATCTTATTTGGGGAAGATGGCTTGGTCAATGAGTAATTTTTTTTGACTTTTCAAAACTACCCTTTAGGACAATTTCCCCTTCCACAATGGTATGGGGCATCCAACAATTACAATATATATATTTTTAGAGTTTAAAATCCTAGTTTTTTCTATTCAAACCAAGATAAACGATGTAATGGTTTTTCAATGCTTAAAATGTAATTTTTAATGAGTTATGAGATGAGGCTTTACTAATTTTGATAGAGTTACAGCTCTATCAATCCATTTTCCTTCACTCACACACTCTCTCCTAACCTCACATTATTTAAATTTACTCTCACTCTAATAACCTCACATTGTTTAAATTTAGTCTCTCTTTTAACCTCACTTTGTTTATATCTACTCTCTCTCATAAGTTCACATTATTTAAATTTATTCTCTTTTTTGGGTAAATTATTTAAATTTACTCTCTCTTCTATAATAACCTCTAATAACTTTTTATATTTTTTTCCTTTTCTTTTTCAGGTTGACAAGGCGGCTGCAGGAATAAAGCGCTCGAATGATGAAGCAACATTTGAAAATGGGGCGGCGGCTTAAAAGATTGTGTACAGCTTCTCTCTTTGGCGGTTGCTGATTATGTAACCGTGTTGTTATGATCTTGATCATTCTTGATTGATTAATAAAAAGTATGGAATATTGTCAAGAAAAAAAGAAAAAGAAAAAAAAGAGGACAAGTCCAATAGGCATGTACCCTGCCAAAAAAAAAACACAAAAAAAAAAAAAGATAAAAAAAAAAAAGTTAAAATAAACCAAACTAAACAAAAAAACCAAACTAAACAAAAAATAACATAAAAAATCAAATTACATATAAAAACCAAACTAAACAAAAAATAACATAAAAAATCCACATGAGCTAAAAAAAAATGTAAAACATGAATTTAGGAGAACTAAATATGAAAGTCCAAACGTTAGGGATACGTCAAAAAATTCAAAAAAAAGAAAGAAAATATATATAAAAAAGGACCTATGACAATAACAAGTAAAATATTACCATAAAAAATCCAAATTACATAGAAAAACGTATACATTGGTTTTATAATTTAATACATTTTTTATATGACAATAACAACTCACAAATTACCGTAAGAAAAATCCAAATTACATATAAAAACTTATATGTTGGTTTTATAATTTAAGAAATTTTTGATAATTTTGTAATAACCCCTACTTTTACCCGAATACTCGGCTCGGAAATTGATTGGTGGGTTACTTGGGGCTATCAACTCCAAAAACGTGGATTAAGAGAGCGGTGGAGGAGAGAAGAAGGGGCAAAGATTTTCTTCTTTGGAGATGCAAGAGAGAGAGTGAAGGGGAAGGAGGGCTTAGAAAGAGAGAAAGTAGGGTGGCAATGGACTTAGACCCGGGTTCGAACCCGACCTGGGTCCGGGCATGGGTCCAAGAGTTGGAACCCCCATAGTCCAGTTGCCACCCCTAAACAGAAGGAGATGATTTTTCACTTAATGAGAGAATTTTAGTATAAATTCTGAGGCAAAGTTCACTAGTCAATGAATAAGAAAACTTTTTCAGGGTAATTGATGTATGAGACTTTGTACTGGAGGCATTATAGGGAGTATAGTTTGTCTGGGGGTGATTCAATAATTTTTCCTTTTTCCAAGTTTCACTTCAAGCTCCACTCCCATATATGTATAAATATACAGGAGCATATGTTTGTGACCCCTCTGCTTATGAAACTAGGACTAACACCTCATATTCAATCTACCATATCTGAAAAACCTATGTATTTTCATGCTATTTTATTTTAATATTTTTTTATAAGACGTTTTTATCTAAAATTTTTGGGTGGCGTGCACTTGACATGCACCCACCAATAGTAAATATATAAAAAAACGAAAAATATTAAAAACGCCTGTAGGTAAAATGTTACCGTTTTTCGCCACAGCCACAAACTTGCTATGTCTGTAGTGGTTTATTGAATGGTTTCACGTGATTTTTTGACCGTCATAGACCTAGTATGTCCGTAACGGTTCCACCACAAACATGTTAGGTCTGTTGCGGTCGAAAAATACACGCCACTTGATTTTTTTGGACGGTGATGAGCCTATGGGCGAAAACACTGTTTATTTTCACCCATAGGCATTACATAGTGTCTTCCATAAAAAAATACACCAAAAATAAGGGTGTGGTTTGCATAAGGTTACAACGTTAAACAATCAAAGTAAAGTGCACTTCCAAACATTGTCATGAAATGCAATTTAAGTATAAAAAATTCTTAGGATGGTGCGAAGATATATTTTTATTTCGAATTATAAAATTTTAAACTCTAAAAATGGTTCAAATCAAGTACATCTATATCATCATCATTTTAGCTTTTTTCTAATTAATTGAGATCTGTTACATGAATTATGATTCTCTATTCTATTCTCTTCTATCGAAGGATGTGGTTTGTATAAGGCCGAGGCTCACCTTCAAATAGTATTAAAAGATTTTGTTTCAATACCGGAAATCTTTATTTTGGCCTGAACATCTATTTTCTATCTTTAATTATAAAATTTAAAGCTTCAAAATTACTGTAGATCAAGCACATCTACGAACACTTGAAAATCTTGAAACTTGACACTCAAAAAATGCATTACAAGATGCATTATTTCCAAAACTTAAAATATATTTTTTCTCATGTCCATGCATTTTGAGGTTGAGATGATCAATTTAAAGATTTCTGGACATCAAAACAACCTCTTCAAGTGAAATTTGTGAGATCCACCTTAATTTGATTTTTTTAGAGTCTCACACTTATATAGACCTTTTCCTTTTTGGAATGATTTCATAGGCGAACCTTAAGTGGCCACTTTGTTTGAACTTTTTCCAAAAACTAATGACTAAAACTTACCCTCCATGTCAGTGAATGTTGACCGTCGTATGGTTCGATTTGGGCCTTCACGCTCACAATTGTTACCCATAAACATGCATGGAAATATGAACGCAAGTGGAACGCACCTGCGGGAGTATGCTGTACAACAACTCCTTTAGGCAAAAGAGTAACATGGAAAGATTTTTATGTTCCAAAAGTTTGAGATCCATCTAAATATGGTTAAATGAATATTTTCAAGGAAATAAATTTATTTTTTAAGTTCTTGAACACCTAGATCTCACTTTTTGAAGATTAAACAGTTCTTGTTTAATCTCGGGGCATTGATTTCTTTTTTGTTTAGACACATAGAGGATCCTATTTATTTATTTCTTTTCTTTGGGGCTGGTTATTAGGTTCTAAATCTGCATTCCAAAAACTTAAGGTCCAAAAAATATTCCGAACATGAAGTTTTACCCCAAGGGAATATGCAGTATGCTCGCCTAGGAGTTACAAATCTTTTCACTAGAAGTATTTCTCCTCTCAACAAAAATAGTTTTAATAGAGGCAATGACCAAATTGGGCCAACTAAAATAGAAGTTGGACCTAACTTATTGAAAAGTGGGGCAAAATTTCATCTATTATCCAAGTTATAGCCACTAAAATTTCATCGATTATCCAATGTATAGCCTTTAGACTTTGGTCTAAAAAGGTGATGATCTTAAATTGTCCCTAAGCTTATCTCATGCTTGGGTAAAAAAAGACTAGGTTGTTTGAGGTTGACAGCCAATGTAAAATTTTGTCAAAACTTAAGCCGATCTCAAATAATATAATGATGATGGTGATGATGATCCAATGTATGGTTGACATCCTAGCCATGAGACTGAAACAAAATAAAAGTCAAATGACAGTTTTTCATTGGGAATCATCTCATTAGAAATTATTGATGTTTACCAAAAATATTAAAAAGAAAATCGCATGTGTGATAGTCTTGTAGAGCACACAAGGCACTTCTTCGGCAAAAGATGGATTATTTTTAGTACTTCCAACTCCATTTCTTTTTCGGATGCATTATCATTGTGCAGTTAATATATATCAACCAGATATGAGAATTGATAGGCTTTGATGTTGTTTGCCGTTGTTTCTTTTTCCAATGCATATCAATAATCTTCTCTCCTGTAATTATTCTCTGAATATATATGCTATTATGGCACTGGAACTAGTTTGAGTGTTGAGTTTTATTTTGCCTATCCAAAATGCCTTTTGCTCCAAGATCACTCACTTTTGATTTTCAGATCTATCTAAGCTACGGGCCCACAAGCACAAGAAACGAAAAAAAGACCTACATAGGTTTTCTCTTTCCACGATCGCAAAAAATCACTTTTTTTTTTTCATTCACCAAAATTCCTGCTTGTGATTTCTGTTTTTGTTTTTTATCTCTCTGATACGCGGTTATTTTGCTGGGTGCTAGTCATCGGTAATCTTAAACTGCGTCACGATCTCTACTTTATTTGTCTATGGAAGGTGCTTTATTGTCTCAAGCAAGCTCCATGTGCTTGGTTTATCAGTTTCGTCTAATGAACTGCCAAAAGGGGAAAATCGTCTCAACATATTTAAGAACAATACGTTCTGATGAAGCATCCAGGCTATAGCTTTCTTATTTCTTTGAGCTTGTAGCTCTTCACCACAATTATGTTATCCTCACCATTCAATGGCAACACATGAGCATCTTGAGTTCAACTTACAAATAATGAGGTGATCGATACACTTATCAAGCTGAATATTCAGCATGAACAGAGTATAGTTTTACCTTTCTGATAGACTACATATACAAGTGTTTGTATTGTAGAATTGTGTCGCTATCTCAAGAATCAATGTCTGTTATGCAAGTCATGTAATCAGTCCCTTCAGTCACCTCAGATATCTCTCTTGATGGTTGCCTTCTTATCATGTAATGCATTTGTCAATGCATGGCATGAGGGCTTCATGTGCAGTTCTCTTAAGATCTTCACTTGACAGCCTATGCATATTTCGATTGGACAGCAGCCCAGATAGAAGGGAATCCACAACTTGGTACTGTCATATCTTTGCGATTTTGCACCTTATTGAAATGTTACCATTTGTCCCTTGTTGTCTTCTCAGGCCAACTCGTAAAGCATATGTTATTCTACTTAACACATTCGCCTTAACTGGGATGGTAGAGGAGGCTAGGACTCTGTTCAAAAGCATGAGAAGAGATAAGTAATATTTTCTTCTCATTTAATTTCTGTTTTGCATGAGCATCAATCCATGATTGATCGACCCTATTAATGCTCGACTCTCTCTCTCTCTCTCACTCCAGGTGCCACCCTGATCTACATTCATATACCACCATGTTAGCTGCATATGTGAATGCATCTGATATGGAGGGAGCAGAGAAGTTCTTCGTGAGAATGAAGAGCGATGGTTTTGAAACCAATATAGTGACATATGGAACACTCATGAAAGGTAGCCAAAGAGAACAATCTAGAGAAGATGCTGGTTATATATAATGAGATGAGGATGAATGGGATCAAGGCAAATGAGACCATCTTTACAATTCTTATGGCAAGCAAGATTTGGGAAGTGCCATTGTATGGTACAAGGAGATGGAGTCCAATGGGTGCATGCCTGACCAAAAAGCAAAGAATATCTTCTAGTCTCTGGCAAAAACACCAGAGGAACAAAAGGAAGCCAAGGAACTGGTGAGAGATGCCATGAAAGAACACCTTGATGGAACGGTTAATGAATTGTATCTTGTGTCCGATGACGATGATAATAGCAATGGTGATGGTGGTGATGATGACGATGACGGTGATGATGACATTGCAGCAGAATATCCTTTTGTGGGCGACTTTGAAAAAGTTGCACAAGAATAGAGGCGACAACTATCCATAGTTCCTGTTGACACTAAAAGGCAAGAATCTCTATAGTATAGCAGAGCTGATTTGAACTAGTTTCCATGTAACATAGTCACAAACTGATTTTCCTGATATCTTCAGCTATTCACCTTTTTGAGAAGCCTTTTTTTTTTTTAAGAAAATATTTTGTGGAATTTGATGTGAGAGTCACACATGGATGCCTACATATTTGCATGGATTTATTGGAATTTAGTCACATGATGGCAACTTGTTGGGAATTTCTCTATCAAGTTTCATCAAAGAAATGACAATCACAGGGAGTTAACTACAATGGTATTTGGATCCATTCTTTGATATCATTTTGTAGGACATCATTTTTGTCCAACAACTGTTTCTTCTATCATAATCTTTTCTTCATAAAATGACAAGTCATTCAAGAAATTTGTGAAATGAGGGGGCATAAAACTAACAATAGGACAACACATTCACGTGCCTTTTAGATACTTAGGTGAAGTATTTCTAATTTTGAAGCTAATATTTGCTGCTTATCTGGAGTCTACACACTTCCATTGAAGTCTGGTATTTAAAGAGATGTATTAGGGAACTGTTGATTCTATATCTTAAAACATCTCTAAATGAAGTATGCAAAACTGTGTCCGAGGTGTAGGGTTAAAAAACTAAAGGTTGTATCCAAATCAAATCATGATAATCTGTCATTTTTCTTTTTACATCTAGATCATTTGATATAACTTTGATTCCCTTGAAACAAAGATCATATGAACAATTGGTGAAAGTTAAAAAGAAATTTTAGGGGTACTCCCTAATATCATGTGAAAGATCTAGCTTTCGATCATCCATTTTTCTTATACCTACATAATTAAAAATCACTTTGATTATCCTTAAAACAAATATTACATGATAAAAATGGTGAAAATAAAAACATAACTTAGGAATCCTCTCTAATATCATGGAGAATATCAATCTTTGGATCATATCCTATAGACTTCAATGACTCTGTTAACCCACTTAACACTTCAAAGATCTCAATTGATCTTGAGTTCCTCTTGTCTGAAGAGTAAAACTTAGCAACACGACCACTCACCTCAGTTGAACTCCACCCTGGTATCTTTTGAATCCCTCTCTCTCTCATCACCACCTTCATTCTTGCCGCCTCTTTCCACCTCCCTGCCGCTGCATAAATGTTAGATAGCAACACGTAATTTGCAGGGTTTGTAGGCTCTATCTTAATAAGTTGCTCTATAGCATATTCAGCAACAATGACATTACCAAATGTACGACAAGCTCCAAGTAATGAGCTCCAAACTACATTATCCACTTCAATAGGCATCCCTTTTATCAACTCCAGTGCCTCTTCAAGCCTTCCGGCTCGGCCCAAAAGATCAACCATACATCCATAATGCTCAATTGTAGGTGTAATATGGTAGTCATGGGTCATAGAATGGAAGTGTCTAGAGCCTTCATCAACCAAACCGGCATGTGTACATGCACATAAGATCCCGACAAAGGTTATGCCATCCAGTCTTTCTCTCTCCTCTCTCATCCTTCTAAAGATTGCTAATGCTTGCAGTCCATGGCCATGCATTGCGAGCCCACCGATCATAACATTCCAAGTGACCAAGTCTCTCTCTCTCATCTCCTCGAACACACAAACCGCTTTCTCTATACACCCACACTTTGCATACATATCGATCAATCCATTAGAAATGAGTAAGTTTCCCTTAAATCCATTATTGTTAGCATAATTAAAGATCCATTCACCCATCTCCAGAGCCCCTAATCTAGCAGAAGCTGACAATACAATCACCAGAGTCGCATCGTTAGGCTTTGTATTCAACCTCAGCATCTCTCTAAACATATCCAGAACCTCACAGTGAAAACCACCATGTGCATAGCCCCCAAGTATAGTGCTCCAAGAAAACACATTCCTCTCATTCATCTCTCCGAAAACCTTTAAAGCTGACCCCAAATCTCCATTTTCAACATAACCCACCAAAAGTGTGTTCCAAGAAATTACATCTCTCTCCCCCATTGAATCAAAAAGCTCTCGAGCCGCACACATGTCCCCCACTTTCGCATAACCCGCAACCATGACATTTGAAGAGATCACATCATTCTCGGGCGCAATATCGTAAAGGTAACGAGCAGATACCAAATCATTAGAAAGTATATTGCCCTGTATAATTGCGGTCCAAGAAACCACATTTCTTTGAGGCATTTGATCAAACACCCAATGAGCCGAGATAATCCTTCCACAATTTGAGTACATATCAATCAATGTTGTGCCCACAAATATGTTATCTTCGAGCCCGGTCTTAACAATTATACAATGAATCCATTCTCCTTCTTTAATGGCCAATAATTTAGCACAGGCTCTCAGAACGAAAGGGAAGGTGAAATTATTAGGTCCAACATCTCTAGAATGCATGCATTTGTACAACTCTAGTGTTTCTAAGAAAAATCCATTCTCTACATATCCTTTGAACATGGTGTTATAGAGGACCACATTTGGTTGAAGCATTTTGTCGAAGAACTGACGTGCGTAATCCATGCTATGTTTAATGGCACAAAAGGCGACGATTTTCGGGGGTAAGAAGCAATTCTGAGAGAGATTTTGAGTGAAAATTTGGGCATGAATCTGGTAGAGTTGCTTAAGGGTGCTACATCTTTGCAAGAGGGAGGTGAGTCTCTCTTCTATGAGCCTACCATGTGAGAGCTTAGCTAGTTTTAGAGTGATCTTCCCTATTTTAGCAGAGGTGGAGTAATTGAGAGGAGGTAATGCCTTGAAACAGTGAAATTTCCTCCGGGTTAGTAAGTGGAAATACCCATAATCATTTATATAACCGTCTCTAAAATTTAGATTGGTTGCCCTTGATTCATGGACTCTTCAAGAGATTGCAAACCCTATGAAAGGGTCGGGTCAGGGTCCAGTTAACCTGTACCCTACAAGATCCAGAGTTAGGTTTGTGTCCTACAAGGTCCCGAGTTAGGTCCATGACTTACACATTGCAGCGCTGTTGCTCACGGGAGCATGCGTTTATATTATGTTCTCAAGGGAGTATACTGTACATTTACTCCTTTGGTTAGAAGACTTACTTGGAAAATTTCTGCTCGAGCTGCCTAAAAATACCTCCGGATTTTTTTCATGGTAGGATTATTTTCGTAGTGTTGTTTATGTAGTGTACCATCTCTATTTGTAAAAAGAAGGTTGCAATGTTTTAGACTATTTATTTAGTTAGAAAATAAAGATTTAACATGTCTTTTAAGACAATATAAAAATATGAGCAGCTTTTTAAGATATTATCAAATCTATGTCGTCTAAATAAAATTGATTATTTCTACAATGTTATAATTTTATATAAACTTTTTCATTTTTCACTAGAAAAATTTAGATTTTTAGTTTTCTACACTTGATCTCACCCTTCAAAAATTAAACCGTCTCTATTTAATCTTGAAACATTATTTATTTCAAGCCCATAGAGAATGCAATTTAGAAACGGGTGAGGTTTGTATAAAGAATCAAACCTCAAATGGTCAAAGTAATGCGTACTTCAAAACTATACCAAAAGATGTAATTTGGGTACTAGAAAGCCGGTGGAATAAAACATATTCTCGGCTTTAATTATGAAATTTAACGCTCTAGAAATAATTCCAATCTATTAGATCTATAAACAATTAAAATTTTAAAAAATGGAGGATAATGCATCACATCGTACAATATTTTCCTGCATGACACCTTGATGTCGAGATGATCAATTTAAAGGCTTTTTAACATTAGAATAAACTTTTCTGTTCGGCTTTTGAGGTGCATATTACTTCCATGGTGTAAGATTGACACATTATACAAACTTTTTCTTTTGGAAAATTTTTAATTGAGTTCTCATCTGGATGAAGAGTTTACATCTTATAAAAAAATGAGGTCCTAACCCTACATGGACAATATCCTCTTTGCCATTTTCAAATGCAAGTGTACTTTTTTTTGGCTGTATGTTAGTTGAATAACCATGGCATGTTTTATTCTGTTGGCTAAGGGAGTCATTTGTGTAAACACAGGGGCAACTTGTGTCAACCAAAACTCACAGCTAACATTTTAGTTGGAGCCCCAGTTTTAAAGTCCGGGTTTCCATGAAGCAGGAAACTTTGAATGGACGGTCAAGATTCTCCAGGACGCGGGAATCGTGAATGGACGGTCGAGATTCTCTGGTTGGAATTTTCCCTATCAAATTTAGCCCTATTAATTTGAAGGCGCCGCATTATTTACTCTTTTTTTTTTCTTTTTATAGCACCCATCAAGAAATAAATTTTCTCTAAAAAAAAAAAAAAAAAGTAGAACCCATCTAAAAAATGATTTTCTCAATAATAATAACAAAGCACCCATCTATAAAATAATTTTCTCAAAAAAGAAAAGAAAAAAAAAAAAAAAAAAGCAACAATCTATAAAACAATCTCACAAAAAAAAAGAAAAGTAAAGAGCACCCATCTGAAAAACAAAATGGATTATTTTAATGACTTGTAAAGACCACATGGTAGTTGATGTCCACCCCTTGAATGTTTGGTATGAACACAAAGTCCAAGTAAGTAGATGTCTGAGGGATTTCCTAAAGGTAGTTAGTTGTGAAGCAATTCATAAATTGCCGTGAACCAGACCTTAACCCATTTGAGCACAGCACTAGAGAGGCATAGAGAGGGCTTCTAAGGAGGTCCAAGCTCAGTCTTCAATGGGTGATCAAGCTGAGCCATTACTATCTCATGGCGTTTTGGACACAGACCGACTCGAGGACCTATTATCGAGCCATCAGCTCACGTGGGTTCAGCTCGGGAAGGCAGCGTGGATGGAGTCCAAGTCCTTGTGGATTCTCTCAGGTCCATCTATTGTAGTCTCTCTCTTCAATTTCATGCTAAGTGTTGTCTCTCAAATGTTCACTGGCCAACTTGGTGAACTTGAGCTTGCTGGTGCCTCCATTGCTAGTGTTGGGATCCAGGGTCTTGCCTATGGGATCATGGTAGTGTGATGTTTTCACTCATTATCTTCCTTCTCTTTTTAAAATTAGGTAATTAGTCAATTTTTATCTATTTTTTTATTGTGATACTAATGCAGAGCCTTATAATTAGGGCCGGCAACAGGCCTGGCTTGGGCCAGGCCAGGCCAGCCCTAGTCCCCATAGGACCAAATTGGGCTTGCCCCAGCCCTAACGGGCCAAAGATGCCATGCCCCAGGCCCTACCCTACTCTATCAGGGCCTGAAAGGAAAAATTAACAAAAAAGAGGGCCGGACCAGGCCAGGTCGGACCGGGCTGGCCTTAGCCCAAACCCCACCCGGCCCTGCCCAGCCCTGCTCAGCCCTCAGGCTGCATTTTGTGGCCCAAGCCCTAGTTTTTAGGGTCATATTGTGATGAATTAAATTTGTCATAACATTACAAAATTGCTATCAGCAATAAACCTTATAGCGATAAAATAAAAATAAATTCAATTTATCATTGCTATCAGCAATAAACCTTATAGCGATAAAATAAAAATAAATTCAATTTATCAGGTATTTAAATGACCTATGCTAATTCAGACGACATTCAAGTTCCATTAATTCAATTAATCGGACAATTTAGTATCGACCTGTAAAGAATTATTTGAGTTTCTACAGGGCAGCCATGACCGGGCCAAAGATTTTATAGTTAATCCTTCGGGCCAGCCATGAACAGGCCTAAGATTTTATAGTTAATCTTTCAGGGCCAGCTATGACCAGGCCTAGGCAAGGGACTATGTTCCAGCCCTACTTGGTCGGGCTCTTCCCCTTTGTTGTTTTCAAATAAATCAATAAATTTTGAGAAATTTATCAAAATGCAACTGAAAGATTAACTATTTAACACTTCCCATTTGTGTTTAATTCCAAAGAGCACATCATTATCAGAACATACATAATTATGAGTTGGAATAATTGAAAAATGAGTAAATCGTTAAATAGTTCTTAAGTGTATTTTGATAAATTTACCTAAATTTTGAAATTATAGGTGAACATTATTCAAGTTTCCAAAATCCACAAAAATCAGTAGAAATCTTCTTAATTTTGAAGAAATTGGTATTAAAACTCAATTATGGCTCTAACTGCGGCATTCTTTGAAAAAAAAAAACAGTTGGGCATGGCAAGTGCTGTACAAACAGTATGTGGGCAAGCTTACGGAGCGAAAAAATATAGCATGATGGGGATCATATGCCAAAAGGCCATGATCATCATGCTCCTGACCTCCTTCGTGCTCTCGTTCGTCTACTGGTTCTCTGGGCCCGTGTTGATAGCCATAGGCCAAACAGAGGACATTGCAGCTCAAGGCCAGATATTTGCTAGAGGTCTCATCCCTCAGCTCTTTGCATTTGCTCTGAACTGTCCCCTGCAAAGATTCTTACAGGCTCAAAATGTGGTGAACCCCTTAGCCTACATGGCCGTAGGGACATTTGTGCTCCATGTGCTCCTGACCTGGGTTGTGGTCTATGTCCTAAGTTGGGGGCTGTTAGGGGCAGCCCTTACACTGAGCTTCTCATGGTGGGTGCTTGTGCTCCTCACCTGGTTCTACATTGTCTTCTCTAACAAGTGCAAGGAGACATGGACCGGGTTCTCGTGGCGGGCGTTTTCTGGGCTTTGGGCCTATTTCAAGCTCACAATCGCGTCCGCGGTCATGCTATGGTGCGTATAGATATGTGTTATTTACCAAACTTTAAGTTTTAAAAAAATATATATTTGAACTTCATAGCACTCCCCAATACATCCAATTTGATATCTAATGACTTGAAATAATTGTGACATCTTTATACTAAAGATTAATGGTCTCATAAGATACAATCCCTTTTGTATACCTCACTATCACCAAATGAACAAATTTAAGAAAACAAGAAACCAATTTCAAGTTCTTAGAAGACTAGATGTAGTCACTTATGAGATGGACAGCCTATATTCCTCGAGTTCAAAAACCAGTTTTATTTCAAATATTTTACTTGACCTCCATCATGGCTAGAACAAGGTGCGCCCCAAATTTAAGGTGAATTAAGTGCCTCTTAAGGCCTTTAAGGCCCTCAAAATAAAGAGGGCGCACTTTAGAGGTCTGCCCAAGGGCGGATAAAATGCTTGATTCAAATATTGTTATTAGAGGTTAAAATAATAATAATGATAATAATAACTAATAAATAAATAAACACTATGCCACCAAGCAAGGAAGGAAGTTGAAAAAAAAACGCCTTAGGACGGCTAGGAAGTTGAAAAAGAAACACCTTAAAACCACCATTTTTTTTGTCTTTTAGCTAGGCACTATCGAATTTTGAAGGAAAAGTTTCATATAAGGTGTTAATTTTATTTTGTCTTTAAGGGAGGGACTATCGAACTTTGAAGGAACAGGTTCATATAAGGTGTTAATTTTATATTATAAAAGTAAGGTACACCTAAAAGACCCACTAGAGAAGGTTGTTCTTGTGCTGGAAATCCCTCAAATCGATCATCTCGACTTTGAGATTCATAGACATAAAAAATTGGGATTTCCGGTCCTAAAAATAGTTCATCTTCTAACACATTATATGGACCGTCCACTTTCAAGCGTTTATAGATTTGCTTGATCGTCACCATTTATGAAACTTTAAATTTCATAATTGGGGGCAACAATAGATTTCATATCAATCGCAAGGCTTTGCGATACCAACACTGCATTTTCAGCATAGCTTTGAGGTGCACCCTACTTCAATAGTATAAGGTTGACACTTTGTAGAAACCTCACCCCACCTTAAAACTGCCATTTTTTTTATCTTTTAGGACGTGTTTGATAATAAGAAGCAAGAACATGAACTGGAAATTGGAGTTACTGAAGAACTGTAAATTAGAAGTTCCTTAAGAAGTTAATGGTTTATGTGTTTGATAACCTCCCTTGGAAAGTTAAGAAGTTTATAGTTTCTATGTTTGATAACTCTTGAGATATATGGTAAATATATTATATTTATATTTACATAGATAATAATTTAAATAGAAATATATAATATTTATAACATACTATAATACATGATATACTGTATTTTATATTTATTTTTAATATATATATATATCTTATATTACATAAAATAATATAATATATTTTTATTATATATAATATATTATACATTGTATATATAATATATTATATATATATATATAATAATATATAATATTATTATATTATATATAATAATATATATTATATTACTATATTATATTATATTATATTATATATATATTATTATATTATATTATATATATTATTATATTATATTTATATATATAATATAATATATTATTTTATATGTATATATACTCGAGCTTAAAAGGTGGGAACTTCAACAATAAAAAGGAGTTCTCAAATTATCTTCCACTTTTTATCATTTTTTATCAAACACACAACATGAATAATAATAGGTAAAGTTCATTCTTCCTCTTCTAACTTCCTGTTATCAAACGCACCCTTAGGGTAGGCGCTACCAAACTTTGAAACGACCTAGTCTGAGGTATCTCCTCTTATTATAGGGAGTAACCCCATGAATTAGTCTGGGGTATCTCCTCTTATTATAGGGAGTAACCCCATGATTTAGTATGGGGTATCTCCTCTAATTATAGGGAGTAACCCTATGAATTAGATTTTTTAATGCTCAAATGAGGATTGCTAATTTTAAATTAAAAATATATAGTAAAATGTTTATCTTGTCAAAAACAATAGTGTATATTATGAGACTTTCGGTACGAAGTCATAATCATTATTAGTCATCAAATTCAAAATCGGTTGCCTAAATGTGTCACAAAGTTTGACAAAAAAAAAAAAAAAAAACTTTCTTAAAACTAGGCACCATCAATGGCAAATCCCCAACTGTTCACTTACATATCAATGGCTAAGGGTGACCAAAGATAAACACTCTTATTGTTTACTCTCTCCAAAAAGACAACATTGAGTCGAAACCCCTTTTTCCCTTCCTTCTTTTTTTTTTGGTTTCTTCTTCTTTTGGTGTATGCATATCAAACATTCACTCCCCTGGAAAACCCTGTTTGGGAGTGTTTTCAGGGCCCTAAATTTTAGAAATGCAACCCATAAAGAATTTTAAAAACAGCAGTAATAATAACAATATCCAAATATTGAATTTGAAATTTTTGGACAATTAGATCTAAAAGTTTAAGAATACATATCTAATTTTATTTTTATTTTGAAATCCTCATGAGGTGATTCTAAAGTGTATGTCCCGAATTTTGGATCAAGAAAATCTTCTGTAGTAAGTCTTTTGACTGAGGAAGTAAATATATAGTATGCTCCTAGGGGGAGTATGCTATACACATTCGAAATGGAATATTGCTTAACATGTATATGAGAAATTGTATTCTAAGTTCTATTATGCAAATTGTGGCGGGTAGGAATCGGGCTTGGATCAAGTCGGTAGAGGCTAGGTTTTCATCGCACAATATCTCAAATTCCATTCCTAGGCAACCTTGTCAAAAAAAAAAATTATAGCTGGTGCATGAATTAAAATTGTTCTTATATGTTGATAGATAAAACAATAATATAAAATTTATTTCAACTTGCAGCTTGGAGATATGGTATTTTCAAGGGTTGGTGCTTATCTCAGGACTCCTACCTGATCCCGAAGTTTCCTTAGATTCCATTTCAGTTTGGTAAGTTCCATTTTTTTTTTCTTTTAGTTGGCCACGACATAAAGAGTTTTCCAAAATATTGTATTTGATAGGGCAATTCGTTAAAATGCATCACATTTTATTCATTTTTTAATTAAATTGGATAAGATACTATCAAAAATACACGTGATCATGATTTATGAGTTGGAATAGTTTAAAATGGGTAAAATGTTTCATAATTATTAAGTTGGGTATATTATGATAAGTTACCCTTATTTAATTGCTATAAATTTAAATTTGTCATGACAATTGTATTTTTTTATTTCATTTTAAATATAATTTCCTTTTGTGAGTTTCTCTACCTTGATTTCCTGTTGTTCATGTTTAACTCCTGTTTTTTCTAATTTAAAAATTGATAGAGATGTGAGGGACAATTTGAAAGGCGTGATGTTTTTATTTTTTATTTTTTAAAAAAAAATTTGATTTAATAGGGGACTTGTTGCTGTTTATGTTAATTATGTGCCTAGAGTGAAAATCGTCGCCATTTATGACATTTGCTCTTTTAAACGTGCCTCTTTTACAACAATCGCATCCTAAACTAAACCAAAGCTTCACAATTTATCAACAATCATTGGATTAACAAAAAGAAAAAAAAATTCATGTTCCACTTCTAGAGATTATATAATAAAATTATAAAATTAATTATCTTTGGTACAAAGAGTCACAATTACTATTAGTTGTTGGATGTGAAATTGGGTGATTAAGCATGTACAATAGACGTATCAAATTCAACAAAAAAGTTTGAGTTGCGATACATACCCCAGACCATTGAAATTCATATATGATGGTCAAAGGTGACTATAACCTCGTTGAACCAAAAATAAATTATATTACATATGCATGTTAGATAACTTATACACCAGTGTTTCAATTATGCAGTATGAACTACCTAAACTGGGATATGCAGCTCATGTTGGGCCTAAGTTATGCAGCAAGGTATGTATGCATTCATTAGGGAATCTCCCATTATTTGTGGTTTGCCCTTGTATGAGTATTATATATGGAAAGAGTTTGCATAAGGTTGCAACCTTAAAATGTAGAATTAAAAATGCACTTCAAAAAATCATCGAAAAAAGTAGTTTTAATGTTGAAAAGCCGTCTAATTGATCATCTCAACATCGAGAAGTACGAATATGAAAAAAAATGATTTTGAGTCCCAGAAGTAGTGTATCTTGCAACACATTATCTAGACCGTCCATTTTCAATATTTCCATATGTTTATAGATCTACTTGATTTTAACCATTTTAGGAGTTTAAAATTTTATAATTAGATATGAAAATAGATTTTGAGATAATCCTAATAATTTTTTACACCAAAATTACATGTTATGATGAAATTTAGAAGTGCACCTTAATTGGATTGTTTAAAGTCACAACCTTATAGAAACCATACCCATTATATATATATATATATATATATATATATATATATATATATATATATATATATATATATATATATAAATTGTTTCATGTTGGCCGGACCACATTTCTACATATGTGGTCCAGGAAGTGTACAGCATCCATCTTAAAGATGGATGCAATTAGGTGCTCCATCTATAAACAAGGAAACTAACGGCCCAAATGTTTTCTTACTAGAATTATTATTTTTAATTTTAAAAATTTATTTATTTTTTCATATTCATGATCTCCATGTTAGAGATTACATATCCTTAAAAATTAAGTCTTAAAATCCATTTCAAAAGTAGATTTATTAAGGGGCCCGCATTTCTACATATACGGGCTTGGCCACATAGAAATGGGTCAGGTGGACTCCGACCCAACCTTGTTAAGTCCAGGCTGGGCAGGATCAAAACCTAGTTGCGTCTAGGTCAAGTGGACCTGGACTCTGTAGGGTCCAGGTCAAATGGATCCAAACCGAACCCCGCCTATTTACCAGTTGGAATGCACGCTCGTTTTGCTTTTCTTGGGGTGCATGCCTTACTCTTTTATATATATATATATAGGATGCGCGCATGTGTATAGTTGAAAACTAATAAATTCTTTGCTGCTATTAAACATAAATTTGCAGCATCCGAGTCGGAAATGAGCTCGGGGCACAGAAGCCGCGAACCACGAAATTCTCAGTGGTGGTGGTTACAACTACATGTTTTATTATAAGCTTGGTTTTGAGCATTGCAGTTTTGTTGTTGAAGAGACAATTGAGTTTAGCCTTCACTAGCACTGCTGAAGTGATTGAGGCTGTTCAAGCCATGACTCCTCTTCTTGCATTATCTGTTCTCCTTAATGGAACACAACCCATTCTCTCTGGTATATTACCAAACCCTTCAAGCTTGTATATGCAAAAAAAATTTACATTCTGTTTCTACTGTTCATGTTTTCTTCAGTTCTTTTTCTTTTGTTCTTTTTCTTAACAAAAATGGACGACTAACAAAAGCCCAATGGGACTTCGCTTCCTAGCCCAAGCATTGGGCATTTATCAAGCCAAACCAAGCTCAAAAGCACCAACTAGAGAGGTCAATGCCAAGGCCCATATGGGCTCAATCCTCACTTGGCCCATCAATACTATGGCCAAAATGAGAAAACTGCAATAGAAGTTGGAGCAAATTTTAGTCAAATTTGGCTCAAATTACATATAATTCATGGAGAATGTGTATCAGTTTCTTTTCTTTTCTTTTTTCCTTTTCTTTTTTCCTTTTCATGTTTGATGCTTGGTTGAGGAGGTAACATCTCCAAGATTTAGTGCCATTGAGATACACCTAGAAAAGGTTTTAGCCAAGGGAGTGAATATAAAATAGGAAAAGTATCCAATAAGACCGTTTATTTTTTTAAGGAAGGAGGTCACAATTGTGATTGATCATTAAATATAAAATTGGGTGGCTAAGGGTTTATGCTTGGTCGGGTACAAAAATCAAAATAAAGTTTGTTGAGTTGTGTGATACAACTCTAGCTATCGGATATCACATCCAAGGATCGAAGGTAATTATGATCTCCTTATACTAAAAATAAATGAAATTTTGCTTACCGTAAAGAGCAGCTGAAGAATTATAAATTTGTTAATGCAGGAGTTGCTATTGGATGTGGATGGCAAGCCTTGGTGGCTTATGTTAATTTGGCAACTTATTACATAATTGGCCTTCCCATTGGATGTGTTCTTGGCTTTAAGGCTGGACTAGATGCAGCTGTAAGTTGGCTTACAAAAACATAAATACTTAATGTGGTAGATTAGATAGTAATTTCTCTTTTTTTTATTTTATTTTAATAAAGTTATTAAAATACACCTCATAGATGAACTATTTAATGTTAAACCTGATCTCATTTGATTTAATTTCAAAAAGTCCAAAATACACATGATGATACAATTTAGAAAAAAAAAAAAAAACACGTGATAATGAGTAGGAATAGTTGAAAATGGATAGAATGCTAAATACTTGATAAATCCGACGTATTTTGATGAATTCTACTTTTATTTTTATGTTAATTTCTTATTTTATTCTTAATTTAGTTACTTTTTATTCTTAATTCAATATGGACAGGGAATTTGGTGGGGGATGATTATTGGAGTGGGACTACAAACTGCAATTCTTATTGTTCTAACAGCTAGAACCAACTGGGACAAAGAGGTAATTCTAGTAGTAAGCATGATTTCAAAGTTTTCCTCTGTTCTACTTACTTTCAATGAGAAATCTGACCAACCAATAATTAACATGATCCCCCATCCTTTCCTTCTCTCTCTCCAATGGCCTCACATTGTTTAAGTACACACTCTCTCTCTCTCTCATAACCTCACATTGTTAAATTTACTCTCACTCTATCTAATAACCTCACTTTGTTTATATTCTCTCTCTCTCCTCCCCCCGGGGTCCCAAAACCAAAAATAATAATATCTCATTGTTTAAATGTACTCTCTCTCCTCCCCCGGGTCCCAAAACCAAAAAAATAATCTCACATTGCTTAAATGTACTCTCTCTCTCTCAACCTCACATAGTTTAAATAAATTTACTCTCACATTATTTAAATTTAGTCCCAGTCTCTCTAACAACCTCACTTTGTTTACATTTACTCTCTCTCCTAACCTCACATTATTCAAAGGATGTGGTTTGTATAAGTTTGAGTTCCTAAATCATCAAAGTAAGGCACGCTTTTAAATAGTGTGGAAAGATATTTTAATACTGAAAATGTTTGTGATGGCCTGAAATTTATTTTTATCTCTAATTATAAATTTTAAAGTTTCAAAAATAGTGTAGATCGAGCAAATCTACGAACACTTGAAAGTTTTGAAAATTGACAGTCTAATACTGCATTACAATATGCAATATTTGCAATACTTAAAATCCTTTTTTTTTATGTCTATATATCTTGAGGTTGAGATGATCAATTTAAGGATTTTGAGCATTGAAAAAGCCTCGTTTGATAAACTTTTGAGGTACACCTTAATTGATTGTTTAGGGCCTCGCCCTTATATATTTAAATTTACTCTCTTTTTTTGGGGAAATCGTTTAAATTTACTATCTCTTGTGCCAATCTTGAAAATAGGGTTCTCCTGAAATTGGGTTATCCTAAAACTTGTTTGTCCTTGGATAGAGGTGTGTGTTGTTTAGATAGCACCTGATAAGAAATAGGGAATATGCATGTCCCTTGTCTGGATTGTCAAGAATATGTGAATCAATAGATAATTCAGTTGCGGTTTTTATATTACTACTCTACATTTAATTTTATACTTATTAACTTCTCCTATTGATTCCAAACTTCAATATTATTTATTAATTAAGATGAAATTTTTATTTTTTTATTCTTTTCTGTTGTATAATATTATATAAATATATAATATTATATGGTAATAATACAATATAATATAAATAAAAAATAGTATATTATATATATATATATATATATATAATTTGCATTATATTATATTTCATTATATGTATTATATTTTTATATTTTTTTATTAATGTAATTATATTATTTTTAACATATATTTATTCTGTATGATATATGTAATGAGAAATGATCTTATAGGACCCTCCCCCACCCATGTATGTAGTACCTAAAAGGATCACCATTAAAGTTGGCACAAATCTCTAGAAAAATCAAATCTCACACCCATGTGATAATTTTTCTAGAGATCCGTGTTAACTTTAATGGTAATCAATTGGGATCCTACGCACACGGCTTATAGGATCATTATTCATATAATATATAGTATACAAATATCATATATTACATATGAGTAATGATCCTATATGACCATCTCCCACGTATGTGTGTAGGATCCCAAATGATCACCATTAACGTTGCTACGGATCTCTAAAAAAGTTATCACGTGGGTATGAGACTTGATGGGACTTGACTTTTCCATAGATCTATGCCAAATTTAATAGTGATTCATTAATGTCTTCCACACATGGATGGGAGAGGGTCCTATAAGATCATTTATCTTTATATATTTATAATATTATTATATATTTTATATATATAATATACATGTTCATTATATTATATGTAGTATATAATATAATATTTAAATAAGATGCCTTTGTGATTCGCATACCTCAATGTTTCAAATTAACTTAAATGAATTGTAAAATTTCGGTCCAACATGAATTGGCAAATCAAAAAAACCGTGGATAACCCTATACCACCTATTTTAGTAGAAAAGCGATATCCACAATTTTTGCCCAAAAACGTGGATTAGCCACTCTCTCGAATTAAGCTATCCACTCATAAATGTTTTACCCAAACAAGAGATAAAAGCCCAGTACCATGATAGCCTCTCTCTCTAATAACTTTTTTTTTTTCTTTTTTCTTTTTTTTTGTCTTTTTTTCTTATCTTTTCAGGTTGAAAAGGCGGCTGTGAGAATAAAGCGCTCAAATGACGAAGAAACATTTGAAAATGGGCGGGCTTAAAGGATTGTATTTAGTGAGTGTCGCCATTGTTCTTCCAATGCTTTTACAAGCATTAGCCTTTTTGATGGAGTTGTGGAAAGAAGGAATCTCATGTTTTGAGTTGGTGGTTGCTGATGATGTAACCGTGCTGTTATGATCTGATCTTTGTAATTCTCCGATTGATTAATAATATATGGAATATTGTCAAAAAAAAAAGCAAGTACAATGTTTAGAATATCGGCTCGAGACTTGCTTCCATAAAGTAACTTGGGCAAGTCCGACAGAATAGCCAGCGTAGTGTACAATGCCCAAAAATGCTTTTAAAATAAATAAAAAAAATAAAAAAAATATTAAAAATTAAATAGAAATAATAAAAAACAAACTAAACAAAAAACAACATAAAACGTTCAAACATGCTAAAAATATATAAAACATGGATTTAAGAGAACTAATTTACACTTGGGGATATTTCAGAAAATTCAAAAAAATAGGAAAATGTAAATATAGGACATATGACTGTTGGGTTTATGTGGAGTTTAAATGCCTTATGAGTGCTTGTAAAATGAAAAGATAGAGTGGAACATGAACTCAGTGGGAGTGTGGTCCCTCGTTGACCATACTAAGCAAACGATGGTTTGCCGATACCAATCTGTGCTTAACGATCTAGGCCAATCGGTTGAAAAAAACCCATATTACCTTGACATGAAGAACAAACCAATGAGGGTTTACGGGTTAGCTCTTGATGAGGTTAGAGAATATGCCCGGATGAGTGAGCTGAGTGACTGTATGACCCATGTGTGTGATGGTGGCCTACAAAGACAGGAGTTAAAACCTCATCCATGTACCATCACATGGCGTGCATATCGATAGATCGTTCGGAAAAGCCAGAAATCCACCTTTTGGGTGAAGCGTATGCATGTGCGAGATATACCCCTATGCGCCATAGAGCTGTGGTCGCATAAGGTCTTGGTGGGGAAGACCTGAAATCCACAGACTGGGATTGTAATCCCTTGGCTCATCGGTCGGACTTTGGTGACCCGCTAATGAGCCTATGCTTGAACTCTGGGTCATGGGAAACACTGGGTCGGTCTGATAAAGCAAATGCGTTATGTAGTCCACAGTTGAAGGTGGAGTGCCCATGATTGTTGATTCCTAAACAATATGGATCATTTTCCCATCAAATTAATTTAATTGTGTTTGTTTTATGATGGAAATTATTTTAAGATTATTATTTGAGTTTTTATGAACCCATGGATATTTTATTTATAATTTTTGGATTTATAAAATTAAATATATTGATTTGACAGTTGTTTAAATATTCAAATAATATTTTAAAATCTTTTTATTAATTTTAAATATATAAAAATATCATGGGAGCCCATTGTACACATGGGCCGGCCATATTTTTAAAGGGTGGGACGCATGAGTGCCTCCCTTGGGTGGCATGCCCCACCCTTATTCTCTTTCTTATTTTTTGGTGTCATGATATGTACAATATTTTGATTAGATTTAATTTATTTAATTTCTATTGATGGGAAAATGGTTTAGAAAAGGGGGATAATAGTTCATGCACCTTCCATAATATTGATGATCCATATATGGAATGGATGGCTCAGATCTCTCACCCCACAAGTCACCCTTGATCGACGGTCTATATTCAATCTCACAAGAAGAGGCAAGCCAAAGAAAATGCTAAGAAACCCTAATATTATTCAAAGCCTATAAAAAATGATTGTCTCTACCAAAAAATCTCTACACCTTATTTTTCTATTTCGCTCTCTTAAGAAAGTTTATCTCTCTCATATTTTATCTCTCTCTCCCACATTGTGAAAGAACCTAAGGGTTTAGGTTATGGAGTTCTTCTCTCCTATCTCTCAAATATGGATTTATAGCCAACAGTTTTAAGGTTTAGCAAAAAGAGAATCCATCTCTCTCAAACTAGATTGCTAAGAGAATTCACCTAAAGTTTGAGTTTGTGATCAAAAGGGTTCATATTTCATTAGTGTGGCTTGGCCGAAATTTGTTTTTTCGGTTCGAGATTAAAGCTAGACCGTTGATCCCGCGTCATCGGATGGTGGTGACTCGGTGTGGGGTGTAATAAGCCCGTTGAGGTAATCTCTGACACTCTTCCTTTTGTTTCTTGCAATCTTATCTTTTATTCTCAAGCATAGTGCATAGTTGTTTCAATGGCATCAAGTTGTTAAGATCTTGGTTTTATTGTTATGTTGATTTTATTTTGAAATTTATCTTATTATAATAGAGACTATATGTAAGTGATCTTTTGCCAAAAGAAATGGGTGAAGAAAAAAAAAAGAATGTATTCCCCAATAAAAGATCACATAGGTCTTTCTTTCAATGACAATAACAACTCATAGATTACCTTAGAAAAATTGGCAAAATCCAAGAAACTTGGCTTAGCCCAAGTCAACTCAACCGAGTCCTTGAATAAGGAGAAAGAAAGAGAGAGAGAGAGAGGGGGGGGACAATGGCCAATGCTCCATGGGTAGTCGTAAAGGACAAAGCTACCAAAGGTGAAACTTATAAGGGCCATTTAGATACCTGGAAATATATTGTCCGTGAAATATATTACAGCCGTAATACCCCAGCTTGTTGTCCGGCCTTTTGGGGTTCAATCTGCTCGAAAGTCCCCCAACTAGCACATAACATACAGATCCACCTATCATATTGTGTCTGATTGTCCAGCCAATCCATTTTCTCTTTCAAAGCCTTGCCTACTGGGTAGAGAGATGGATATTTCTGTCTTAT
The DNA here is from genome assembly GCF_054954075.1 of Amborella trichopoda. Lineage (NCBI taxonomy): Eukaryota > Viridiplantae > Streptophyta > Magnoliopsida > Amborellales > Amborellaceae > Amborella > Amborella trichopoda. The sequence continues at coordinate 1,979,928 of NC_142337.1, read as the reverse complement.
AGGGAACAAGAAATTCGAAGCCTATAGAACCTTTTTTTCCCGTCATTCCGCCTCATTTTCAAAATCGATTGGTTGGGGAGAGAGAGCAAATAGAGATACATTGTGGGGAGATGGAGAAGAATTTCGCCACCCTAACTATTGATCTGGAACGGAACCGGAAGAGGGGGAAGTCGATTCGATGAGTGGAGATCTATGAATGCACCTCTCTTGAATCGGCGTCAGAAGATCGATAAGAATTCAATCCAGAGCTACATTACCTACAAATGGACTGTCGCTATTTGGGTAGTATTTAGATGCAACTTGGAAAATACATTGTTGGTGTTTGGCTATGTTGGAAGAAATATGAGAATTGCATTACCATCTAAATATGAAAAATATGGCTATCTTTGGCGAACATGATTAGATTTTGATTTCAACATGATAAGTCATTGGAATAATATGATTGGAATCAAATGATTTTATTGTGATAAGCTTTATTTTTTTTTATTTTTTATAGAAGTCCTTCAAATGTCTCTCTATATATAATTTCAAATAAGCAATAAATTTATGATACCAAAATCAAAATCTTTATGGTACAAGTTAAAAATGGGAAGAAGCTTGATTAGTTAACTAGAAGGTTTGGTAATTGCAGTAGAAAATTTTAAAGCATTGGAGGAGACTAAAGAGGTATCTTATTTCAATTGAGCTTTTCCAAATCTCTTATGAGGATTATATTATGTGAAATTTTTTATTATGATTATGTTGTATAATTTCTCATCGATTACCGATTATTATTTTTATCATTTTTTTTTTATAGAGAGCTGAATCTTATTTCAAGTGAGCTTTTTCTAATCTTTTATGAGGATTATATTGTGTGAAATTTTTTATTATGATTGTGTTGTGTAATTTCTTATCGATTACCAATTATTATTTTTATTATTTTTGTTTTTATACGAGAGCTGTGAGCGGGCTACAACCCAAATTGGAGATAGAGGGATGTAGAAATTTTTTTATTATGATTGCAGTAGAAAATTGTCCCTCATCAACAATTGTTCAAATCAATTTAAATTCAATTATTAAAAAATTTTGTTTTTATATGAGAGTCAGATGAGGGCTACAACCCAAATTGGGGATAGAGGGATGTAAAAAAAATTTATTATGATTGAAATAGAAAATTGTCCTCGTATACATGTTCAAATCAATTTAGATTCCCTTTTTCATATCCCGACTTTTACTTTCTATTTACCTTAATAATTATACAATACAACATATACTTGAGAGAGGGAAATGTTTTTTCAGCGGGAATAGGCAGAGAGACGCATTCGTAAGATTTCCAAAGTTTACTCGTCAATTTCGTAGTATATTTTTCAATCATCACCGTACGTAATGGATTTCATGATTTTTGAGGAAATCTCAGGTAATGTCTTTCCATTTCTTTTACTATTAAATGTACCCAAACAATGTAAATATCATATTTCCTTGTAATCTATTGTGATGTAATAGATTTTCATGTACCCAAACGGGCCCATAATGAATAATAATACATGTGAAATCTCAGCCATCAGATCTTGAGCGAGTAGTTATAAATGCATGTCATCATTTAAATTTTAATCTTTTCTCTATAAATAAGATTGAGATGAAAGTTTACATGTATATACCTAACACCATCATGCGCTACAAAAATATTAAAAAAAAAAAATTTCAAAACTTTAAAATGACCAAATTACCCTCATTATTTTTTGAGTATTTTGGTGATATTCGCTTTATAATTTTTCTTGTGCGCTTATTTTTTTAGTATAGACACTCACATCATGATCCTATTTGTAGAAAAAAATTAAAATTCAAATAATGACATACATTTTCAACTATCTGATTAAGATATGATGGGTGGGGTTCTACCTATATTATCATATATGATGGGTGGGGTTCTACCTATATTACTATTCATTATCGGTGCTATATTTTGGCAGCTTTTTCGTCATAAAATATCGAGTTCGACGATTCTTAAAAAAAATTACTGTTAGAGAACAAAATGTCATAAACTAGTCTTTGAAAAGAGAGAGAGAGAGAGAGTGAGTGATTGAACAATGGGAAATTCCTCGTTGAGGATTAGAATGTCAAAACAAAACTTCGTTGCCCATTGGGCCCGTCTTAACAGAGTATAGATGAATCATGCTTTTTTTAATGAATCCCATTGGATAGCTCATTATTTGGAATAAGATTTCAGGTTCTTGTGGGAGCATATTGTACACTTACTTCTTCAGCTAAAATTCAGCTACTAAGTGGTTTAGGACATCAAAATTTTGAGGGATGTAACCTACTCTGGTAACCAAAAGAAAATAAGAAATAAATCAATGCATAGTTTTCCTTTTTTTACTAAAAAAATGTGAAATTTTTTTGTTCAAAATAAATATGTGTTCAAAATAAATATGGGCCCCCACACTATGCTCCCATAGGAGCATTGTTGGTATCCACTCCCTTGCTCAAAACACCTAGGAATATTTATCGTCTAAAATTTTGGGAACCACACAAGAATCACCAAAATGATTGTTTTCAAAAGAAACAATTAAAATTCTGAGTTAGTTTCAAAAGAAAAACAATCAAAATTTTGAGTTACATGACTTTTCCTTATTGTCCCTTTTCTTCAAATAGGTGGAGGAACTAAATGATTGTCTTCAAGGAAATAAATTTATTTTTTAAGTTCTTGAACAGCTAGATCTCGCCTTCCAAAAATTAAATGGTTCTTGTTCAATCTCGAGGCATTGATTATTTTTTTTTAGGCACAAAGATAATCTTATTTATTTATTTTCTTTGGACCAAAATTTCATCCATTATCCAAGTTATAGCCTAAATTGGGCAAAATTTTAACATCTATTGTCCAATGAATAGCCCTAACGGTCGACATCCTAGCCATGAGAATGAAAAAAAGTAAGTGAAAATATTTATTTTGGGAACAATCTCACTAGAAATTATTGATGTTTACCAAAAATATTAAAAAGAAAACAGCATGTAGTTGTAGGAGCACACAACGCACTTTTTTCGGCAAAAAATGGAATACTTTTAGTGCTTGAACTCCATGTTTTTTGGGATTCATTATCTTTGTTGCGGACATGATTGATTTTGAGGTTTTTAGAGCCTAAAATGCATTTTTCTATGAAATTTGAGTTGCAGTTGTATAAAGTCATATTTTTATTACAATCAACCTTAACTATCAGATTTGGCATCGAGGTAATGCATTATTGACAGTGCATGTTTCCTCAAACTGATGTGGAGACATAAAACATCCCAACCATCAAATTTTTCATCCGACGACTTTCTGTGTTTGTGATATTTGCATATGAAAAATAGAAGTGTGTTTATCCAATCCTGAATTAAAGGACACGGTTTCTATGAGTCCATGTAGAAATAATGCACATCTTAAAAATCTATTTTTGAGATAGATTTTTTTACCTAATTTTTAAGGACATGTAATCTCTTATCATAAATATGAAAAAAATAAATAAATTTTGAAATTTGAAATAATACTTTTATTAAGAAAACATTTGAACCGTTAGTTTCAATTGTTTTTAGATATACCAAACTTGTTTTTAGATGGAACACCTATTTGCATCCATCTAAAACCCATTTGACATATGAACAGTGGGTAAATATGTCATATGAACAGTGGTTAAATATCCACACGCCCGATGCATGAAACAATTTTCCTAATCCAAAATCCATTTGACATATGAACAGTGATTAAATATCCACAAAATATGAAAAATCAATACCAATACAAATAGAAACAAAAGACCCATAAGAAGGAATTTGTTATTCAATAACCCAGAAAGAGCGGGCAATGATTTCATGTAATGGTTGTATCATAATATAATGCAATTACATTAAAAAACAATGTTAGACATATTTGTTTGACACAATTTTGTGGATATATACTTTTTTCATTCTAAAGAACAATCACAAAAAAGAAAATTTATAAAGAAACACACAAGAAAGTATTTTTCTAGCCCAATTAATATAAGCCTTCCAATTTAGTGAGATGGTTAGATATAAGCCTCAGAAGGATTTTTTATTTCCAACATTTTTAGATAGCGTTATCATCATTAGATTAACAATGCTAAAAAAAAAAAAAGTGATTTTGAATTTAGCAAGGACTAGATCTTGAAATTCACCAAATGGATGGTCGAGATTCATTGTTGTAGGGTACTAATTTTGACTATATCTAGAGTGCAAAATGAATTTTTTTTCCGTAAGATTGATTATGAGGATGAAGAGAATGTATGTGCAAAAATTGGGGTCATACATATGCTAAAAACATAGTTTTCTAGAAGTATGGTTGCATTATACTATGATACAACAGTTGCATGAAATCACTACCCTTCATGAACATTGGCATGTCATGTTTACGAAACTGGAGGCCGGCTTGGGTTGAATTGTACGAAGCCTTTTCATGTACAGACCACAAATCAACTGACACGATTTTGATGAGTCAGCCAACTCATATATTTATATACATCTTCCTCCAAAATTTATCTTAGAAGTGGATTTTGGATTCAAAATTTTAGGGGTTGATAATTTCAACCATGATAATCATAGATTTTTAGATAAATAAATCTAAAACATTAAAATTAATATTGATTTTTTCTATATGAAAAAGTATATAATGAGACCATTTACTTTTTGTTCAAGGTGGTCACAATTAATCTTGACTATTTGATATGAAATTGGATGGTTGTATTTACATTGACCAAGCTCAAACTTCAAAAGAAAATTTTTTCGAACTTTGTGATATGCCCAAGCTATCAGATTTCACATCTAATGGTTGCAAGTAATTGTAACCTCTTTGTATTAAAAGTAGATGGTCTCACGAAGATACACCTTTTTATTACAATCCATTTTAAAGATAGATGTTTGACGCATCAGGGGATGCAGCCGACTTGAAAGCGAAATAAATCTTGTGGCAATCTTAATTGAAGCTACACTATGGTGACTAAATTTTTCTTCTGAGAAGTGACCTTAGCCGCTAACTCTAATATGTTTTAATTGCTTTTGGTGCCGTAAACATTGATGATAGCCCAGAATATTATTTTTGAAGCTTCAAGTAGATTAAGCAGATCTATGAACACTTAAAAATATTTAAAATCGATGATGCACTATTTCTGAGACTTGATTTTAATTTTTCCTCATGTCCATACATCTTAAAGCCGAGATGATCGATTTGAGGATTTTTTATAATCAAAACAACCTTTTCTAGTGAATTTTTTAGGTGCGTCTTAATTTGATTGTTTAGGAACTCACCCTTATATAAATTTTTTCTAGATATATATATATATATAGCAATGATCCAATGCAACGGTTGTATCATAGTATAATGCAACGATACTACTAGAAAACCATGTTTGTGGCACACTATCTCTTCATCTCAATAATCAATCTCCCAAAAAAAATAGAAGTTCAATTTGAACCCCAGATATGGTCAAAATGAGTCCCCTCTACCAACAAATCTAAACCATTCATTTTGTGAATTTCAAGATCGTAGCCTTTATAAACTCAAAATCATTTGTTTCTTTTTTTAACATTGTTCATCTAATGATACTAAAGCCATCCAAACAAATTGGAAATGAAAAAATCCTAAGGCCTAAATCTAAGCATCTCACTAAAATGAACGGCCTATGTTAACTTGGCTAAAAAAATACTTTCTAGGTTATGTTTTCAATTTTTTCTTTGTTTGTGATTGTTCATTAAAATGAAAAGAACGTATATTTCAAAATTTGGATCAAACAAATGGCCATAAGATAGTTTTTTAATGTTGTTGCATCATATTACGATACGACGGTTGCATGAAATCATTGCTTATATATATATATATATATGAAAAAGTTTATATAAGGATGCTACCTTATAATGTAGAACTACAGATGCCCCTAAAAAATCTATCGAAAAAGGTACTTTTAATGTTGAAAAACCTTTTGATTGATCATCTCGACATCGAGATGTATGACTATGAAAAATAAAACGGTTTTAAGTCTCAGAAATAGTGCATTTTACAATATATTATCTACACCGTCCATTTTCAAGATTTTCATATATTTATAGATCTACTTGATTTTAATTATTTTTTAAATTTAAAATTTTATAATTAGATATAAAAATAGATTTTGAGATAATCCTAAGAACATTTTACATCAAAAGTATATACCATAATAAAATTTGAAGGTGCACCTTACCTCTATACCTACGGATGCATCTGTATGCCAACTGCACCCATATATATATATATATATATATATATATATATATATATATATATATATATATATATGAAAACACTACACATTGCCTATAAGCAAAAATAAACAGTGATTTCGTCTATGCTCATCACCGTCCAAAGTTCATCCGATGATCACAATTGTCAAGTGGTGTTACATGTTTCATTTTTTTTTCTATAAATCGGAATGATCTGAAATTTGGAGCGTGTGTTTATCAAAAATAGGAGAATCTAATAAAAATATAAAAACAATAATTCGTAAAATATACCAAAATACCTCTTTAAATTTTCAGGGGTATTTTGATCAATTTATATTTTATAAATTATTTTTTTCATATTTTTATTAGGTGCATCTCACTAAGACGTACACACGCTCCAAATTTCAGATTATTCCAATTTATAAAAAAAAATAAAAATTGAAACACTACCAAACAATCGTGACCGTACGATGAAGTTTGGACGGTGATGAGCATATGTAAAATCATTGTTCATTCCATATATATATATATATATATATATATATATATATATATATATATATATATATATATATATATATATATATATATAGTAATGATCCTATAAGACCCTCACCCACCCATGTCTGTAGGACCCCAAAGTATCACCATTAAAATTAATACGGATCTCTAGAAAAGTTATCACAAGGGTGTGAGACTTGACCTTTCTATAGATCCATGCCAAATTTAATGGTGATCCTTTGGGGTCCTACACACATGGGTAGGGTAGGGTCCTATAGGATCATTTCTCATATATATGAAAAATTCTTCCCAACGCCTATAGGCGAAAATGAACCGTGATTTCGCTTACCCTCTTCATCGTTCAAAGTTCATCGCACGGTCACGATTGTCCATTAGTATTTCTTTTTTCTCTTTCTTTTTCTTTTTTTTACAAATTGGAATGACCTAAAATTTGGAGCGTGTGGACATCTTAGTGATGCACACCTAATAAAAATATAAAAATAATAATTCGTGAAAAAAATTGATCGAAATACCCCTGAAATTTTTCAGGGGTATTTTGATCAATTATTTTCATGTAAATTTTGTTCTTAATATTTTTCGTAGATTCACCTATTTTTTATGAACACACGCTCCAAATTTCAAGTCATTTCAATTTGTAGGAAAAAAATAAGAAATAAAACACTACCAGACAATCGTGACCGTGCGATGAACTTTGGATGTTGAAGAGGGTAGGCGAAATTACTGTTTATTTTGGCCTATAGGTGTTTTGTAGTATATATATATATATATATATATATATATATATATATATATATATATATATATATATATATATATATATATATATATATATATATATATATATATATATAACACTACAAAACGCATATAGGTGAAGTTCTGCAGTACTTCACTTACGGTTTTACCACGGTTCGAAGTTTATCACACAGTCGCAGATGTCTAATAGTGTTTGAAATTTAATATTTTTTTCACAAATCATAATGATCTGAAATTTTGTAGATGTGTGCGCCTTAATGAGATTTACATGAATAAAATATAAAACAAATAATTTGAATGATAAATATTATGCAAAATACCCTTATAAAGTTTCAAAGGTAATTTAGTCATTTTATTTTATGCCTATTAATTTTTTAATATTTTATTTTAGTGTGACTTGGTCATATGTACACACCTCCCAAATTTTAGATAAATCTCAGTAGTATGATAATTATAAAAATTTAAATAATACGAGATAATTATGACCGTGTGACGAACTTTGGACGGTGATAAAGTGTTTAAGTAAAGTACTGTAGAACATCACCTATAGACTTTTGTAGATGGTTCTTCTCCTCTTTCTCTCTTGATATATATATATATATATATATATATATATATATATATATATATATATACCTGATCACTTCTTTTTTTCGTGTGAAAATTAAAATTTATTTGGAGATTGAGGGACCGTGATATCTCAAAATTAAAATCATTCTGGCTATGAGGGACCTTGATATCTCATTTGTCCATGTTCATGTGATGCTAACGGATTCTCTAACTAAGCCGGCTACTTCTTAGCCTATATTTGTTGGCCTTTCTCTCTCTTCTTCTTTCTTTTTTTTTTTTTGTTCTTTTTTTTTTTTTTTTGGTTTTCTTTCTTCTTCTTTTCTTTTTCTTTCTCCTTTTTTTTCGTTATCTTAATGAATATCACATTTTTTATAAAAAAATTTAAAATTTAATTATTATTGTCGGTCATGATTTCTTTACTAGCAAAAATAAAAAGCTTGAATAAATATCTAGTTATCATTAATGTTTCTTGGATCCATAAAGATCACAATCCATATGAATCAAATACCCATAGAAGTTGAAGAGGCAATAGAATATTCTAACTTAATTTAATTCTGCTTACAATTATTTACCATTTGGCAAAAAGAAAAACAGAGAAAAGAGAAGAAAAAAAAAAAGTAAACAATAAAAAATACAAAAGAAAAGGGAAAATGATATCCTAGCTAGAATCCTCTCTCTAACTACACATCTTACTTACTTTTTAAAAATTAAGCATCCTTAATTCCTCCAAATAAATAAAAAACAAACAGAAATAATGGACAAGAAAATACAGAATTTATGACCCCGTCACGCGCATGGGCAATTCATGTTGTATGCCTTGAAACTCGGTTTCGCCTGAAGAAAACAGGAAGCTTTGGATGAGGATGAAGAAGAAGATGAGAGAGGTGGGATCTCGGGACCTTCGACCACCGCCACCTCCTCTTCGACAATGGTGTCGAGGGAAGAAACGGAATTTCGCCTCCAAGGGCGGTTATATCGAGGGGGCACCACCTCCTCTATACAAGAGAATTTAGGGGAGCCCATGAGGGTGGGAGACTCAGGCTTTGGGCCTTGAGATTCAAGAGCTTGAGCCATTGTTTCTAGAGAGAGAATCACAATAGCTCTAAGGAAGGAGGCCCAGGCTCTAGAGAGAGAACGGGACGAGGTAATGAAGAATTCACAAGAGGGGCCTTATATATAGGAACTTTCTCTCTCCTCTCTCTCTCTCTCTCCTTGAGGAGCGGATGCCTATTGGGCAGTGGTCATGGGTCCCTCGCTTTTTCTCTCTTAATTAAGGAGGAGAGAGAGACTCTGTCTCTCTTATGTTGAGGAGAGAGAATCTATTTCTCTCTCTAAATTTGGGGGGGAGGCAGCTGTGTAGGAGCAAAATGGTCGGCCGGGAATTGCTTTACGAAATAAATGCTTGGTTTGGAGTCTTTAGAGGGGTCGTATTCAGTTATAGCTACGGGCGTGAAAAAAAGTGAAATTTGTCCCAGTTCATGATTTCTAGAGAGAGACACACACATATTTTTAGAGAGAGAAAGTTGAGAGACGTATTTAGAGAGAGAGAGAGAAAGTTTGAAAGGCACGAGACCTTTCTAGTCCCCACCCTCTTGAAGTCATGGTGGCTTTTGCGTGGATAAGTCTGAGCACTTTTTGTGACCAATTTTTCTTTTTAGGGGTTTCCACATAGAGAGAGAGGGACAAAGACCTTATCGTGTGTGCCATTGTTTAGAGAGAGAATGTGTCCATATGTGAGTGTTTTAGAGAGAGACACAAATATGTTTGTGTGAATGCCACCCTCCCTCTCTTTATAGAAAGAATGGAACAACTTATCAAGGGATAGAAATGCATGTGAAGAGAAAGAGATACCTGAATGCGCTTGTGCGTGTTTAGAGAGAGAGAGAACCGAATGTGTGTGTCAGTGTTTAAAGAGAGACCCAAATGTGTGTGCATACAATTCTCTCCATCTTTAAAGAGAGAGTAAAATATATTCATAGAGACATATCGGCATAAATAAAAGGATTCGTTATATATATATATATATATAATCTAAACTTCACAACCCTTCAAATTATAACGTTTCAAGATAGATAAACTTGTGAAAGGTAGATTTACTAATTTTGTAGTCTATTTTTTTAAAAATGTTGTTTTTGTGAGGCAATTTTATAAATATTACAATAAATAGCACTTTTGTCATCTCCATAAAGAGTAAAATTGAAACTTTAACTAAAGGACAATGGCACCCTACAAATAAATTTTCAAGACATTAACTCTTAAAATACCATTATATTTTTATAAAAATTACAAATTTGCTCTTACTTAATGGTAAAGTAACCTATTTAAATAATTTTTTAATAAAAATAATCAATGTTTTGATAAATACACCTATCACAATAAAAAATAATCATTGTTTTGATAAAAGCACCCATCACAATCCTTTCTAACTTGAACATTTGTATTTTGAGGGATTGTTAATTCTAGACAAATTTATATATACATATGTCGAAAAAATGGGATTAGCCCACTAGCTCATATGAGCCCAACGGCCCATATTGAATCTAGACCGATCTGACAATCACGGATATCCGGTAGTGCTTGAATTTTATTTATTTTTCTACAAATCTAAATTACTTGAAATTTTAGATGCATGTTCTTCTCATTAGGCGCACCTAATAAAAATATTAAAAAAAAAATTATTCCTGAAAAATAAAATGATCAAAATACCCCCGAAACATTTTGGGGGTATTTTGATCAATTTATTTCATGTAAAATATTTTTTTGATATTTTTTGAAGATTCATCTATTTTTTATGAACACACACCTAAAATTTCAAGTGATTTAGATTTGTAGAAAAAAAAACTAAAATTCAAAAAGTACCAGACATCTGTGATCGTTAGATCGGCCCAGATTCAATCTCGAACTTTGGGCTCAAATGTTCATATGAGCTAGTGGACTAGTCCCATCTTTTCCCATATATATATATATATATATATATATATATCACGTATATGGATAATTAATCATTTTGTCGATATACGTGATTATCATTGTTTGTTTGAAAAATTAGTATTTGAATTTAAGATAAGAAAAATAATACAAAAATAAAGAAATCAAATTTATTCTTTTCAAGATTTATGTATATACAATGAGACCATTTACTTTTGATATAAGGTGCTCACAATTTTCATTAACAGTTAAAGTTGTAATCAAGTGATTGAAGATGTGTCATTGTTTAAACAAGAAGTCCCAAAACAAATTTTCTTGAATGTTGTGGCATATTTTTATATATTGGATTTCACATCCAATAGTTAATATTTATTGTGACCTCGTTATACTAAAAATAAATGGTCTACTAGTATATAATCTCGTACAAATGGGATACCATGCTCCCACAACATTCGCGAATGCTTTGCGGATTATATTAGGTTATAAAATTTGAACTAAAAAAAACCTACTTATGCAAAGATGAAATTTTAAATATGTATTGAAGAAAAATAAGAAAATTACGCTTAAATTACACATTTCCTATGCTTGTTGCAAAAAATATAAAAATAGGCTTCAATTGAACAAATGAATTACTATGCTTGTTGCTTGCTTCCCACTTTTTCTTCAAAAGACTATGCGCTATGTGGATGTCTCTCTCTCTCTATTTATGTTCTCCTCGGTAATGGGGTTCAGGCATTATTAGTGGGTAGGGGGTGGATACCTCAACGTAACGTTCCACCCTACATTCTAAATAGACGGTTGAGATGGTCTTAATTATAATGCTAAATCTCTACATTATTTATTTTTAATTTTTTTACAAAACATTTTGATACCAAATGTTAGGCATCCACCCCTCTATTAAATTCGAATTGACAAAAAAATTTTAAAAAAAAAAATCCCAATAAAATAAAATGAGCAAAATGCCCTTAAAAGTTTTAAAGGTATTTTAGTCATTGTATTTTATCGAAAATATTTTTTTTTTTTTTTAGATGCAGTCCATTGAGATGATGGCACATTCAAATTCATATAATTTGTAGAAAAAAATTAAAAATGAAATATTTTGAAGCGACAAATCTAGATCAAACGGTCAGTGGCTCACTTGATTTAAATTAGACAACTGGATATGAGGGAAAGTATATGTCTTCTATGCAGTAGAGGAAGTATAGAAGCCCTTCCCATAGATATATACATGTGTATCATCTATTTAAATAGCTTATCTACTAAATAAATGTGTTCAAAATTCCTTATAGTAAAAATCCCACCTTTTTGTTTTGATTTTCAAAGTCCATTATAGGGAGACAGTTGATTAGACAAGTGAGTTTCTTACCCTATAATCCAATAAAGTCGTTATTGGAGGAGATTCCCTTAATGCCAATAAGTAATGCTCAAATATAGCCAATGTTCCCTGGAAGTTCCGGCCTATTTTATATGAAATTGAAGGGTTATATGCAACAAAGCAAGTTGAATTACACATGTTTTTAGGGAAGCAAATAGAGAAGTAGATACTATTGCCAAAAAAAAAAAAAAATGAGGTTTATAATGCAAAACTTTTTTTATGTTTCCTATCATTAGAGTATGATGATAGCTATCTTTTTTAGAATTTAATATATATGGTATTTTACATTTTTAAAAATTTTTGGATATGTAGGATCATAAAATTTAGTAAATATTATCACATTGAATGAAATGATATTGACACATTTGGCTATGAGGTCCCACGTTGCTTTATTTATTTTTATTAATCTCATGGGAGGCATCCCATGTATGCTTATCTATTTGTAAATAAGTTTTATTAAATGTAATATAAATAAATAAATAGTTTATATTTTAATTGATATTTTCAATGTTCACATAGAAAAAATCCCTGAGATCAGAGAGTCCATTTCTCATAGACGTTTTGAGAAAAAATGGAATGTTAGCGCATCTTCCTATAAATATGGAAAGTTGGAGAGAGGAGAAGATACAACAAAAGAAAAATACATAGCCTCCTGTAAACAGAAAGCTACTCTTCTCTCTATTCGATTTTTAATTAAAATTCAGATTTTACGATCACCAGCCTCATGGCATACACCTCTCTAATCTCGGGTTTGGTGTTCATCTTTGCTCCATCAAATTTACTAACATATGATACAAGTTAACATTCAAGAGAGAGATTATTACCACAATGAATGGAACGGTAAATGCTGTTTTGGTGCTTGAGGGAAGGGGTATCTGTCAAAAGTACCTATCAAACAGTATGGCAATAATTAAGGCTTTTAACCATGGGATTCAAGTACATTCTTGAACAAATCTCAGGTATTGGTTCAAATTTGATCAAAATTTTGCCATTATATTATGTTTTGTACGCTCACAATTACATTTTGGCATGTTTGAACTTCATCATCATCTTTTCGTATGTTTGAACTCAACTTTGTCAAAACTGAAACAGGATTTCAAGCTTGAAAGTATGTCTAAGTTTTGGTCGCGATTAAGCATTTTCGTACCGTGATGATCCCAAATCACTCCAAATTGATGGATGAACTCTACTACTGTTTTGATCTTCCTTATCATATTTGAGTTCATTTGAAAGATTTTTTCTTTGATTGTATGATTGTGGCACTAATTAATCACATAATACAAATGTCCACACACACACAAAAAAATATTGGATGGCTTGGGCTAGTCACAAAGCCCAAGAATTTTTTTTGGGACATTTGAGGCCTTTCAATTACGTTTTTACAATAATTCTCATTTTAAATTCAAGGAACAAAAGTGATTGTGATCTCTTTATACAAAAAAATAAATGGTTTTTTTGTATACTTTCATATATATATATATATATATATATATATATATATAAAAGCATTCTCAACGCCTATAGGCAAAAATAAACAATGATTTTACTTATGTTTACCACCGTTCAAAGTTTTTCGCACGATCACAAATATTTGACAGTATTTTACTTTTTATTTATTTTTATAAGTCGGTATGACAATAGAGAGAAAGAGCATGACATGTTATTGAGAGAGAGAGAGTGACATGTGATTGTCACACACATGGGGGAGGGGGAGATCTGTACATTAAAAGCCAAACATAATATTATTTCATTGTCATTTATCGTTTCCTTGCCCTTTATGTGAGGGTCATAGAAAGATTTGGATGAGGAATGATGTGATTGGAAGTGTAAGGGCAGGATGTGATCCCAAATGGATAATCATCCAACTCCTAATTGATGATAAGGATCCGTACCATGACTGCAAATTATTGAGGATTTTCATTCTTTCCTTTTGTTGGTGGTTATACTTCTAACATAAATCATGCGGGGGTACATTCAAACTAGTTACAGCTACTTGTTTTAATATAAAATGTTAGGGAAATCTTTATAGAACCCCTATAAGAAGTCTGATGTTCCTTTTTATCCAACCGTCTATTTTTAAATGAAGGATTAAGATTGTCCCAATCATAATATCATGTCTCTATACTGTTTTACTTTAAAAAAAAATTTCTATAAATTGTTTTGACACCAAATTTTGAATATACATTCTTATATTAAACTCGCACTAACAAAAAATATAAAAAAAAATATTTTCAATAAAATAAAATGACCAAAATACTCTTAAAAGATTCAAGACGTATTTTGGTCATTATTTTTTATCGAAAAATTATTGTTAATATTTTTTATAGGTGTGCCCCAATGAGAAGATGGCATGTACTAAATTTCATATTCAAAACGATTGTATTAAAAAAAACTAAAAATAAAATACTTTGAGACGTCAGATCTAAGATCAAACGATGAGTGGCTCTCTTCATAAAAAATGGACGGCTGGATGGTAAGGGGAACATAGAACTTCTATGTTGTAGGCGGAACATAAAAAGGTTTTCCAAAATTTTAGCCCTTTTTTCTCTTTTAGAATATGTTCATTCTTTTCTTTTCTTTTTTTGTTTTTTTTTTTTTTGCAAGGAGAGACAAAAATGGGGTTTTCGTGTGTTAATCGATCCCCCTATTCAAGTGCAATCTCATTTAAAAATCTATTTAGATATAAACTTTGGACATAAAATTCGCACATGGTCAAATCAGGTCTCCTGATTATCCATTAAGATCAAACAGTTGGAGCTAGGACTGTTGACAGGCCGGCCTAGGCCCAAATGTTAAATTTCGAGGCTGGCCCGGGCCTAGCTTAAAATCTTGCATGCAAGGCCCGAACCCCAAAACAATGGGTTGGGATTGGCTGGGCCTTTTATAAATATACAAAAAAAATTGTTTTAAAAAGCTTATGAAAAACTTCAGGTTGGTTCAGGCAAGCCCAACCCATTGCCCGAAAATGCACTGGCCAGATCTGGCTCGATTTGGGCCGGACCCCTTAAACTCCTAGTTGGAGCATAAATAAAATCATTGTCCATTTCAGGTCACAACATTACATATAACTGTGTGTGGTGGGTTGGGGGGTGGGGGGTTATTAGGCTACTCTATTCGGGATTGTATACATTTTTATTTTTTTTTTATAGTACAAAGAGGGCAAAATCACTTTTAGCCATTAGATCTGAAATCTAATGCATGAAAGTTTGTCACAACATTCGAGAAATTTTGTTTTTGACTTTATGCCTAAATAATAATATAACACACCTTTAACTAACCAATTTTAAATCTAACGGTTAATAGTTATTGTGACATCTTTGTATCAAAAGTAAATGGTCTCATTATATACATTTCTACTCTATTTACTTAACTCACTCAATAAAAACTATTGTAATTTCAAGAGCCCGAACTCAACTGTATTGCCGATGATGAACCATTCCTCCATTCAAACTAGGCAGGTTCAAGATGTAATGTAGGTCATCTCAGCCATCCACCATTCAGTACGAACGAATATTTTTTAAAAAAATATTTCTCGTGAAAATAAATAACAAAAATGTCCCAAAAATTTGTAGGGGTATTTTAGTAAAAAAAATATGCAGCAAAATGATTTATAGAATAAATTTTAAAAATAAAACACTTTGAGCCGTCGGATAATAATCTGATTCTCAAGAGCTAGCTTGTGACTTTACGGCTCAAGCCATCTCTACCATCTACTCAAATATGCAGGCTAAGATATGGGATCATATGTACTTTAGATGTAAGTGGGGTCACATAGAAAGCTTTTCCATTTGAAATTAATTTATATCGGTTGGGTAAAATGGAAAGCTTTTCCACTTCGAATCAAACCAAAACAAATGTGGGTAAGATACTAAATAGTTCAAATCATAGGTGTATTTTGATAGGAAAAATATATAATGAGATCATTTACTTTTAATGCAAGGTGGTCACAATTAATCTTGACCATTGGATGTGAAATTGAGTTGGTTGTATTGAATTGCCCGCATTTGTTTTATTAACCAAGCTCAAAGTTCAAAAGAAATTTTTTCGGACTTTTTGACCCCCCCAAGCTATCAGATTTCACATCATATGGTTACAAATAATTGAAACCTCTTTGTACCAAAAACAAATAGTCTCATTGAATACAATCGCATAATTAAAATAAAATAAAACAAAATAAAAGGAGCTCCGGTTTCTCTTGTAGGGCCATATTATATATTTGCTCTCTTGGGCAAATGATCTATAAAGAGGATATCTTTTCTTTTTTTAGTTGTTCAAATATTCTAGGATCTACTTTAGAATTATGAGAGGAGTACTTAAACCTCAGATCTAACTTTGACGATCTCTATCCAATCTGAAGATGAAAGTTATTCAGTCAGATGCAAAGTGCATATGAAAATTTTCATATGAGGTTTGTTGGTTGCAAATGTGAAGTTACATCCCAAATTTCGTGTGCTAAATATACTCCTAGATAGGGTTTCACCAGGACTGAACATATGGTAATGCTGCAACAAGAGCATATAATCTCTTAGGAATAAAGAAAGGGGAAATCTTTCTATGTTCCCACTACAACATAGAAGTCCTATATTCCCCCTATCATCCAGCCATCCCTTTTTTATCAAGAGAGTCACTCACTGTTTGATCATAGATCCGACGTCTCAAAGTATTTTATTTTTTTAATACAATTTTTTTAATATGAAATTTGGTACGTGCTATCTTCTCATTGGGGCGCACCTATAAAAAATATTAACAATAATTTTTCTATAAAAAATAATGACCAAAATACCCCTTAAATTTTTTAGGGGTATTTTGGTCATTTTATTTTATTGAAAATATTTTTTTTATTTTTCGTTACTGCAAGTTTAATGTAGAAATGGACGTCCAACTTTGGAGTCAAAAAGGTTTATAGAAAAAAAATTAAAAATAAAACAGTGTAGAGACGTGACATTGTGATTGGGGGCAATCTTAGCCCTCCATTAAAAAATGGACGGTTGGATAAAGGAAAACGTAGAATTTCACGTCGAAGGGGAACATAGAAAGCTTTCCCTAAAGAAAGTATGAAGTTTCTATAAGACCTAGGGTTTTTGAAAACAAAATAAAGCCTCACCTCAAATCCTCTTTCAGAAGGTACTTTGAGACATAGAAATCTCTAGGATGACTCTAAAATCAATTTCCAAAACCAAGAATAAAACTTGAAACTAAAAAAATGGTAGAGATCTTGTGGAACTATGAACACTTATTTTTAATGTGAAATGGAAGGTCTAGATAAATGTTACAATATACATTATTTTTTTATCTTGAAATCCTAAATTTTTTCATAACCATAATGTTCGAAGCCGAGATGATTGATGTAAAGTTTTTCAATACTTGAATCGCAATTTTCAATGAGTTATTAGGTTAAAATTTACTTATTTTGACCACGCTGCAACCCTATCAAACTATTTTCCAAAAATAAAAATAAAAAAGCAAAAATATATTGTTGATTGGTGAGAGATACACATCTCCAAAGGCGGCCCATGCTTGCCTTAGCCATGAGGCAACAACCAAATCGCTCGTCCAATTTTTCAATGGACGGTCTAGATTAATTAATATTGGTCTTTTTTGTAGAGGGCATGAGCTGTGCGCTCGTATGGGGACAGATGCGCGTCAAGATCGCGCATGTGACAGCATAGACACAAATTTTCATATATTTAAGGGTTATTTATTAAGGATAAGTTTATATAAAGCTGAGGCTCTAAACAATCATATTTGAACCTACCCAAAAATTTCACTAGAAGAGGTTGTTTTGATACCCAAATATCGTCAAATTGATCATCTGGGCATCAAGATGCACGGACATGAGAAAAAAATGGATTTCAAGTTTCGGAAATAGCGTATTTTGTAATACATTTTTTTACCGTCAATTTTCAAGATTTTCAAGATTTCTTAATCTATCGATCTACATTGTTTTTGAAGCTTTAAACTTAATAAATAAATATGAAAATATATTTTAAGGCTATCACAAAGATTTCCAATATCAAAACCATATTCTCGATACTATTTAAAGGTAGGCTCTAATTTGATTGTTTAGAGCCTAGGCTCTATACAAACCGTACCCATTTATTAAAGGAAAAGTTTATAATTGCAATAATTAAAGATGCATCTCAAAAATCTATCCAAAAAGATTCTTTTAATGTTGAACCCTCAAATTGATCATTTCGACATTGAGACAAATGAACATGAAAAGAAAAAAAAAGATTTTAAATCATAGAAATAGTGCATCTTGCAACACATTATCTAGACCGCCCATTTTCAAGATTTTCATATGTTTATAGATCTATTTGATTCTAACCATTTTTGGAGTTTAAAATTTTATAGTTTAGATATAAAAATAGATTTTTAGATAATCCTAAAAAAAATTTATACCAAAATTATATGTTATGATAAAATTTAGAGGTGCACCTTAATTGGATTGTTTAAGGTTGCAACCTTATAGAAACCACACTTTTTATTAAAATATACCTAACTTCTCAATTATTTAATAGTTTACACATTTTTAACTATTTCAACTTATTATCATGTGCATTTTGATGGGAAAAAAGTTACAAGTAAAATTTTAAATAGTTCATCTGCTAAATACATTTTGATAAATTTTTCTAATTAAATTGTTTGATATTTTATCCATTTTCAACTATTTCAATTCATGATAATCATAACTGTTTTGATAAGCTTTTTAATACTACATTAAAAAAATGGGTAAAATGTTAAACAGTAAATCTCTTAGGCGAATATTGATCAATATCCCTATTTATAGATTATCGCCACACAGGCACACATATCGACTTTAACATGTTTTTGCATATGGATAAAAACTATGTATTGTTTGAAAATAATATCGCTTATAAAATTATAGTTTAGAAAAAGTTGATTTATAGCTAAACAATTTCAATTTTTTTTGTCATGGAATAAAGGAAAGAGACGCATAAACCACACCCTCTTCATGCATAGGTGTGCATTCACACTTCAACTAACTTATCGGAATTTAAATTTAAAGATTTCAAATCTATGAAGAGAAGGAAAATTTCAGGAAAATTTAAAAATGAGGACATTAAAACAGAAGAAGATTTCCTGACTACCTTTTTAAAAAAAAATAGATAAAATGAGCAATTATAATTCCATCACAAAAAACGTGATTTTATGACGATCATTTTTAAAAACTCATAGTTTTTAACATAATTCAAAAACTCATAAACTTTTTGAATAAAACACGTTTTACTAGAGGTTTAAAGCATCTCTCTCAAAAAACACAAAAAAATGCTGGGATGCAGACCCAAAAAAAAAACGCAGAGATGCAAAGCCTGGTTGAGAAATTGGAAAAAAATAATAATAATAATTTATTTTTATATTATTTAGTATATTGTTATATTTTATAGTATATTTTTTATATTTTATTACAGGATCGGGTCAATCAAGATCCCAACCCAACTCAATAGGGTCCATGCTAGGGTCCAAGTCATTTGGACCAATTCCCGACCCGCCAAGTCCAAAACATAGGCCTAAATCCGCGGACCGGACACAAATGCCACCTCCAAGCATATATTCTCTCTCTCTCTCGCATGTATGATGCTGTAAACTCTTTCTTCCATCTCTCCAGGATTCACGCCTCATGGTCCCTCTTCTTTCCCTATCCTTCCTTTTTAATCTTAGCAAGTAATTTCAATATATAAAGGGGGCAGTTTGTATAGAGCCTAGGCTCTAATCAATCAAATTAGAGCTTACCTTCAAATAGTATCGAGAAATGTGGTTTCAATACTGGAAAGCTTAGTGATAGCTTTAAAATATATTTTCATTCTTATTTATGAAGTTCAAAACTTCAAAAATAGTGATCGACGTATCCATGAAAACTTGTAAATTGACTGTCAAAAAATGCGTTACAAAATACACTATTTTCAAAACTTAAAATCCGTTTTTTTTATCATGTTCATGCATCTTGATGTCGAGATGATCAATTTGAGGATATTTGAGCATCAAAACAGCTTCTTCTAATAAAATTTTTGAGATGGGCTCAAATTTGAGCCTCGGCTCTATACAAACTTTTACCTTAGATAAGCAAAGCTCAATGAGTACAACACTAAATAAAAAGCAGTAGATTAATACAAAAGGTACTCCGGGATGATCCCCTCGAGATTTCTAAACACAACCTTTACCCTCACCTCGAAGGCTTCCTCAGGAGTCCCTTAAGACCACAACTAAACTACGCAAAGTATTTCCAAAGGGCAAAAGTTTTTATAGAGTCGAGGCTCTAACAATCAAATTAGAGCCTATCTCAAAATTTTCATTAGAAGATGTTATTTTGATGCTTAAATATCCTCAAATTAATCATTTCGATATCCAGATGCATTGACATGAGAAAAAAAATGGATTTGAAGTTCTGAAAATAGTGTATTTTGTAACTCATTTTTAGACCGTCAATTTTTAAGATTTTCAAGTTTTTATAGATATGTCGATCCACACTATTTTTAAAACATTAAATTTTATAGATAAAAGTATATTTTAAGATTGCCAAAAAGATTTTCAATATTAAAACTGCATTTTTCAAACACTACTTCAAAATAAGCTCTCTAATTTGATTGTTTAGAACGTAGTCCCTATACAAACCTCACCCTTCCCAACGAGATCCCCTAAAACACGCCCACACCCAAACTCTCCATTTGGATACCCCATAACCACATTCCCATCAATCAACATCCCACACATGTCGCGGTTGGGTCGGTGCCCAATAAAATAAGCATGAAACAGAGTGTTCTTTCCCCATCATGCGCAATCGTGCGCCATACACCCCATGTGGGTAGAAACACTAAAAGCGAGGAGAAGCATGAACACCACATAATCCTTTTAACCATGTATGGCCCCACCTAACTTAATTACTTTCAAAAAAAAAAAAAAGGAAAAGTCACATGAAAATATTATTTCGTAAGAATAACGTCACCCATAAATCACCAAATAATAATAGCGGCAAAGTTCCAAACAAAAATAAGAGAAAAGTTTTATTAAGGTTGCAACCTTAAAATGTAGAATCATAGATACACCTTAAAAATCTATTAGACATTTTTTAATGTTGGAAAAACCTTCTAATCGATCATCTCGAAATCAAGATGTATGAATATGAAAAAAAAATGTTTTTGAGTCCCGGAAATAGTGCATCTTGCAACACTTTATCTAGAGCGCCCATTTTCAAGATTTTCATAAATTTTTAGATCTACATGATTTTAACCATTTTTGGAATTTAAAATTTTCTAATTAGGTATGGAAATAGATTTTAAGATAATACTAAGAATTTTTTATAACAAAATTACATGTTATGATAAAATTTTAAGGTGCGCCTTAATTGGATTGTTGAAGGTTGCAACCAGTGTTTTAAAAAACGCCGAGTCGAACCGGACTCACCCAGTTCGACTTAGGAATCGGCACAGTCCGTGCCGGTTCTGGTATTTTACACGAAATCGCCCGATTCCAGAGAGAACCAGGCAATTCTGAATAGTGAATCGCCGGTTCACTGTACCGAATCAACGAGTCTCGTGAAGAACACGGGCTGAACAGTGTTCTTCACGGGTTTCTTAAAATTTTGTCTTTTTTTATCATTTTTCTTCTTTTTTTTTGCCATGTGATCGAATATTTAGGCTTTATGCAGCTTTTTTCAGCCTTTTCACGCATTAAATGGTGGAAAAAATTCAATTTTTTTTATCATCAAAGTTGCAGGTTTTAGGGTTTTTGCTTTTCATTTTGTTTCATGCCAAATAGGGCATGAATGTGTTCAATAGAAATTTTGAGCCATATTGATCATAAATGTGTTCAATAGAAATTTCTGTCACGAATTTGTGATTATCTTTAAGAAAAACAGATTAATTTGGAGATTGAAGCCACGGGTTCACGAAACCAGGTAAGAACTCTGCGTTGTTTTTTTTTTCCGCCATTTGATCAATTTCAGTCCGTATTTTGAAAACAATCAACTAAATTTATAGGGTTTTAAATCTTTATCATGTCTTTTATCATTTACCATATTCAATTTTATTTAATTTACTCAATTACAGCCTAGGTTTTTAAAAGAACACAGTGATGTCTGTGAAAAAAAAAATTCTGTTGTTTTCTTTATTTTTTCCGCCTTTCGATCTATTGTTCACGATATATTACAAATAGTGTGTTAGATTTCTAGGGTTTTAAATCGTTATAGTCTTGTTTATAATCAGATGTACTCAATTTGATTTGATTTATTCAATTTGAGCTTCATTTTTTTAGATTCAATGACTGTTGTCTGTGAAGAACTGCGTTTTTTTTTTTTTGCTCAATTTAATCGATTTGATATGATTCATTAATGATAATGTGTTCATAATTTAGGGTTTTCATTCATTATAGTATTGTTTATCAAAACATGTACTCAATTGGATGTAATTTATTCGTTTGGAGGTGGATTTTTTAGTTGAAATGGCTGATGAAATGTGGCTCTGTGAAGAAACGATTTTTTTTTTGTAATCCATGATCGAATTTTTTGAAAATTTGTGATTTTTCGAAGAGATGTGAAAATCGTGACAAGGTTTTGATTATCATCAGGTATTAAACCATATTTTTTATTTTTTGAGTTTGCTGTATTTTTTTTTTTTTATTTTTATTCATGATAGAATTTTTTGAAAAATGATGATTTTCCTAAAAGATATAAAAATTGTGACCAGGTTTTGATTATCATGAGGTATTAAACTATATTTTTAATTTTTATTGTTAAAGTTTTTGTTGAAAAAATTGTATGTTGATAGATTATTTATGCAAAAAAATGCATGTTATTATATTTTTAATGCAAAACTGTATTTTTTTAATTTGTTGTTAATGCATTTTTGAGTTGGAATGACTGATGTTAGGTGGCTCTGTGAAGAATTGTTTTTATTTGTTTTTTTTTTAATACATGATCGATGTTTTTTGAAAAATCGTGATTTTCCGAAAAGATGTGAAAATAGTGACCAGGTTTTGATTATCATGAAGTATTAAACCATATTTTTAATTTTTATTGTTAAAGTTTTTGTTGAAAAAATTGTATATTGATATACTTATTCCATGATAATTTTATGTTTATCCTTTTGTGTGACGCAAATTAAATGGTAAATAGTAGTTCATGCAGTGAAAAAACATATCAATATTCGCATATTCATGTAAATAAATGAAAATTCTTAATGGAATGCCCTCATTTCTTATTGAATTCCTAAAAAAACAATATTTATAATGAATTTTAATAATTTTTTCGGATTTTTTTGAAGCTTTAATCTAACCGATTCAGCTGATTCCCGATGCGAATCGCCGATTCGTCAATCCGGATCGGTTTTTTAGTTGCTCAATCCGGATTACCGATCCGCTTTTTAAACCATTGGTTGCAACCTTATGGAAACCGCACCTAAAAAATAAATTACCAAAAAAAAAGAGGAAACGTTTAGATTGGATCTGGGCTGATGTGTGGGCCATAAATTGATTTTTCTTTTTATTTTTACTTCTTATATATAATTTTGTTTTTTATTTTTAAATTTTAAATTGGGTGAGGTTTGTATGAAGCGCCTTACTTAGAAGTAAGGTGCACATTTAAATTTTACTTTAATATGTAGTTTTGGTGTTAGAAACCTTAAGATAGCTTGAAAATCTATTTTTATCCTTATTTATAAAATCAAAATTTCAAAAATATTATAATTCGAGCACATCTATATACACTTGAAAATCTTAAAATTAAAGATGTATTATTTTTAAAAAAATTTGTTTCATGCAGGCAAGACCGAATTTTTACAATATGTGATCCAGAAGTATAAAGCATCCATCTTTATGATAGATGCAAATAGGTGGTCCATCTAAAAACAATTGTAACTAACGGTCCAAATGTTTTTTTAATAAATTATTATTATGATTTCATATTCATGATCTCCATGTTAAAGATTATATATATTTTTAAAATTAATATCAAATTATATCTAATATATATATATATTGTCAAGCCCGTATTTCTACAATATGCGGGCTGGCCGCATAGAAACCGTGTCCTTATTTTTAAGACTTGAACTTCTTCTTGTTTTTCTTCGCATCCTATTATCTTGAGGTCTCGAAAATCAATTAAAGCGTTCTCAAAAGTCTAAATACTCCCTCTGAGAGGATTTTTGAGGTCTACATCACTTCAATAGGATACTGTTTCCTTATAAAATCATGTTAACATGAATATTAGAGCGTATATGAATTTTTATAGCAAATATAATAAAAATAAAAACAAAATGATTTGAATAAAAAATTTAAGAGATACCCCTAAAACATCCAAGGTTATTTTGATTAACCTTTTCTATTGAATTATTTTTTCTATTTTTGCGCGTTCACTCTTATTAGATGCATGGAGGTACCCATTCTGAAGAAAATAAAAGTCATACATTTTGACTGGCAAAATATAGTTAAAAAGCTTATGTTAATATATTTTTTATTCTTAAACTATTATTTTTAAGAAAAATATGTAATGAGATTATTTATCTTTGGTACAATGTGGTCATAATTGATCTTGACCATTGGATGTGATATTGGGTAGCTACAAATATTTTATTAAAAAATCCAAAAGAAATTTTTTCAAACTTTGTGACACATCCAAACTGTCAAATTTCACATCGGATGGTTATAAGTAATTGTGACCTCCATATATAAAAGGTAAATGGTCTCAGTGTATATAATCTATTATTTTTATACTTTATATTTTGGCCATTAATAGAAGAGAATGTTAATAGAATTTATATAGACAACTCAAAATAGTTGGGATAAAGTTCATATGCTAATAATCATCATCATCGTCAAAGGTTTTTCTCAATTAATTAGGGTCGGCTACACTAATCCTAGTCCGTCATTCCACTCTATTAAAGGTCATACCTTTAGTAAGGCTATATGTCCTAGTATATTTTCTCACTATTACGACCATGTCCTTTTAGGTATTTTTCTTGTCATTTTTAGCCATTCACACATCCTAATAAGTGTAACGATGGGTATTGGCCACATATGGTTAGCCCATCTGAATCTATCATCGTTCATTTCATTACCTATTAGTGCCACACTTAAATTTTTTTAGTGTATTCATTTTGAATTCTATCTCTTCTTGTCGTGCCACTTATCCATCTCAACATTATCATCTCCACTACACTCATTTTAAAAATATATTGAAGCTCATATGCTAATAATGATAATCTCAAACCAATTATAATTAGACCTTTCACCGGTCCAGTAGGCAATCTAGTCCGATCAACTTTTCCAACGGAGGAAATTCACCCACGTATCATCAAACAATCGAACCGTCCAAATTAACCAGTGTATTGACATGGAACTTCGACGTCTAGGGCCACACACGTGGTACAATGGCCCGCGTGCACGTGTAGACAAATCGGTTCTTTTTCTTCTTACGTAATCAAGCCGAACTTTTTAGAGAAAAGACACCGCCTAAAAAGGCCACCCAGACCTTTATCGACGTGTCAAAATATCGTTGGGATAAACTGCCACTTGTCACACAGATGCAAAACAAGCGAATGACCCGTATAGAAGACAGCCGCCCATTAAAATAGAAAAGCTCAATTAATTAACCTATGGTTGAGTTAACCATAGGATTTAACCCAAGTTCTAACCCTAGGGCCTCATCTATAAGATAGAGAAACCCTGAGCCCTTTTTAACACATCTCTCTTCCATTTCTTTTTCTCTCTCTTATTCTCCTTGTTTTTTAGAGAGAGAAATAGGGAAAAACTCATATAACTTCCTTCTAGGAGGTGATTTCTCTCTCTTCTTTCTCTCTTTAAGAGGATTTATAACTTCCTCCCTTCTAAGACGTGATTTCTCTCTCTTTTTTCTCTCTTTAAGAGGATTTCCTAGTTGTACCTTTCTCTCTCTTGTTGGGTTTTCTCTCTCTAGGAGACTCTGGAAGCTTGCTTTTCCTCAGGAGAATTCACATCACATACATTGTGTTTTTAGGTTCTCTTTCTTCATATCTTCTAAGTGGTGTTTCTCTCTCAAGATCTCTTGAGCTTATATACACCCAAGTTGTGTTTCTCTCTCTAGATTTCTTGGGCTCTGTTGAGGCATCCATGATGGCAAAGGTTAGAGTTGGTAAGATGGTTTTTGAGGTTGCACCACCCACTTTTGTGTCAGTGGTTAGAAGGCAAACCCAGAGGAGTTTGGATACCATTTTTGAGGAAGATAGGGTGGACTTTGGTGAGAATTCACATTCTCTCTCTAAAAATTCATCTTCTCACTCATCATTTTCATCTTCTGTTTCTTCTTCCTCAACTTCTTCAAAGAAATCAGCATATATGGAAGGAGAGAGAAGCTTCAAAGCACACTGTAGAAAGTGGCCACTCACTCATTAGTGGAACTTTCAACTGTGTGTTTTTGCTTGCAAGATGTACACATGATGGAAGTAGTAGGAGGAGGTTACAATTCCTCTCTCTATTTTTCTTAAGTAAGGTAAACATCCATTAGGGAAGGGCAGGGCCCAAAAAAAAATTTCTTCTTTTTTTCTTGGAACAAGTCAAGACTCTTGAACTTGGAACCTGCAAGGCACATGAGAGATTCTCCCTCTCCCTCTCCCTCTCTCTCTCTCTCTCTCTGCAGTTGAGCTCCTCCCCTCCCTTCCCCCAACCCTCTCTCTCTCTCTCTCTCTCTCTCTCTCTCTCTCTCTCTCTCTCTCTCTCTCTCTCTCTCTCTTGCCTGTGAAAGTGGGTCCTAGAGTTAACCAGTGATGTTCATGTATCAAGGCCAGTTGTGTGGATGTTGAAATAGAGGCAACTTGCCTAAGTGGGTCTTCAAGGACTTAATCCATGCACATCTCAACCAGTAAATTTATGTACATCTATGTGATGTTTATGTATATATTTGGCCACATTTGGGACTTTTGTAATGCATATTACATTTTTGTAATGCAAATTACATATTAGTCTCTGTGAAAAGGCTTAGGCCCTGTTTGGAGCTCTGCTCATTGTTTTACAATAATGCCACTTACTTTCTCTCTCCACCCATCCTCTCTTTCTCTCTCTACCCATTTCTCGTTCTCTCTCTCTCTACCCTCCCTCACTTTCTCTCTCTACTCTCCCTCATACTCTCTCTACCACTACCCAATTTTTTTTTTTTTGCGGTCCAGCAACATCAAAGTGATAGAATTCAAATTTTTAAATTTTTTAAAATAATCTTGAAATAGTACGTTATATAAGGTTGGAAGCTGTTATTATTGGAACTAAGTTAAACCTTAAAAATCTTTCAGAAGAGAGTATTTCGATACTGGAGAGTCCTTCATCAATCATGGCAACGTCGAGGTGTATGGGCATATATATTATAAAAAATTATAAAATATATTTTATATTATATAATATTCTTAACGTATTTCTATACTAATATATACCCCGACCATTGGCAGTTCTTCATCCAACGACTTTAATTTGACTCTCATGCAATGCCTAATAACGAATTAATTGATTGCAGTAATAGGCAAAGTAGTTATAAGTGGCTTATATGGTGACAAAAGGAAATCAGTCTAACCCTCCAATCCAATCAATCAATCAAAATTTTATTTTCATACTTTATCGCCATCTAGTCCATTGATTTATTTATTTGTTATTGAAGACCCTTTCTGTTGGCCCCCAAAGTCAATTTGTTTGCTGTAAAATCTCCTTTTGGGTTTGCCTTCCAAAGACCTCGGATTTGCAATCAAATCAAAGCAAACCAAATCAATAATATATTCCAATAAATTCTCAAACAATTCACTTTTTATCCACTCAAACTCAATAGGCAAGAGCTCAATGATTGCGCCAGCTGTTCAAGGAAAAATATCCACCATGTCTTAAACATTTTAAAAAAAGTCTTTAATTATTATCACCATTTTATCATTTTTCTGATTAATTGAGATCGACTACTACGTAGATTATGATTTTTCATTTTGTTTTATTAAAAGTTATATCCTCAATGTAACCATAAATCTCTATATTTTATGAGGACTAAAAAAGGTGATGATTTTAAACTTTCTCTTAACTCATCCAATTCCTAGATGTCATTCCCAAATAAATGGGCATAGTTATGTTTGGTGGACAGCCACCGTCAAAATTTGTTAAAACCCGTTCTTAATAATTCATATTTTATGTGCATGCCTCTTTTATAAAAGGACATTTGTAGATTGGGTTGAGCTCAAATGTTGGATTTCCATGTTTTTACCGATAATGGACCTATAAAAGATATAATAATAATAATTTTTAATAAATAAAATGATAAAGATACCCCTTAATATTGTGAAAGATATTTTCTTAATTTTATTTTTATTTAATTATATTGTATTTTTTTACAAATGCGCAATGGTGAGAAGTATAGAGATATACAGAAATTGAGCACAATATGATATGGGCCTTTCAAAGACTTGTGATTTTTTTATTTGATTATGAAAAACTACTGCCTCTTAAAGACTTGTGATTTTTTATTATTATCATAAAAAACTACCTTTATTTATACAGCAAACTACACTACCAAACTATCATGCCCGATGCAATTCTTTGTCCCCACTAGAAATGAGAGTCGCCTTCTACGTTAAGTAAAGGGAGTGAAAGCAGTGTTAGAAGTGTGAGGACGGACTTAAGTGAGTATTCTAAAAGAAAAGGCTTGGCTTCAATGCTAAATAGAGAAAAAAAAATGAAGTACTGTCCTTTTCGAATATAGGACAAATGTACTATATGACATATTAAGCATATCATTAAATGTCAAAAAGGATAGGCGATAATTATGTAAATTTATCATTAAAACATATATATTCAAAGTTTGGTACAGCACTTCAAAGATATTAAAAACTCTTGACACGTACGTCCTAATATTCTGAATCCATATTAATATATTTTCAATTGTTCATATTGATACCATTTTGCATGTACTTTTTAAAGTTTTAAATACATCGGATGGCTTTCCCAAATGAGCTGAGAGAAAATGAGAACCCCCATTGGAACAAATCCAATAACAGGAGATTGCGATTGGATGCATTCATCATCTATTCAATATTCAACATAATCAAATAAGGACTTATTTGTCGTATGATTATGTCCGACTCCAAACTTAGCAGTTAGATTTTCATACAGAGCACAATCTTTTAGGCTCTCTTTCCCTCTCTGATTGTCTGACTGCTGATTTATAGTTAGATTTTCATACAAAGAACTATCCTTAAGGCTCTCTCTCTCTCTCTTTATAATTAGATTTTCATACAAAATACTCTCTTTAAGGCTCTCTCTCTCTCTCAACCACACATTGTTTAATATTACTCCGGTAACCCTGCAGTCTCTCTCTCTAAAAACCTCATTATTTAAATTTGGAAAAAGTGTACGTTGGGCTGCAACCAAAAAAGGCACTTCAAATGTTAAAACCCTCTAAATAATCATCTAGACATTCGGATGTACGCCTATATAAAACTGTATAAAATAAAAAACCTTGAGTCCAAAAAATAACATATCTTGAAATACATTAGCTAGACCATCCATTTTCAAGATTTTGGTATGTTTATAGATTCACTTGATTTGAACCACTTCTTAAAATAAAAATTTTTATAGCTACAAGATAACAAGTACACATTATTTTGATTGTTCAAGGTTGCAACTTTATACAAACCACACTCATTAAGGTTAACTTTATACAAACCACACCCATTAAAATTATCCTCTTGTAACCTCACATTAAACAAATTTATATGCCAATCAGATAGAGAAACACCACACACCGTTTTCGTTGGAATCGGCAAATCCAGCTCATAATATACGTTTTGTTGGAATTGGCAATTCCACCTCATAATATATAATGTGCTCAATTTGTAATAAAATGTCCAGTAATTTTATTGGCAGACAGCAGACTTTTAGCTTAAAAGATAAGGGGCCACAATTGTAAACATCTTGACGAATTATCTAATAGCAAAAATTTATACAACGAAAAAGTTTATATACGGATGCAATCTTAGAATGTAGAATTAAGGTGTACCAAAATATCCATTAGAAGAGGTTTCGATATTAGAAAGCCATCTAATTGATCATCTTGACAAAAAAAATGGATATGAAAAAAAATTAATTTCAAGTTTCAAAAACACGGTGCATCTTACGACAATTTACTGGAAGTTATGCTAAGAATTTTTGGCACCAAAATTACAACTAATAATAAAATTTAGAGGTGCGACTTAATTTCCTTGTTTGGGTGCGCCTTAATTTGATCGACTTATGCAAACCAAACCCTTGATAGTTGATACAAAGCACCAACCGTATACAAAGCAACAAATAAGATGCTTCAAAAACCACGGATTGTTTGAAAATCTTTTAAGTGACAATATCGGATAGAAATCCTCTAATTAAACATATCGAACTCATGATGCATAGATACAAATAAAAAAGACTTCAAGTCCTAGAATAGACATCTCGTATTATATTATCTATAAATCTATTTTCAATATTGTCCTATCGGATTAATCGAAGCCATTTTTTTCGCTTTAAATTTCATAGTGGGATGTGGGAATAAATTTTCAAGGCATCATAACGATGGACACCTTATACAAATCGCACCATTATTTAATATAACTTCTCCCGACCCCCTCTTTAACAATGATCCAAACGATCTGGATGGCCTACTAGGCCACTCCAGACTAGGATCAATTGGTGGGGAATCCATCTGACAGATCCATGTTTTAAAATAGTGATACATCGAAATCCAACCAGAGCCTTGAGGGTTTTATGTGAAACCTTCATATTTTCTTGATAAAGGCCAAAAGCAATTAACTCCATAATGTAACTAAAGAAGCTTTTTTCTGTGAACTTCTCAAGAGATGATTTATGTTTAAAAGAGTATGGCTGAAACCTAAACTAGAAAATATCCCAATCAATGAGAGACAATTCTCGGGTACAAAAAAAAGAAGAGATGGATACATATGAATCAGTATCTAGGAAATTACCCCTCCGTTTGCTCCCTCAACCTTCTAATGGTGCTCCTCACTGTCACAGCACTCGCAGTGCTACAAGTATAGAGAGGAAGAGAGAGGTCAGACTCACGACCAGTAAATTAATCTAGTAAAAAAAACCACTGAAAATATAAATGAGCTTTTTTTTTTTTTTTTTGAAGAAACTTAAACCAGTTTTTGTAGCATCAGTGATATAATTAATATAGGACTAGAGGAAAGCCATGAATGTTGAGAAAAAACGAATCAAAACCCCAACATCAATACAAACCAGAGATCTAAAAATCGGACCGATAGGTCAAAAACCCATCACCAACGGGTCTGAATAAAAACGGCCAAGTTGATGACTTGGCTTGGCTGACTTACCCAGACCAAAAAACGTAACCAGATATGTTCAAATAAAGTGCAGCAACCTTAAATCATTCAAGATAAAATCAGACAGGCTACCTGCCAGTTCTGGGTCGACTCGACCAAATCAAACCTTCAATATAAACCAATAGGAACATGTACTCACTTTAGGGTATAAGCACCACCAGCCTTCACTTTGCCACAGTCCTTGCATCCCCATATTCCCACTGCCTTTCTCTTCACAGCATACTGCAGGATACCAAATTGAATCATAACTTTAACTCATTGTATCACTCCCACTTAACATTGAAGCAAAGAAACAACAGGGAAAAAAAAGAAAAATGGAGATATCTTTCAAGTATAAAAGCAAAGTTGAAGTAAGACTATAGAATGTGTATTTTGGAAGAGAAGCAAAGAACGATGCTATCATGAATCCTGAACCCATTATAGTATGGCCCTTGATATAGAAGAATGGAGGAACAGGATTCGTGTTGCCCAACCCAAATAATTGGAATAAGGATGGGAAGATGAAGCAAAGACTGATGCTAAACTTTCTCCCTCAGGTGTCTTATCCACAAAATATTTTCCTATTATTCTGTCCTTTCAATAATGAAGGCTCATTTCAAAAAGAAAAAATAAAACCTAGCACAAGAAAATCAACTCATATAAATGGTAAATAAATTCATTTGCATTCCCTTCCTATAACGAGATAGGCCTCAACAAGAATGATATAATGATACCTTTCCACAGAACTCGCAGAAGTACTTGGCGTGCTGGCTGACTTCCATCTTCTTGATCTGCTTACGCAAACTGGCACCATATCGGGTACCTGAAGTATTGTAATTTCCAAATTTATGATTTAAAAATAAGCAACAAGTAATCTGTCAATCAAAAAAAATGAGCTGACACATGTAAAACATAAATGCAACATTACAAAAATAAAAAATGAAATAACTTGTCAGCGTCAAAAATAAGCAAAAAGTTTCCAATAATAAGAAATACAATCCCAAACTCTAGGAAACTAGTCAGAGATAGATAGACACATAAATGCATTTCTGGTTGTGAATGCAATCATCACTGGTTTCCAGTGTAAATATCCCAAGGATGTATGTATCTCTGACTTATGAATGAAACCCATCGCTGTGTCCCAATTCTCCACTTTCCATACCCTAATCGTTTTGCAATCATCATAAACGTGTATCATATGTACATGAAAATGTATGTATGGCAATAGAGGTGTATGCATGTATATATTCACATTTTTACCCCTTTCACAGTTTATTTACTTCACCATGATTACACGTACATACTAGTTACGTAAATCACAAAATAAATGCATGTAAATATGTATGCATGACTAGCTCCCTTGTTAATGTAAATAGCTGAACAGACCGACTCCATGACACGCACAGACCATCAAAGAAGTAGGTTCAAGCATCCCTTTCAAAGCATGAAGAAACCGACTTACCATATTTGCCAACGATGCCAGCCTTCTTTGTGCGCTTGGTCTGCAAAAGAAGAAATGGAGATGTCACTGGGAATAGTAGCAACAACATCATGCAAAGAAATGTGAACATCACCTTTGACAAATATAGGAGTGAGTAGCACAAAAAATTCGATTCATAGAAACTGAAACATGTACTCACGGGAAAAAAAATTACAATTGATTAAAAAGTATGGGGAAAAAGGAGTTGAAAAAATAAAGCAACTCCATCAAATTTCCGTGTTTCGGAAATGATACTCAAGTTTAAGTGAGAAGACTCAAAAAGAACGCACATACAAGAATCTCACTGTAGAACATGAAAGGTAGTAACATTTATGGAAAAGCATGTGGCATCAGAATAGTGTCAGTGCCACTTGAAACTGTGATATAACAAATTTGAAATAAGAATACTGGCAAAGCAGTGACCATGGTAACCATCATATGAAGCTCAATTATCCCTCCAGAAGCACATCTATGAATATGACTACTTTTTCTAGATTACAATTTTCCTGTTTTTTATTTTCAATTAGAATGCACAAGCTTCTGTATCAAACCCCAAAAAGAATATGCAAAATCAGCGTATCCCGATAAAGTGCTCCACCGACAGCATTTCCTAGAGTTTGATTTTAAATTTCATTTTTTTTTTAAAGGATTATACATTTACATGAAACCTCACAACAAGTTGCCACAACCCATTTCACCATTATCAACCTCACCAAGACCAGATTTCCCTTTAAGACCACTTCTCTAATAACCACCTTGCTTCTTGCCAATGTCCCTATCCATGCACATTCACTCTTCCAATTTCCAAAAGCATAGCAGGGGAGGCATAACTTCCAAAGAGGTTCAAGGTTGGGAGAAAACAAGGGATGTCTGAACTATAACAACTAAAATGTCCTGTCTAAAAGAAGAAGGAACGCACAAGTCCAACAAAAACAAAACAGAAAGTAATACCCGAATATATAAATAAAACCTTTAAATAAAGTATCCTTTCCATAGAAAGAAAAAAAAATACAATTGAGGAAATTTATTGCACACGTCATGGGGTTATTTTGTCGTTGAGAAAGGTAAGTACGCAAAATTTAGAAGAACAAATTTAAAATTTTTTTAAAGAAAAAATTTCGAACTGTAAAAGCTACCAGTCCGAACAAACAACATCTTTTACAGAGAACTGAATTCAAATCATAAATATATAACCGCGATGCATTAAAAAATTATTGTAAGATAACTTTAGCAATATAGCTTCAGATAATATCCAATTATGTCACATGAATACAAGGGCGACTCCAAGTAGGTTCTCCTTGTAAAACAAGGACTTGGAACCCCGGTATCTCCAACATGGACAAAATCATCATCAGGAGGTAAAACATACAAATAATTAATATAAACCAACCAAGAATATCCAGTTCATTAATCACACCGAGTAGTTATTATTCCATAGGGTTAGAAGCATCACAGTAAATATGACATCTAACAACAAAATAAATATAAAACACCATGCAACTGGAGCCCCCTAGAAGTCTTTAAATAAAAAGGGAAACTGAGATTATACCATGTATCTCTAAATCCATAAGAACGGGATGACTACAGTATATTATATATAGAATATTTTCAACAAAAACATAGCTTCAAATACAAACCCATGAAAAAATTCAAATCAAAATCCTATATAAACTAGAAAAAAGGAAAATAAATAATATAAAACAGCATAACGATATACCAGAAGAATCCAACTAGTGTGGCGAAGTTTTTGCACACTAAACCATAGAAATTAGAATGTGCACATGTTAAGCTCGCCATGCTTGGTTTCTGCCTCCATGCATGAGCTTATACGGCACCAATAACTCCATAAGCTTAAGTTGTGGCATAGCATTCATGTCTTCTTTGATAAAGTGAACAACTAAGATGATAAAAGACCTGGGACATTATTTTTCTTGTACCAACGGAGATAAAAACCTGCAAAATTTCTTATCAAAAGGAACATGTTGCTGTTGCTTTGACACAGGCACAGACCAATAGATTAGCCAACCTGCAACACTAAACAGCTGAATCTTATTGCACGGGCATTGGGGCCTTCATCTTCAAGAAAGAATTTAGGAGAAGCCCGGGGTTTGCATCGTGCAATGAAAAATGTTGCAGAGAAAAATTTTAGGGTTTAAAATCCTAGACTTTGAGAAACACTTCTGCCTTTGCAAACTAAAACATCCAAAAACCCTAGGGATTTTAGAAATAACGAGCACTCTTATAAGCATTTAGCTTAATCATAATGCTCAGAGGCACCGTAATGCCTACACATAACAGCAGAAAACCGGGACGCTGAGAAGCTACAAAATAAGCATTTCAAGGATTCACAGTGCTTACATGGGTAGGAAACCCTAGAGAAGGGAGAAAACATAGTGAATGTTGAGAAACCCCAAGAATAAAGGAGCAAGGAAGAGATCATGTAAAAAAAGTTAAAAGTATAACAAACCTCTCCTGTCATACGACCCATCACCAAATCCTAAATGCAATTTCCTTTTGAAAGTTAACTTAAGGCCATTGACATGACCAATGACAAGCACTAAAATATATTCTATTCCAAAATGTACCACAGTGAAATTAAATACAAAAGTACGTCATATTTCAGTAAAAATATATTTAGAAAATATATCTTTATTACAAAATTTCTCAACTAAGATGGGACAATGCACACACCATTATCAAATAATACATAATCTCATAGAACTAATGCTAGTTCATAGACTAAGATGCATTTTCTTTTTATGGGAAAACATGCGCCTATTTCGCAAATAAATCAATGACCCAAATTCCATACTCAAAAACTTAAATTGACAGTTAGCTTAAACAGTAGTACGCTCATAGATGGAGCATTTTTGTAATATGAATTGCCTAAGACAACAGAGACAAATCCATATCTCTGACAAAATAAATATGAACTGCCAAAGGATTGGCCTCTAATCAGTTTATTAAAAGGTGTCGCCTTGGACAGTTAAGCCGCTCCCTAAGGAGGGAGAGGGGTTCCCTTTCTTTTGTTTGTTGCTCCCTCCCTCTCCCTCTCCCTCTCCCTCTCGATGGGAGATTTTATTGGGGGATTTCATGGTAGAACAATTCAATCCTTTTCATTTGCTCCGCCGCAAGTAAGAAGTGCTGGCACTAGCGCCTCCTAAAACACTCACCAAGATATTATAACAAAGTGTTTCAAAAAATTAAACTAATATCAGCCATGAAAACACTTCAAAACCAACAGCTCAACATACAAAACTGGAGAGAAAAATTCAGGATGCAAATAACATTAGATATGGTACAAGATCTGTAGTATGGAAAAGCACAACATATGAAAAAGACCTATGAATAGAAGACTTTATTATATAGAAAAGGTATAGTATGAGAACAAAACAATTGAGATCAATGTTTTACAGAGAATATGTCAATAAAAGAGAGCGATGTATATTAAGCTATCTAATAATGTAAAGGCACAAGAATGTGAATAACATCATAACTTAGATGTAATTGTTGCATAAAAATAAATAAATATAAGTTTTCAACAATTTGTCAACAGAAAGCAACAGTATATCAGAACCTTTGCATTCGGATATTTTCTTTTAGGTAAAAAACACAATAAATAAACAAACAACAAGCTTAAATTGACAATTTTCGCAGAAAACAAGTAGCAAGTGAAGATTATCTAGGTTAAAATTAAACAGTAAGTTTAAGAATA
Source organism: Amborella trichopoda (assembly GCF_054954075.1). Lineage (NCBI taxonomy): Eukaryota > Viridiplantae > Streptophyta > Magnoliopsida > Amborellales > Amborellaceae > Amborella > Amborella trichopoda. The sequence continues at coordinate 1,943,038 of NC_142337.1, read as the reverse complement.
CAGCAAAGTTCTTAAAGAAACCATAGGTATAGCATGAAAACTGCAATAAAGTAGAGAATACCATTTTTCCAACCTTCAAGAAACCTTCGTTCAAGTAATAATGGATAAGAGAGGATATAAATGTTATAGTCCTATAGAAAGCCATGAAGGAGGAGAGCGAGTACCATTTTCGTGCCCTAAAAGCTTGAAGGCCGATCTCGAAGTTGGTATCAGGTTCTGTCGCCTGCCTCTGGAATTCAAGGGGGTACACAAACCCTAAGTCTTTTATAGCTATTTATATACCGGAGTTAGGCTCGTGCGCAACGCGTGGTTCGGAATAGAACAGACAGGTTCGGTTGTAAAATTTTGCTTTATTAATGAGTGCTTCCGCGGGAACATTCTGTGCATCTCCTCCCTCTGCTCAAAACACCTATTTAGCTTGTTATAAATTTTGAGAAACACAAAATAATTACTAGATGGTTATTTTTTAAAAAAAAATAATTTTAAGTTTTATATTTAGCCCTCCAAAAATTGGACATTCTCTATTCAATATTGAGGCATAAGTTTTTTTTAATACATAGAAGTTTATTTTGGAAAAAAAATTTGTCAAATATCATTTTATGGGTGGAAATTTTTTGGCTTTACTAATTGTAATATTGTAGGGGGAAACACAAAAAATATGGAGATTGCTTTGTATATCATTTAATATAGTATTTAAGAGGATGGATTAATTTAAATATAAATAAAATAACAAGTCAAAGGACGAGTTGCCAAAGTAAAAAAATAGGCAGAAGTATAATGAGTCTATTTTATGAGGTAATTAGTGGTATAATTGAATGAACTAGTAGTCATAATAGAACTTACGAATGGATAGTATGTTCGTTTGGAAATATGATCCCTCACCACAATATCCTTTTTGTTCTTTTTAAATTACTCATTTAACAGTAAATTTTTAAATACATAATATAATCCAAAGAAGTTTTCTTATTTTTCTTTTTTTAAATATTTTTTATTTTTGTGTAGATCCAATATACAGTTTGTTCTCAAAGGAACACATAGATAATTATTTTACGTACAGATGAGTGATGTGATATATAAAAAAAATTAAAAATGTGTATCTGTTGGTTTTGTTATATAATACAAGGGAAACATTTATACGTTCCCCCTTCAACATGGAAGTTCTATCATCCCTTTCATCCAACCATCGATTTTTTTAATAGAGGGTTAAGATTACCTCAATCACAATGTCATATCTCTATACTTTTTTATTTTTAATTTTTTTTCTATAAACTATTTTGACACCAAATTTTGTACCGTCCATTCCTCTATTAAATTAACACTGACAAAAAATATAAAAAAACAATATTTTGGATAAATTAAATGACCAAAATACCTTTAAAAATTTCAAAGGGTATTTTGGTTATTATTTTTTATTAACAAATTATTGTTAATATTTTTTATAGGTGCGCCCCAATGAGAATATGGCACGACCAAATTTCATATTCAGAAAAATTGTATTAAAAAAACAAAAAAAAAATACTTTACGATGTCGGATCTAAGATCAAATGGTGAGTGGCTCTCTTGATAAAAAATGGATGGCTGGATGGTAGGGAGAGGACAGAACTTCTATATTACAATGAGAACATAAAAAGCTTTCCCATAATACAATTGTATATTACACAAGTTATAAGATTCATGTGTAGCCAAACTAACAATATGATCTGAGAACCTGTCTAAAATTAATAACTTAAATACTTGAGAGAGGTCGGTTAAGTCCAATTCTGATTTACAAACAAATCAACCTTAAAGACATGATCTTTGCAGATCTAAGGCCGAGATAGCTTAGCTAATGTGAAATCCAAAAGAAACCAAAATAAAAAAAAGCATGAGTAACATAACTACTTAAACAATAAAACTAAGGAAAAAATTAAATAAAGTACTAAAGCAAGACAAAAATAAAATAAAGCACAAAAATAAAGAAGGAGCATGGACAACCATGTGCACCGTCACCTTAAAAAATATTTGTTTGGATTTGAGATCTAATGTTATTTTTTTTGTCAATTTTGATAATAAAAAATAATTTTTTAAAAAATCTCTGTTTGACAAATCATGTAATATTCACTCTCTTATTTGCATAGGAACGTGTCTATTTTTTGGGTAATTGGGTTTCCTAAACTACGGATTTGGGATTTCTAAAAAAAATTGACTTCATGAACTGCGTTATTATGGATCTTTGTCGAATATCAAAGGCTGGACTATGGTTCAATGCGTCATACGATGTACTAGAATAGTGTAATCCAGCGTTATTATGGATCTTTGTCGAATATCAAAGGCTGGACTATGGTTCAATGCGTCATACGATGTACTAGAATAGTGTAATCCAAGGTATTAGAATTTGGAGATAAAATTAAATTTAAAGGGAAGCCTACAATATGGGGACAATAAATCATGAGCTTCATGATGACACGAATAATAGTAGCAAATGCTTCAAAACTTGAATAGGTGGGGTGGATCGCCCGTGCCAAAAACTAATTTTTAGGATTGCTAATTTGGACCATTTTTTTTTTTTTTTTGCTCCTCCATTTTTTTACTTTAGTAAAATGTGATGTTAATAGCAATTTGTGTACTTTTGACTCTTGAATTAGAATCACATGCTTTTGATATGTCCGGTTATGGAATAACATACTTGTGTTGTGATAAGTTTTTTTGTTATAAATCTTTTAAACGTTTATCTATATAACATTCACCTAATTTGTGAAGCTAACATTTAAATATTAAAAGTTGAAGATAATTTTCTTTATCGAACTAGAAAGGTTGGTGATTATATTGAATCACCAAATATGTTAGGGCATTGAAGGAGACTAAAGAGGTATATTATGCGATTTTCTTGTTTCTATTAGACACGTTCGATAAGCAATTAAATCATTCCTGGAGAAATCTAGCTCTAAACTTAATCGAATTCAAATAAGTCTCGATCTGATATTATCATAGTTGCATATGCAATGCACATTATCTTGCTATTGCTACTAATCTGAGACTCTAATCTTGTAATCTCAAAACCCAAATTGATGAGTGGCATTTCATGAGAAACAAAGGAAAAGAAATTACACAATAAACCATATTTCATCTTAATTTCTTATCCAATGAACCATATTTCATCTTAGTAGCATCGTATCACAAGTCCAATATGAAAAGCATCGTATCATACGCTCAATATAAAAATGGATAATTTATAAGGCAATTTTGACAACATATATTTGTCAAAAAAATTAGTGGAAAGAACGATATAGATTCACCATCCATTTTATGAATCAGACAGTATAAGAAATGTCAATTGGTTGTGTCATAGTCAAGTTTACTACTACTCAAAATAACCAAACCATTTATGCCTAGTACTATATGATTGGCTATTAGCTATCGAATTGGTGTGGGGTTTAATCTAGTTAAAACTATTACATTGGTTAAACTCAATTTCTAAAAAATAAACTAAGTAAAAAAATTGCTAAGTTATTTAATTGGTATAGCTAATAAAACTCACCACTAAACAAAACCAGCCAAATATAAATTTTGAGTGATTTCAAACCCAAACCTGATTTTTACTTTAGGATGCAACTGATCACATAGGCATGTATCATCAAATTTTGATAACTATGTATAAAAGTATATTAGGAGTAAATTGCCCTTCTCACAAATGATAAATATGAAATTGCCCCTTATTAGAACCCCTTCACAAAAAAAAGCGGACTTACACAATAAGACCATTTGCATTTGGAATAAGGATATCACTATTATTATTAACGCTTAAAAATTAGGTAGTTACGAATGTGTCATTGGACTTGAAGTTCAAAATAAATTTTAACAAATGTTGTAATACACTTCAATACGTCGGAGTTTATGTCCAATGACTAAGAACGCTTTGTGGCCTCCTTATACAAAAAAATGAATGGTCTCAATATACAATCTCTTAAAATAACCATCATACCCATCACTCAGGGTTTTAGAAATGGGTGTTCTCACATGAATAATAGCTGCTAGGGGTAAGGATATATTGAACCGTGCAATAAATACATGTAGTTATTTTCAAATATAATAAGATCATTTACTTTTAGTATAAGGTTCACAATTATTATTAACTGTTAAATGTAAAATCGGATAATTAAAAATAATATCATTGACAAAGCACAAAGTCATAAAATAATATTTTTTGAATTTTGTGACAAACTTCTATTTGTCAAATGTAACATCTGATGACTATGATTGGGGCTTCTTTGTACCAAAAGCAAATGATTCAGTAATATAAAACCATTATTCTCCACAATAGTTTTATAACTTAATGACTGAGTACTACCAAATCAAAAATATTTCGTGCTCCCATAGGAACACATTGTCCATTTATTCCATCAGGTTACACTAAATTAGGAGTACCTTCATAACCCCAATTTTGGGTGATATAACTTCTTCAATCCATAGATCAAATTTTAAAAGTTCTTCCATGTGGCACTCTATATGGATTTAGAAAAAAAAAATCTAAAAAATTGAATAGAGATTGTTTTGAGGTTGAGATGTAAGTGCTAAAAAATTTAAAATCCAAATGTTTATTTTTAAAATAATAATAAAGTGATGTTTAGGTGGCTCTCAATATATTAGATCGAAAATCATCTCGAATGAGTCATTTACCCGACGGAGTAAATATAGTATGCTCTCGCGGGAATGTAGTATACATGCTCTATAAAAAAAATGGAGTACAACAATTACTTTCAAAATAACAAGAATCATAGCCTATATCATGGAAAAATGCCATTTTTTATGCAAAATCTAATAGGAGTGTGAGAGCTGCACCTGTTTACGCTCCGCCATTTTTCAATACTTTTATTTCAGCCCAAATATGGCACACAAAATGTTCTTGGCCCTGTTAAAGGAAAACGTTTATACAAATGCAACTTTGTACTCTTAAAATAAGGTTCGCCTAAAAAATTCCCAACCGATCATCTTGACTTTGGTATGCGTGGATATGAAGAAAAAAAAAATTCAAGTCATGAAATTAATGCATCTTGTAAAAAGTTATCTAGACTATTTATTTTCAAGTTTTTCAAGTGTTTATCGATCTATCGATTTGTACCTTTTAAAAATTTTATATTTCACAACTATGGATAAAAATATATTTTTAAACTATCGTAAAATTTTAAATACCAAATCTATATCTCCACGTAAATTTAGAGGTGCACCTTGCTTCAGATGTTTCAACCATATGGCCTCACTCGAAACAGTTCGCAGAGGGCGCATTATACAAACCTCATATTTTATAAATCAATCATAAATTATATCCCTAAGGCCTCACTTCAAATTTTGGGCACAATCCTATTCATCCAGTGATCTAATGTTTCAAAATTGGTTCAGCCAAGTGAATCAGCCTTCTGGAAATCCGGTCCGGATCGACGTATCACCTACCCAGATTGATGAATTGTACCGATTCTCTGTTGTGATAATCGGTTCACAAAAACAATATTTTTTTTTATAAAAAAAACTATAATGGGCAGAAACTTGACGATTCGACTAATCCGAATTTTTCAGCTCTCAAATACTAGGGGTGGCAATGCACTCGGATCCAACTCCCACCAAGTAGACTTAACCTAGGTCTACCCATCGGGTCCGACTATGGGTAAAAAATTTGGACTCGGCAAGTCAGGTCTGGGTATGTATAACCTAACCTGGATTCGACCCAACCCAAATAGTTCATCATCATCATCATCGTCAAACCCAACTAATTTGTGTAGCTCCACCATTATGATCTATCAAGGTCGTACCCTCAATGAGGTCATAAGTCCCTTCTTTTTTGTCTCACTTCATCCAATTGTGTCTTTTTGGGTCTTACCCTTGCCTTTTTTTATTATTCTACTTAAACTAACCCATTTCTCCTAACATGTGTTGTATTGGGTATGCATTGCATATGACCTGCCCACGTAAGTCTATTTTCTCTCAGCTTATCATCTGTTCGAGCCACACCTAAGTTCTCCTGAATTTATTCATCTTATGGGTATGTTGTGTCTTCACCGCCCAACATTCTGCTCCATAAGCAAAGTTGTCCTATAGAACTTGCCCTTCAACTTTATTGAAATGCGGCGATCACATAAAACTCCAATTGCGCGTCTCCACTTCGTCACTCAGCTCTAATTCTATCTACGATATCTTCCTCAATCACTCCATTTTATTGGATTATCGACCTAAAATATCAAAAATGCGATCTTTTTTGTGTTTATTGGCCGTCAATCTTAACTACTTCCTTCTCTATACTCCTATCATTACTAAACTTGCATTTCATATACTTTGTCTTAGTCCAGCTATTTTAAAATCCATTAGATTATAAAGCATCCCTCCAAAATTCCAACTTTGTATTGACAACGCTTCGAGTCTGATCGATCAAAACTATATCGTCCACAAACAATATACACCACAATACCTCATATTGTAAGTGCCTAATAAGTCGTCCATTTCTAAGACAAAAAATATGGGCTCAAAACTGACCCCAGATATTTAAATAATATCTAATATACGCTATTTCAATAAATATAATTATATATTTATAGCTATAATATTTAAATAACACATGAATATATTTATGAAATCGGTGTAGCTTGTATAAGGCTACAACCTTAAACAATCAAATCAAGATAGCACCACCAAATTTTATTATAAGATATAATTTTGGTGTAAAAAATTCTTAAGATGGCTTGAGAATCCAATTTCATCTATAATTAAAATATTTTTGAAAATGAGCAATCCAGTTAATATGTTGCAAGATACACTATTTTTGGGACTCGAAATCTTTTTCTTTTTATATTCATACTATTTTTGCAACTCGAGATGATGAATTAAAGAGTTTTCCAACTTCAAAACAACCTTTGGTGAGGGATTTCTTAAATACACCTTAATTATGGTCGCAACCTTATATGAAGGTTTTCCTAATGAAATATATTTAAGTATATTTATATATATAGATACTTTATTTTTTGGTCGGGTTCAGCTCCAGGTCCAAGTATGGATCCCACATCCCGACCCAACCCAACCCTCTACCATCCCTACCAAACAGTTGGATTTTCTAACAAAACAAGATAAACCAATCCAAGTCGGACTGATTCCAGGTTCCAACAAGGAATAGGATCAGCAGATTCATAAACCAGAACTTCATGATTTTGATACATAATTATAAGTTTTTCACTTATTCATCTCTATCTCTACAATATGATGCAATATCCTCTTCCACATTTAGCGGAAATCAACACTTGAAGAACCAATCTTTCCAATACCATTAAGAACAACCACCCAACGATTCTTCAAAAGAGAGGGGTATTAAATCATAAATTTGGAAGTGCACATAAACTATGCTCCCTCAGGAGTACAATTTATCCCCAACATTTGGAGTCCTATAATTAATTCTTAAGTTTTAATTATTGTTTTGCAATTTAGAAATAAGTTGACAACGAACAGAAGTTTTACATAACCAAAAAGCTGTCTTAATAAACACTAAGTGTCTAAAAAATGGCTCCAAATGAGCCTGAAAGAGACTACAAGAGCCAAATAGCGCACCACAACACGGACTTCGAAAATTTGGTAAATCAGGAAGCACCCATTTCTTTTTTGAAAAATCGCCTAGTACACTACAATGAATCGTTAAAACATTGCATGAAATGGCCGTTAATATACCATGGAGCTAAGACATACCCAATTGAAACGAGGGGACAGCTTATTCCTTTCAGTCAATGTTTAAAAACCTGGATCACCAAGGTGAACTGACCATCCGAGAAACTGGTCCAGCTAAGAGAATCAGCAAATAGAAGTACAATAAATTTTGAACAAAATTAAGAATTCCAAGTAAAAAATAAGATATGGGGCGGCTACATGGGTGGTTCCCTACGAGATCAAGTTCTATCAAATAACCAACTAATTCCTTGGGAAAAACCACCGAATTCCCATATATTAAAGGAACCAAGTCTCCCAAAAAGGTGATTTAATCGACACTTGTTCTCTAAAGCATTGCTCTCAGTCAACAGCACAAGTATTCTGTCCGAAATTGAAACCCACGGCTTCACGAATGCCACATTGCAGTCATGGGTCCTATAAACAAGTTCGAAAAAGGCATGAATAAGCGATAATATAGAGGTTCCTAGACAAAGGAGAGCTGTTTTTGAAGCTTTCAGAATTATTCTCTTCTCTAAATCTCTTTTCTGCGTATTTCTCTCACTAAGCCAAGATGAGAGGCCAAGCATTCAACGTGATAAAAGCAGCTAAAGAACCCGATACCAAAATGGCTCTACAATAAAACTCAACTAAAGAGCTTGATACCAAAATGGCTCTACTCATTGGGACCAAAACAGCTCTCAATTTATGTTGAGTTCTTGTCATGATTTTAAATCTCAAGAGTTCTCATACTTGCACATCCACCTATTCTCACAATTACTACATCTATTAAATGTCCAAGAAAACACTGAGCAAACAAAATTAATTTCCATCTGGGAAGGTGTAAAATCCAACTCGTCTATTCATCATCATCGAAAGTCTTCTTGGTTCCTGCACATCATGAAAGCCCACAAACTAATACTCAATCCCAAAGCATCAACAAACTAACAGACACATCGAGCTCCAAATGAAAGTCAGACAATGTGTGTGTGGGAGAGAGAGAGAGAGAGAGAGAGATAGAGAGGACCTAATGGCAATATCTTAGCCATAGTTACCATGATCCAATCACCAATCACCAATCTAGGGAGGGGTCGGGTCGAATCAAAACCACTTTGATCCTTGAACCAAATTTGAAAATAATACCAAAAATAAGAATTATAGGTTGAAAATATGAAATATGTTAGAAAAAGGTTTCTCAACTTTGTTCATCCAGTCGAATCAATCAAAAGAGCACAGTCTGACCGGCTAAAAGCCTAAAACTTGTCAAACGGTTATTTTAAACGCCACCAAATCAGATTTTTGCTATAGACCGAACTTGGTCCACCGCACCAGTCAGCAGTCCAACCGATCAGACTGGGTGGTCAGGCTCAATCTTGATAACTATGGTGTATTAGCATAGCCAAAAAAAAAAAAAAGGCCACATTCGATGTATAATTAACGGGATGTATTCTACAAGACTGTTTAGATTTTGTAGAAGGTCACAATCACCTCTAGCCATAGGATGTGAAATCTGGTGGGTAATGGTATGTCATAAAGTTCGAGGAAAACTTTCTTGAACTTCAAGCAAGATCAATGGCACACCCCCAGCCATCTTATTCCACCTCGTACAACTAAAGGAGGTTGTGACCATGACACCATGCACCAAAAGTGATATATATTTTCGTAACATATACATCCTCGTAATATATTTTCTTATGTCCAAAATGAACAAATCATCCCTTCTGTAACGCCCTTAAAAAGTTCATACAAAGCATACTATGAATTGACAGTCTTGGAAAACCATATTCCTGTGTCATCGCCATGTCCCAAGAGAGTGGCAAGAAGATCCGCCCAATGGTTGTTTTCCCAAAGTCCATCACAACATACGATCCACCTCACCATACAGAATTTAAAATCATAGGCAGTATCACCATACAATAAATAAATCGACAGTGATGAGAATGGACCCATCAGAACATGACTTGAGCCAAATGGCACCCTCTCATTATGATTTATCCATTGATTGAACAGTCATAGGAAATCATAGCCATACACCCTATGGTTAAATTGAAAGTATACTATGATCTATATGAAGTTAGGAACACATCAGACAAACATATTAACAAGCTCTATCCATCACCGACCAACCAAGGGGTGCATAACGTGATGGAGAAGGTGGACCCATCGTAACAAGACATGATGCAAGTGGTAGGTCCTACTCCAATCATGACTGTTCAGGGATAGAAATTACTACCACGCGCTCTGGTGATATGTAGAAAGATTGATTCATATGAACAAGTAAAAATGTGGTCATAATGATAAATGGAGGATCCAACTATCTCCACCACTGTCCATTTATTAACCCCTTGAACTTATGGGAATGAACCCACGCATTCGACGTGCTCATATGGATTATATAACCATAGTACAGAACAAATACATATCAGGAAGTGAGCGCATACATTGGACGAAAGAAAGAGAGAGAGAGAGAGAGAGAGAGAGAGAGAGAGAGACTACAGTTGCAAAATAGGGCTTGCTTTACTCACCAGTGCCAGTAGCAGCCAAGTTGGGCTTGTTAAAGTTACCACCACGGCCTCCACCCCTCCCACCTCTGCCTCCACCTCTTGGAGTCCCTCCACCACGCCTGCCACCAAACCTGCCACCACCACTACGGTCAAAGGACCCACGGCCACCACGGCCACCCCTGCTACCCCCTCTGCCACTGCCTCCATCACCACCACCACTACCTCTAGGCATGGCCTCCTCCACAGTGAGAGAATAACCACCGAGGTCAGACCCGTTAAGCTCCAATGCTTTTGAAAGCGCATTGCTATCTGAGAAATCCATATATGCGATACTGCAAAGAGCAGCAGCAGACAGTCACAGATAGAGAGAGAGGAAGAAGAAAAGTATGAGAGATGGAGGAAACAAAGAGTAACATCTTTTTCAAAAAGTCGCATCTTTTTCAAAAATTTTCGAGAAGGCATAAATTTTAAGGATGCAACAAGGTTGTAATTTAGTGAGAGAGAGACCTGGGGAGGGGGGGTAACAATGTAGTAATTTAGAGAGAGAGAAAGGGAGATGGGGGGTGGAGCAGGAGAGGAAGGGAGGGAGGGAAAGGAAAATGCACTACAGACAAAGAGGAAAGGGGTTATATCTTTTTTGAAGATAAAATTTCCACAAGTATAAATTCAAAAAATGTAGATGACACAATAATGTAGTAACTGTTCTTTTTACATGTGGGGAGAGGAGTCGTATCTTTTCTTAAAGAAACCTTTTCTCCAAAGGTATAAACTTCACAGTTGCAACAAGATAAAATTATGAAGTAAAATTGTTAGATATGTTAGAACAGTCCGTCAATATATGTTTAAAAGAGTTGAAGGAAGTATAACATACACAAGACATATATTGTTCACAGAAAGATTAGGCTCATCCACAGTCCTTCCTCAACAAGGAATAAGTTGAGTCTTTGTTAACAGCAGGGATATGCTGAGATGGATTAAGGTTCGGCACATACATTGATGAAGGACACAAGGTGATAGATGTATGAATAGGAATGGTAGATTCCAAAATCATAGTATTATGTATTGATAGAGAGAGAGAGAGAGAGAGAGAGAGAGAGAGAGAGAGTTGATAAGAAAAAAGAAGACTATCAAAAAAAATATAAGAGAAGGAAAACGAAAAGCACCATAAATCATGTGTATCATTATGCACTAGCATAAAATGATTTTGCAAGAAGAGAAGATATGGTGACTTATGGTCTGACTGAAGGTATGGCCCTTGATAGAGGGGAATAGCAAAACAGATTTCGTATAAACTGGACCCCAAATAGTTGGGATAAGGTGCAGATGATGATGATAATGATTTATGGAGGGGGGAAAAAATATTTTGCTAGAAAAATATTACTTAGTTGAACTAAAGATAGGAAGACAAAGGCAAGATGCAAACCCCTTGGGTGCATCCAAGTCATAGTCCTTTGGGATTGCTAGCCTTGTAATCTCTCCACACTGCCCAAAATGTTCCTCCAAGCTGCTTCGAATCTAGAAAGCCAGAGCAAGTTCAAACCACAGAGAACATAAAAAGTAGGAAACCAGAAACTAGCAAACATAAAAGAAAAATGATAAAAGTAGAGAATGAAAAAAATCCACGAGTATGGTAGACATTACTTTAAAGAACCTCCATCCATTTCTCAGAGGAATTTACAGATAATCTCCCTCATCCCTCATGAGAAATGAACTGTGGAGACTCCTTTAGAGTACTCAACACCATGCTTTCCCAATGATAAAACTGTAATGAAGTGAAAGATTTACCTGGTCAAAGTCTTGCGATTTGTCAAAACCCTTGACGTAAATGGTCGACCCACCACCGTAACCACCCTTTGTTTTCTGAAAAGAGTTCTCCCTGCCGCAGTTTTTTCATTTTCCATGGAGATTTCACTTTCATATCCAATTTTTCGCCTTATTTTCCGATAATTTAAATGAACGTGCACATAACAGATTAGGGGAAGTATACCAAATCTGAGTACGATATATGGTACTTTGAAGGGATGAAGGGACATACATCATCCGTTCCCAGCGATGAATAGAGGAGCTTAACTGAACCTGGGTTGAATATCCATTAATCCCATCACAGTTAATGCCCACCTTTCATCAGGAACATCCATAACAGACAATGTATGTTCCTTTTGGAGAGAAGACTCCATTTGACCATGGCATATACTTCCCTAGAAATTGAACTCCAAAACTCACACTTGAAAATCAGAAGAAAAAATTACCCGGTTCCAGGGGTGCGTGGGCCTCTTTCCCCAGCTACATCAAGCCTTACAGGGCGACCAAGCAAGTCCTTACCATTCAATTTGAGTGCCTGGATCCAAGTAAGAAAGCACAGCAATTTGACTCAATTAGGCAAAAAACAAATTTAATATGATGGAAATGGACAATGAAAAATGTATGCTGATGGAGACAGTGGGATCCACTAGAATTGTAAGTCCCACCATCCTCCATCATAACCATCATTTTAAGCAATGGTTATAATGTAAATGCCCTTAAAATAAGATTCGTTTAGTCTTCAATTATAAAAAACAAAAATTATATTTAAAAAAGGCAAACCATGAAAGGTGCCGTAAGCATTATCACCCATCATTTTAAGCAATGGTTATAATGTAAATGCCCTTAAAGTAAGATTCATTAGTCTTCAATTATAAAAAACAAAAATTATATTTAAAAAAGGCAAACCATGCAAGGTGCCGTAAGCAGCAATATTCGGCCAATAAAGACATTCTTAATCATGGTAAAATTTAGTTATTCAATTAAGGGTTTAAATCTTCAGAGGTTAGGACTGTGCTTCTAATTTAGGATGCACACACAACAAAATATTTGGTGTTCGACAAAAGGGATATGAAGCTGTTAGCATCCAGAAATACAAGCATGGAAAATGTTATATACCTTTTGGGCTGCTTCGTTAGTAGCAAATTCAACATGCCCAAAGCCCCTGAAAGAACCATCTGGATGTGATGCAAGTCTCACACCAACAATCTCTCCGGCATCCTTGAAAAACTCTTCCCTGGAGCACACCCAAATGGCCAACACAAAGATGAAGCAAATCAAAAGAAGCCAAAGAATCCAAGAGCGAAATCAGTTCAGAGGTGAAGATGGGAACACATACACATCTGTGGTCTCAATGGAAAATGACAGATTGCCCATGAAGAGTGTCCTCGATTCATTTCCAGACTTGGGAGTGACAGGAGTTTTGGGCTGTGGAAAATTTCTCATTCAGTGACAGAGCACAAAAGAGTTCAGAGAGGAAAAGCAGGGCATAAAAGAGGTCAGAGAGAGTGAGAGAGAAGAGAGAGACTGTGTCTTTATTTGGGATGCAGCTAGGAGAATACCTGTTTCTTTTCTGTAGTGGCATTCATCTTCTTGTCATCGGGATGTTGACTCGCTTCTTTCAATTCTACATCACCATCCTTCTTTGCCTTCACATTTTTGCATAGGTTTCAGGCAACCAAACACATATGGCAAAACCCAACACAAGTTTTAATAAGAAAACGAATCCACAAAGACGAATACCAAAAGGTAGTCGATAGTACTCTTTTCTCTTATAAAACTAAATACTTTTACTCAAAACCATGGAATCAAATTGATCCCATTAAAAATTAAGCACAGCAGCAGCAATTCCCTAAGAAATGAACTGAACAAATGCATCACAACTAAGGATACAACTTAAATAAGCTAAAAAAAGGGAAGTATGCTTTAACCTAATGAAGTAAAACCATATCCCATCATGTAAATCACCATTTAATGAAGTGGGACAATGATGGGAGATGGAACTCACAACTGGGGTTGTTCTATAGGACCCTACTGACTCTTTGTCACTGCCCATCATCTCAATAGATGGCCAAAAAAAAATTTTTTGAAGGTTCTCATAGAAAGTGCTGACCCAAAGAACAATAAATCCATCATAAAATTGGATTATAATATACTTTCCCAACAAGAAACTGTGTTCAAATATGCGCACATACCAATAACGCAACATACATAGCAATTCTGCAAACATATATCAATATCTACTAAGTATTTCTCCAATGTTAATAAAAAATATCCATATTCACAGTGGAGTAACCATTCCGAAATTCTATTATTAACCTTAATATGGGAAATCCATCACCATCCATTTTAGACATGAACAGCAACAAAGAGAGTGGAGCCCAATGAATCACTGATGGTACCACTCTCTCTCTCTCTCTCTCTCTCTCACACACACACACCTACCCAACACCACCACCAATCATTTCAATGGAGAGTGTAACCCTAAAAGCTATATTTTTCTTACGGTCCTTGCAATTATGTTACACTTTCCCTTAACAATCTGCCTCCAAGAGCACTAATATAAATGAGATAAACAAGAACAAAGGAGCCGCATCATCAATGATAAAAGGATATACCTTCTTCTGTGGTGGTTTGGAATCATCATCAGAACTTTCTTCTGACTCCTCTGAAACCTCCTGACAGTTGATTAAGTCTCCAATATCAGTTAATGAAAATAAAATATAGTGCCATGCACTAAAAGAAAAACACAAAAAGCAGAAATTAATTTAATCAAATATATGAAGAAGAAAACAGTATAGAAGTCCACAAATAAGGAAGGACACGGGCAAGGCAAACATCTGGACTAGCATATCATGGCAATCTTATAATTATAATTTAACAATAAGACAACCCAATATGCCAATCATGAATCAAGAATATAGCTTGAAAGGGAATAGATTCTCAATATTTTTAAATAAGGAAAAGAATTATATAACGTTGCAACCTTAAAGAGTAGAATTAAGGTGCACCTCAAAATCCATCGAAAAAGGCTGTTCTGGTGTTTGAAAATCCTCTACTTTATCATCTCAACATCGAGATATATGGATATGAAGAAAGAAAGATTTCAGGACCCAAAAATAGTGCATCATGCAACACATCATCTGGCACCGTCCATTTTCAAGATTTTCATGTGCTTATAGATCTACATGATCTGGAACATATTTGGAGTTTAAAATTTATAATTAGACATGAAATTATATTCTCTAGACATCCTAAGAATTTTTTACACCAAAATTACATCTTATGATAAAATTTGGAGGCGCACCTAACTTTGATTGTTTAAGGTTGTAACCTTATGCAAACCACAATTGGTTGTACAACCGTTTATAAGTAAGAACACACAAGAGCTATTTCTCAGTCAAGGAGATCCAAGAAAAATAAACTATTGTCAGAGAAGCCTTCTTATATAAAAATCACTACGAGGAATATTGTTAAAAAGTAGAAACAGATGATGTATTCATGTCCAATATTTTGAATACATAATGTAAAAAACCAGAAAAAGATCATTAAGAAAAGTGCTCCAAAAGAATAACAAGAGTGTTTGAAACACATAAGAGTAGGCAGAATAAGCCAATATACATTGAACAAGCTACCAGCAATTTCGAAGGAACCAAATACAACCAAAAAAAGTAAAATAAAAACGAACAAGATGCTCACATCTTCATCATCAGAATCGCCTTCTGATGAAGAATCACTTGATTCTTTTCCCTTCTTGAGAGTCACTGCCGGTTGTGACTTAGCGGCAGTTGGCTGAGTTTTCTTTGCAGGGGGTGCTACTTTAGAAGGTTCCTGCCACATTCAAGAATGTCATAATAGACTGTAATCCCCTCAAAAGCAAATCTAGAACTCTGCTCAAATGAAGATAAAAAACTTAAAAAGGCATCTTCAATGTGACACAACCCATCATTATAACCTCCAAAAAATAATTGTGTCGGCTACGCTTACACCCTGACTTTCTATCCTATCCTATTATTAGAATTCTTCTATTATAGAAGTGACAAACACTGTTTTGCCAATGAGTCCAATTACAGCCAACATTCTCCTACTGGTAACTCATATAGACAATTGCGCTAAGGCTCGTAGGATCGTAATTACCTTTATCTGAAACAGACAATCTTATCTAAAACAAATAAACATGGGATAATAATATCTCATTAGCTGTTTGCTACATAAATTGTATTGTGCATGGTATTATATGATAAGAAAGTCTCATGTGTGCACAAACCCCCTTCCAATGGCTAAAATTAAATAAGGCCATATCCAACAAACGGAATCTAATATCATCTTTTATTTATTATTTTTGTTTCAAAATCATATTTATACAAAATGTAGGGTGTAAGTTAATTTCTATAAAAGAAACAAAATGAGAGTAAAAATAGTAAATTTAAAATAAAATACCAAAATACTTCTTATTGTATTTAATCAATATTTTTGTGGAAAATATTTTTTGTTATTTACATTTGGGTCCTGATGTGAAAATTAATTTAAACCTCAATTTTTAGATAAATGTAAGACTAAAATAAAATAAAATTTATTTGTTAGCCTTGGATGACATGAATGAAAATAGTGGGAAAAGAAATGGTGACCAATGGCCTGCTTGAAGGTATGGGCCTTGATAGAGCATAACAGCATAACAAGATTCTAGTAGCCGACCATAAATAGTAGGGA
The DNA here is from genome assembly GCF_054954075.1 of Amborella trichopoda. Taxonomy (NCBI): domain Eukaryota; kingdom Viridiplantae; phylum Streptophyta; class Magnoliopsida; order Amborellales; family Amborellaceae; genus Amborella; species Amborella trichopoda. The sequence continues at coordinate 1,926,371 of NC_142337.1, read as the reverse complement.
TAAGATTCGGATGATGATAATGATGATGTTTGTTAGCCCTTTCGATGAGGCCACGTTCGGGAGCTTGTCGACACCATATTATTATCACGTATTTGATTATTTAACTTTTTTCAGCTAGCTCCAGCTATTTTTAGTTATTTCTGGTCAAAAAACAGGTTATTTTCAGCAAATTATTGTGAATAAAATAAGAACAGCTTTTCAAAAAGATAAATTTATCTATAAAACTGCCTATAACTTTATGACAGACACTGCCAAACAACGAATAGTTCATTATCAAGATTAATTTTAATGAATTACTAATGATAACAAGTACATCAAAATATGCCCTTAATATAATATTTTTTTATTATTCTCATGTTGCTGAGACCAGTTCTGTTAAATGTAACTTTTTTATGATGAAAATTACATTAATAATAAAATCATACTCACATCACCATCATCATCCTCTGATTCACTTTCTTCGCTATCACTGGTTTCGCCTTTCTTCTTGGTTACAGCTGGGGCACTCTTAGCTGCAACAGAAGGCGTCTTCTTTGCTGGTTGGCTAACCAGCGCCACAGACCCCTGGATGAGTGGTATTAATGAGAGTTTTTTTCACTAACATTAATAGAGATAAACCAATTTCCAATTAAGCTATACGACACCTGCATAGACCATATGCAGGTGCTGCAGAAACATGAAACATAACGACAGTTCATGAATCCATCAATATTTTGAACAAATACGCGCAGTTTGACCATTTTGCCCTATCAATCCAGTATAACTAAATTAGATTAACCACACACAGAATAAGAAAAAACAAAGTATACCAATTTTCCTAAAAGAGAGAGAGAGAGGGAGAGAGAGAGCGGGGGATGTAAATCTGACATTAGTAAAACTAAACATGAAATTTCTCTAACACACTCACATCATCATCATCATCTATACTCCATCATCTACAGGAGTCACAAAGGTATAGGCAAAAGCACAAACCAGCATCAAGAAAATTAGAAAAAGCAAAAAAGACAAATATATAGGGCTTTAGAATAACAAGCTCACATCATCGTCATCTTCACTTTCACTTTCTGAGCTGCTGCTGGCAGCTTTCTTCTTTGTTGGAAAAGCAGTTGGTTGCTTCTTGGCAGGAGCAGTAGGCTTCTATCATAAGAGAACGTATTTAAGAGAAAAATATAAGAAAAAATTGCATCTTCACGAAAATATTAACACAAGTCTGCGTTGATTATTTTCTTAATAATCATAAGTTCCACATGTGAATATATAATTTGAATTTATATATTTACTTCATCTTCTGATTCGCTCTCTGAACTGCTTGACTCTCCTTTCTTTGGCGGTGCAGCTTTTGAAGGACCATTCTTTGATGGTGGAACTGACGGCTGCATGGGGGATCGGTAAATTAAATTATAAGCAATTGCATCACTAATGAAAGTCTGAACATAAAACGAAAAAAAATTTCAAGTATAAAGTACCTCATCATCCTCTGACTCATCATTATCTGAGTCACTTTCTGAACCGCTTGATTCCACTTTCTTTGCTGGAGCTTTCACAGAGACATTCTTTGACTCTGCCGGCTTTTGCTTACTCACCACAACAGGAGATTTAGAAGCAGGCTTCTGAATTAATAAAGAATTGGTGAGCACATAGGTCCACCCAAAAAAAAACCTAACTTGGAACACCGTTAGTCCTGTTAGGATAAGGCAAATTCCCATAATTCAACAGAGTATGGCTTATGATAGTCCAACGAGGCTTTCCCAGTCAATAAATGATGATCGCAGTGGAGATAAATTGCCCCAAGGACCACAGGTTCATTCAGCACAGGAACAATTAATCCATCGCTTACATTGTCCATTGTCGAGAGTAGAGAACAGATGCCCCATGGAGTACAATATGCCATACCCCAATAGTTGGATTATAGAATACTCTCTCAAAGTAAATAAAAGAAAAAGTCAGCAGATGACAATATGAACTCACTTCCTCTTCTTCATCACCGGAGGAATCATTTTCACTTTCAGAACTGCTTGACTCAAGCTTCTTTGCGGGGGTTTTCACGGAACCATTCCTTGCCGGAACAGAAGGTTTAGCAACAGGTTTCTGATAGGAAAACAACAAATAAATAAGCCAATTATGAGATCTGCCAATCAATTCCTAATTTCTCATTCATACCCATCCAAAGTTCTTTTATCTGTTCATTTCCATCCTTTTTCTTCAACCAAATATTCCGATGCACAGTTTTCCCATATTAATGCTATTTTTCTATTAAGAATCTCATGGAGTCACATACTTCATCCTCCTCAGAATCACTTTCTGAGCTACTGCTTGACTCATCTTTCTTGGCAGTTTTCACATTGCCACCCTTTTGTGGCAGCTTCTTTGCAGAGGCTGGTGCTTTAGCAGGCTCCTGAAAATAACAAAACATTAAAACCTTTTATAACACTACTTCCATCAGATACCTTAATATCCAAATCTTGTACTTGGTTGCATCACTACACCAAAAAATTAGAACTCTCCTAGTTGTTCCTATGAAATTCCTTCTAGAAATAATTGCTTTTTGATAATAGAAAATTTCCCATGTGAACTCACAAAAAATTATGGAAACTAATTTAAGCTCTAGCTTCTCTACAAATATAACCACAACCACATGCTCCTAACCCCATCTGAAGATGACTCGCTGCCACTGGAATCTTTCTTTGACTTCTTGGTAGTTGGAATTTCCTTCTTCTTTACTGGGACTTTAACCTGAAATAGCATGTGCAGAATTAACATTCAAACATATTTTCTCAAACCCATTCCCATATAGAACTTAAAGGCATCAATGCATATCAAAGTTCAAATTTTTTCTTGCCAGATGCAGCCCAAAATATGGGTCTCAAATTGATACCAAGGGCTTCTGAAGGCCATGTGTAGTTTCCACATTTAAAAAGGCAGGAACAAATTATCCTAATTCCCAGGCATTACTATGAAATTTCAAAATTGTAAATGCAAAATAAGTAAATTCCAAACTAAGAATAGGAAAATGTGCACGCCCTTCCAAAGAAAAAAAGTCTTAGAATTTTGCACCCCATTTCAGATTATAATCTGACATCCCCATATATCAGAAAATAATCCCCAAGTACTCGATTTGCAAGCTTAATCAGCTCATTAGACAGGAAAACTCAAATCTCATAGCCTTCTCACATGTACAACGATAGTACATCAAGAAATTATCAGCACGTACACAAACGTCAAATAAACCATACTTTAGAGATCAACAAGATCAACACATGGACATGTTCCGTGTCCAATTTACAACTTAAAGACGCACAAAATCAAGCTCCAAGCTCGTAAGCCAGCAGAAAACAATAATGCAATAGCAAGAAAATAATACCATATGCAAATAATATAAACCATTGATGGTAATCTACATAACAATACAGAAATAACAGAGTTTTTTTTTTGTGGGTAAATGAAATAACACAGTTGGTATTGTAACTTGTAAGACTCGTTCACTTAGAACTACATTATCACAACCATAGAAAAAGTAGACTTGGAAATTTTAAACAAAACAACAATTGGGTTCAGAACAAAATTTTTAATGGAAGATTACCAGAAGCTACATAATTGTTTCCATCCATATTATTACTAACATAGTAATCCATTTTATATTAAAATTGTTGTTGTTATTTCAATTGGCTCAATAAAATAAACAAAGGCAAATTACAATAAAAAATATTGATATAAACCTCTGTGTCTGACTCAGATTCGGAAGATTCCTCAGAAGAACTTGCTTCATCTTTTTTCTTCTTTTGGGCTTCATAAGCAAGCTTTGCCTTCTTCAAGCTCACCTTTCTCTGAATTTCATCCTCAGCTTCTCGCTTACCTACACCATTCACAAAAGCAATGAGCAAAATTCTTTATTGAAGTTTTTATTATTTATTTAAATTGAAACACCATTACTTTCATTTTTATAATTCTCATAACTATTTCAAAAGCCATAATAAAATCAATGGAATTGCAGTGAATAAACCTGTAAAGTACTAGAAAGCAAAATAAAAAAAATAGACGGTATAAACTATAAATATAAAAAATGATACCTTTCTTCTGGGTTTTTGTGGGGGTGATTGCTGCTACAGGAGCAGTATCAACCTGCAAAAATCCAACCACATGAATAACAGATGCCGCAAAAACTAACGGTATAAAATAAAATAAAGGCACTCAATACAAATCTCTTTAAAGAAAAAACAATTAACATCAAATAAAAACTATTCAAACAAAAAATGATTTAATACCGAAATAATAAAAACTAAATAAAAATGGAATCTAAACCAGACAAATACAGAGCAACTGTACCTTTGCACTGGACTTCTTGCTGGATTTACCCATTGCTCAATTCAATAGAACAAATCCCAACGATCTGTATACAGAGAATACCATGAAAAAAAGAAACCAAAACCCTAGAATGAGAAAGAACAACCAATGTGACCTAAACTAAGAGTTTCTGAAACAAATACGAATCATAACGGAAATTCTCATGAAAATGCAAATGGAAGGAAGAAAACCCTGAAATTATACACAATATCTCAAAAGTGGCGCCATAAATAAAAACCAAATGAATACCAATAATCAGGCCCGAGAAAAAAGTGTGAAACATGAAACCCTAAATCAAGAGAAACCATTAATACTGCCAGTTTAGAGAGAGAAACAAATAAAACCGTCTGTTGAGTAAAGGAACATGAAGTTATGAAAGCTTCTGTAACTCGAATGAATGAAAACGAAGAAGACAGAAGGTAGATGGAGAGAGAGAGAGGGGAAATGAGAGAGAAAACCCGAACTTGAACAGAGACGAAGCCTGAAGCCTGACCTTAAAGGGATCATGAGGAAGAGAGACTGACCTTAGAGAGAGAGGGGAGGAGGAGAAGCAAGCAGCCGACGTTTCTGCAACTCGCCGCAAGGGTTTAAGCGGAGACTCAAAACCCTTTCGTTCTTTCACTCTTTATAGATATTTTCAGAGAGAGAGGCTAGAGCAAGTGGAGAGAGAGACTTGAGAGAGAGAGAGAGGGGTACATGTGAATACAGCGAAGCAGGGCCATGACTCATAACGGGGCTAGGGCAAATATAACTTCACTCATGTATATTTCTCAATTTTCGATTATACCCCTTTGGTGGCGATGGCACGGTTTAAGTAGAGGTTGATCTCTCTACGAGGGTTCATGAAAACAAGATAAAACCTCACCTCGAATCCTCATCCAATAAGTACTTCTTGGCCACAAATAGTATCGATCTTACATATATGCGAACATTTATTTTTAGGGTGAAATGAATGGTCTAGATAATTTATCACAATATATATATTATTTTTAAAATTTGAAATCTTTTTTTTTTTTACAACCGTAATAATGTTCAAGCTAAAATGACCGATGTAATGGTTTTTCAATATTTGAATTGCAATTTGCAATGCGTTATGAAGTGATGCTTTACTTAGTTTTTATAGGGTTGCAACCCTATCGACCAATTTTTCTTAAAAAAATTAAATTTGAAGTCTTTTTTTTTTTTACAACCGTAATGTTCAAGCTAAAATGACCGATGTAATGGTTTTTCAATATTTGAATTGCAATTTGCAATGCGTTATGAAGTGATGCTTTACTTAGTTTTTATAGGGTTGCAACCCTATCGACCAATTTTTCTTAAAAAAAATAAGTGCATACAATAAGACTTTTCATCTTTGTTATGAAGAGTTCACAATTATTTGTCATTATATATCAAATTGGATGATTTAGGGTGTGTCGTAAAATTCGATAATTATTTAATATCTGACGTGTGGGGATCTGCCCCAATTAATTCTTATGCGGGCTTTAAATATTTTGTTACTTTTATTGATGATTGTTCTCGTGCTACTTTGGTATATTTATTGAAGTAAAAAACATAAGTTTTTCTATATGTTCAAAGAATTTTCGAACTGATTTCCACTCAATATAATGCCAATATTATAATTTTGCGAACGGACAATGGCACAGAGTATATGAACAGAGTTTTTTCTGAGCATTTATTTAATATTCATATTATACACCAAACATCATGTGCTGGAACGCCTCAGCTGAATGGAGTGGCTGAAATGAAACATAAACACCTTTTGGAAGCCACAAGGTATTTGATGTTTCGTATGCATGTTTCAAAAATTTATTAGTCTGCAGTTGTTTTAACTGCTTGCTATTTAATTAACAGACTTCAAAGTAAAATCTTAAGGATAAATCTCCCTTTGAAATATACATCTTGGCCTTTCCAAAATTAGTAATAACTATTGTCGATGATATTAAATTATTGAAATGTTTTTGCGATAATTTAGGAAGGTGTTATTATCTTAATAATATGAAATTACCATAACAATTAAGAGCTTCCCTATAAAATAATGTCAAGCAATCTTCCCATAATATCGTGTTTAATTTAAATTGCCAGCCTGCTTAAAAAAATGGATTTGGCAAAATATAATTATGTACAATTTTTTGCTAATTGCTCTATAAAGATTCATCTTTTTTTCGTAACTATGGCAAACATGAAACATGGAAAGTACAACCACCATAAGAATATAATATTTTATCATGAGATGTTTTTCCTTTTAATATTAATATTTTGTTATTATTCGATAAAGTTATTCGTTGTGAATATGTTTACAGGAGTTTAATTTCTTTCTAAAATATCGATGAATTTTCTATAAAAGAGGTTCACTCGACGATATTTCGATAAGACACCTTACTGATAGTATATCGACGATGATCATTATCTCTAAGTCAAATATAGAAAAGTTTTGTTCTCAACTATAGTTTGCAATTTTATTTAGATAAAGCTAGCTCAAGAGCAAATAAGTACTTCTAAAGTTGATTTTATTCTGCATAAAAAATGAGATAGAAAAGTCAATACCAAGAATGGGCATTGAAAAATGTGCAAAATTTATGGTTAGTTGCGAAAAAGCCCTGACGATAATGAACAATGTTTTTATGTTGAAAATAAATTTGGTGGTTTGTAAAAGCAAGCTTGTTGATCCAAGATCCTACAGGCGAAATTTATACAAGCTCCCACCTTAAACAATTAGAGTAAGCTGCACCCGTAAACTTTGATGGTAGATGTTGTTATGGTGCCAAAAACCCTATTATAACTTTAAAACTAGTCCCAATCTCTAATTGTAAAAAATTAAAGTTTTTAAAACGATGCAGATCAATCAATTCCATAAATATTTGAAAATTTTGAAAATAAACTATCTAAAAAATGTATTATTTTTGGGAATTGAAATCTTTGTTTTTTCATGATAATCTATATATCTCGAGGTCGAAATAATAAATTAAAAAATTGCAGTATTTAAAACAACTTTTTTCTGATATACTTTTTAGATGCACCTTACTTCAACAAGGTTCTTGCAAATAAACTTTTTCCAGCTCACAACAACTAGTTTTTTGGCTAGTTAAGACGGTCACTTTTTAGCCGAGAAAGTCAAATCGATTATTTGTTCTTCAATCATTATTTGAAGTCTCTAGTCTCGATTAGATGACCCAAAATATATAATATCAAATCATATTGACATAAAGTTTGAGATGTGCTCATTTATTGTATGAACATACTATTAAATACCAAAATTATGTTTGATAAAAAGAAATAAGCAAAACATCCATGTTGCTTGCATATGGCCATATATAAGAAGAAGTATACCCAAATTTCAGGTGAAAATGATATAAGCAAAATAATAATTTCAGGTTTAATATTATTACTAAAGCCACCTCAAATCTCCGGTCGGTTGGGAATAGCATCCCAATGCTTTATTCATTTAATTTCAAATAGCCCTTCATTATTTTGATCAAACTTCGGATAGTCCCTCAAGGACACATTATATGAGGCCATAAATCGTTGACAATTACTCTGAAAAAGTTGACTAGAAGGTTAAATGGTTAAGATAAGGGTATTGTAGACATTTTAGATAAACACTAAGGGTCTTTTGGTCACAAAGCAAGTATAAATTAGCGAGCTAAAATGCAAATTGTTTTCAAAATAAATCTTCAAGATACATTATGGGGACTCCCGCCATTGATCCGTGATTCCGAAGCCTGAACAGGTAAACCTGGAAACCCTAATTCTATTATCCTGAAATTTGCACAAAACCCATTAAAAAACGCGCCAAAATTCTCAAATTTTTGAATTATTTCTCAAATTTCAGTTGTTGCTACCATATATTTTGTCTCAAGAGATTTTATTCAAGCGATGGAAGCTTGAATTTCTGGGAAAAATTCGTGACATAATGGCATAAGTTTTTCTGATTTTGTTGCTAAAAATGTTATTGATATAAGTATATAACCATACAATTAACGCCTGTTTCTGTAAATGGCACTGTAGATTTTTATCTGCTTTTCTCCTAACGTCTTGCTTATTCCCCAAAATTGGAAAAAAATTCATTGTTTTTTAAAAGAATAAGAAATATAGTAAAATCTTCTGAATTCAATGTTAAATAGGGAGCAAACTTTTGCTGTTCGATTTCAGTTCCACTTGGAAAAAAACCAAATTAGCATTTTGTTTACTAACTACGAATATATGTTTTATATTCATGGGTACATGATTTTGAACCAACTACCTTTGTTTTGAGAATGGGTTTCTTTGAATTCTGTTTTTCTTTTATTTGCGTTCAATAAATATACATGATTTGTATTATTTTTTCTACCATGAGAATGTATGCCTATGATCAACTGTCAGATATCTGGTATTTGGATGGAGATTTTAAACAACATCGGTGATTTACTATCCGACACAAAAAATATTCATATAAAGAATGGCACAGTCAATCTGCCATTACCTGATGCTTACTTGGATTTTTTGAAGAGGAATGGATTGGATCCCTCTATTTATGATGACCTCGAGTCACTACCTCGTTATGTAAGGTATTAACTCAGTACAACAACCCAGTTCAAATTTTTCCAGTTTATACAGTTTTAATACTCACACTAGGATCACCGAGCCAAAAAAAAAAGGTCATATCAGTGTCAACATAGATACATTACAACTACACAATTTCCTAATTCTATATATTTATATGTTTAAATAATTTTATTTTTGTACCCAATGTGCCTTGGATGATATTGGGATTTTCTTTTTCTCAAGCAAATGTTTTGATATTTCGATTATAATTTTTTTTGCCAAAAAATTGATTTTTTGGAATTTACCAAAAAAAAAAAGGTTTTGGAAATACTTTCAAACTCATCTAATTACACATATATTTCAATTGTGTATTTATATTAGACTAAAGCCTGGAGTAGAGTCTCAATTAGGTGAGATTGAAGCCGAGATAGGGCGTAGGCTTGAGAAGGTTGTTTGGTTGCCAGGATTCTTTGCTTTACCACCCCATATTCACATAGCAAGTTCCAATCCATATCGACAAGGAAAGGTAGAACAGTATTCCTGATTATGTAGAATTTGAAGTTTTTCTTATTGTTTATTGATGTCAATACAGTAACGCTATTCAATGCATTTGTTGCAAGTATGATGGATCTTTATTGTGATCTCTATGGTTCATTATGAAATAGACGACTCAAATGATATTTTCACAGCAAAAATCAGAGTTCATTTTTTTTTTTGCTTCATATTGGATACTTTACTGTCTTGGAGTGATTGTTGTTTTGCTGCTTCTGCAGTTCTTGTGCTGGTGTATAAGTGCATAACCCAAACAAAAGAAACATTATTCAAATAAAGAGAAATATGTATGTAGGTAGGTATGTACGTATGCATGCATTCATGCATGACAAACCTCTAGTCGGTAAATGTTGCATTGCTATTTTGATTGAGGAAAAATCAATGCCGGATCATTGAGAAGTACCACAATAGGGACCTTCCATGGAATACCAACACCTCGATGATATCATAAATTGGAAACAGTAATTGCATTTGTTTTAATTTTAATTTTTTTAATACTAAGATTAGGTTTTGATTCATTCGATGAAAGTGCAATACTTTAACTAAAGGTTCTAACATGCTTGAAATGACCTCTCTGCAAGAACACACCATAAGCTGGTTACTCATTGATGTATGGTTAATTTGGAGCAGTTTGAACTGGCTCGTCAAGTCATGTTTGAATGTTAATGGCTAACATAGAATTTAGGCTATGATATGAATGGACAGAATGGAAGGAAGTTGCAGTAGCTTTTGAGTTAGATTTTTTTCTTTAGACCTTCGAATACAATTTAGTCACATGCATTGGAACCTAATAGTGGCACATTCTGTTGCTCATCAATCTCACTTTTGGTCGAGCTGGTTGCTTTTTTTTTGGGGTTAATTGAGGTGGTTGCTTCAGTTTGGCTAAGATACATCTGTTGTTGTGGATTTTTTAAGTCCTAAGACCTTATGAAGTTCTTCAAGGTGATCATTATCTCCCCCCCTCCCCCCCCCCTCCCCCCCCCCCTCCCCCCCCCTCCCCCCCCCCCCCTTCTCTCTAATTTTACCCTTTTTTTATCATAGTAGGCACTTTAGGCCGTTGAATATTTGGTCCATTCTCCGGGCCTCTGCTGACCTTAATTCATATGCTGATTTGTTTGATTTTCTTCATCTTTTCTCATGCTTGCATTTTTAAGACGTTAAGTTGTACGATTAAATGAACATTTCTTCCCCATAGATGAGTTCCTTTAGCTTGTTACACTTCTAGAGTGTTTTTTTTTTTGATGGATTTTGCAATTGGAAGCCAATTATGTTTGTTGTTTCAGCTCTATGGGATGGATGCAGCATCTGGAGCTGCTGTTGCGGCACTCAATATTGTTCCTGGTGATCACGTTCTTGACCTTTGTGCTGCTCCAGGTCAGTACAGCTTATCCTTGATGATTTGTTTTCTTCGGGGCACCCTTTTTAACAAAAGTACTGGTGGTAGTTGCTTTTGTTTAATTTAAACTAGAAGTTCTCGGTTTCTCCATTCCCTCCTTAGTTTGTTTAGGGATTGCAAGCTAATATATATTTGAAGCTTATTTCCTTATAAATAACATGAATTTCCTTAATTATTTTTAACTAAACATAACCAAGTCAAATTTCTTAAGATTACGCAACAGTGCTCATATTCCTATAAGTGGCTTCATAACTATTTTTAAATATAGTCTATTTTATTTTTGAGACTCTTTCTTTGTTAAGTTATATCCTCGCCCCCCCTTCCTTTTTTTTATGTTTACTGTCTTAGTTTTGCTTAGGTTGTTTTGTGTGAGCAATTTAATTTATGTTTCGTGGTTATATGAACTTCACAAGCTTAGTTTTATTAAGAACTGAGACAGTGCTATTTTTCTGAAATTGATTTGAGATAATAAGTGGATATCATCAATGATAAGATTTTCTTCATAATTTGTTTTCCAAGCCATTGATTTATATACATTTACATACATACATACATATATAACACATACGCACATACACACATTTTCTGTATACATCTACATATACATATACATATACATATACATATACGTATATTACTTATATATACAGAATGGGTTGTGATGGGTGTGCTTATCATAAAATCATTATTTTTTGTTTAAAAAATTATTCTAATAGGTAACTTAATCATTAAGTAAGGGTGAATTTTAATTTTTTATAAAATTACAATGGTATTTTGAAAGTTAGTGTGTTGGAGCTTTATTTGTAGAATATCTTTGTACTTTAATAAAATTTTCAACGTGAAGATGACAAAAAATACCCCTTGTCTTTTGATGATGTTTATATACCCTTACGCCACAAAAGAAAACCTTTTTTTAAAAGTAAAACCTCCACCCTTCACAACTCATTCTAACATTAAGTTTTGTATTTTGAATGGTTGTGAATTGTAGATTATCCGTATATATATGTACACATACACATATACATGTGTGAATTCTATTATTAGTTTTCTTACGTTAATCATGTTTAGGGATGGGGCAGGAACTACTGTACTATAAATATCATCTTATGGATAATGATGTCAGTTTTTTTCAGTTTATTGCTTGTACCAATGTTTGTGTTTTATGGTAATTCAAAACTATTTATCAAATACAGATTACCTTGTGTGTATTATGCATGGCAAATTTCATTTTTTCTTGTTTGCAAGGGGTGTCTTTGTATTGAAGTCCAAGTGCTTTTTTTCTGTCTTTAATTTAGGTGCCAAGCTGTGTATGATATTGGACCTCCTAAGCAGCTCGGGTTCCTTGACTGGTGTTGACATTGCGAGGCATCGTTTGGCAGCATGCCGAACGATGCTGCAAAAATATGGTTTGGGAGATCATTGCCGTCTTTTTGTTGCTGATGGAACATCATTTTGTCTCCTACCGCTGAGGACTTGTGTGGACTTGAAATCAAACTCCGAGTGTGCATTGGATAAAAAAAAAGCACTAGGTAACTGAATTAATACAACTAGGATCATCTGTTTCGGTAACTGGGGTTAGAACTTGCCAGGTTCATTTTGAAACCCGTAATACTGGCAAAACCCACGATGTGACTTTAAAACCAGTAGTCAAACTAGTCTCACTGTTATTTCATTTACAAAACTTTGCCCTTTCATTTACTTTATGAGGACAGGTCTAACCAGGTAGACCAACGATTAGATTAGACAAGAATCGTTACCAGTTTGATGTCTATTCTGGTCCTCTAATAGTGGATTGAGATTTCATACTTGGAGTGCGGGTGGTTATTTTCATACTTATTTGTTCTTACTTGCATTTGTTGTTCAACTAAAAATTCTCAGGTGGGTCTACATGTGACAAAACATCTGATGTGTACATGGAGTGGAAACCTAGAAGGCATCAAAAGGTATCAAAGAATGCAAACAAAGCAAGGGCTGGTGGTGCTTCAACATTTGATCCAATTAAAGTGGAACCGGAATTAATATATTATGGAAAGAATTCTGGCTTGATTGGTCTTAAGAAAAGCGAATTGTTTCGATCTTACTGTGAAGATAAGGCTTTTGAGTTCGGATATGACAAGGTATGCCACTGTATACACCTATTTGACATGTCATGTCATGTGATTACTTTGCTTGTGCCCCAAAATATAACATGTACCATATTTACGTCGCATCATCTTTTCATTGCTGATCTTGGAAAATGTGTTTGATATAATTACATCATCTTGCTTGCAACTAGGCAATTAATTACGTGTTTTAGTAAAAGCTCTTCATTTTAGACTCTATAGATGGTCGAGACCTAGTTCTTGTTTTGCATGCTCTCCATTGTGGCAAATCCTCTTAGTGGTTGTACTGCAACTAGAGTATGGTTCTCTCACTTGATTGTCCAATATTCGGTTGGACTCGATTTGGTCCTGAGTCAGTTGATTTTTTTGATAAATTGTCGTGTTGAGTTTGTGCTTGCTGGTTCCAGTTGGAGGCCTGCCTATTTGGCCCTACTTTCATGTTTAGGATTATAGCAGGCATCTTGTAAAACTGATATGCTGCATATATACAAGAAACAAATTTACATCTGACCTAACCAACCTATGGAATTAACCATATACATCCAAGAGTTTTGCACTGTGTTGTTAATGAAATCAAATAATCTAAAAGGCATGGTGGATATCCTTTGGCAGTCGGAGTATTGTACATTGCACGTAAATCTGTGTTCCTGTAATTGATTTAACCATGTCTTACCAGGGCCTTGTCTTCTTTTTGTATTTTTTCAGGTAACTTTTTGTTGAAATATTATATAGTTCAAAGATGTTACACCTCTTGTACATAACAACAATGAATGTTAGTTACCCATAAATAAGGACAGTCTTATCACACAGAAAATGATTTATATAAAAAGAATCAAACAGAAAAAAGGAAATGGTGCAAAGATCTTTATACATGAGAAATATTCCTATTCTGCATGCCCGGTCCTATCTATGCAATCCTATCTGTAGTCAACATAACGACCACTTGATTGTCTCATTCTCTTGTGTGATGGTGCTCTCTAGTCTCTAGTGAATTAGCAGTTTCCAGGTTCCCTTATCATACATTTCACATTTGCATTCCTCAATTGTCCTGGAGACGACCTACTGGCCAATTTGATCACACTAAGGATATCTTTGTACAGATAGAGTCCTAGAAAAGGAGACCAGAAAAGCTTTGTTAGCACTAAGAATCACCGCTGACTGTCGGTGCCCTCTCGTGTGCGTGTGTGGATTTGCGATTTTTGATTTATGACTCCAATTTAAAAGGCAAATAGACCAGAAAAGGGCATAAAAGAAAAACTCAACTTCAATTAGAAGTACACAAGTACTTGTATATATATATGTATATATATGCATTTATATATATGTATATATTTTATTTTTTATTCTTTTGTGGGCTGTGTGGGGGTTTTGGGGTTTGTAAATCTCCCGTGCTGGAATATACCTATACCATCTTAGACCTCCAGTGTATAGGTTTACTGGGGATGCCCACTTGTCCAGATTGATGATTGGCAAACTGAAGGAGGATTCAACACCAAGGTCTCCCGCAGGGGAATATGGCTCCACCTTGCTTGATTTTTGCAAAAAGTGATGGTGCGCCTCAATGCTGTTGCGGATAGATCTTTCTGGGCAAGGTCAACGTGTTCTAAATTTATTTTCCCACCTTTGGGTGTATTGGGATTTGGGGTTTGTTCATAGGCATTTTGGGAAATTTGTTTAAAAATATTTTTGGCTAATTTGGGAATTTTCCTTTTTTTGGGGTGATTTTGGGATTTGGGATTTGGTTTGAGGTTAGTTTGGGAAGTGGGATTTGTTTCTCACTCTAGGTTGTTTCTCTCTAAACTTTCTAATCCTTTGCAAATGAGGATTAAGGGGCTTCTATAGAGCACCTTTTAAACATGGGTATCAAAAGTAGTCCCAAACTTTTCACAACGGGCAAGTTTGTTATGCCCAAAGTTGAGAAAATATCATGATTTGCCATTGGAGAGCTTGGACTCTCATGCCATCATCCAATTCACCACTTGTTTGATGATTTTTTCATCGATATTTTCTTAGGCTTCATAATATTGTATAACATCTTTCTATAATCATTTTACCACAAATTTGAATAAAAACTCTAAAATTTAAAGGAATTATGATCATTTTTGTGCATTTGGAACCAAACTTGATGAACTTCCATGCTTCTTTTCCATTTTTTTTCTATATTTACCCTTTATTTGCCTCCATTTGGTGATCTAATTCCATAAGGTTATAGGAAATCAACTTTAGAGTGTTCGAGAATAAATTTGGATAGAAAAACTCCAACAACCAAAATAGTTATGATCATTTTATTAGGCCGTTTTTCAAAATTCAGCAATCTTCACTTTTAGGCAATTTCTCTCTTCGATTCGATCCCCAATCTTGTTTCTAACCCATGCACGGGGCTGAGTAAGGATCATATTCGCAAAATTTCAGCTTAAAACACCTCATGGATTGTGCGATATTGATCAAAAGGCTGATCTAGTTCTGCAGATTGCTAAACATGAACATGCTTTTGATCATATTCTTTTTGATTCGACCTATTCATGATCCATGGAGGGAACCCCTTTGATATGGATACTGACGGAAAGCTCTTCGAGTCAAGAATCACATATCAAAATTTCAGCTCATTTGGATATGGTTTTTTTGAGATATGATCAAAACTTGAAAAAGTCATCTCGATACATTTGTGGAAATCTCCCATCCGCTGCTAGACCACTATTACAGTATGGTACTCTATCTTTGAAAATTAGTGGTCTCTTAACGGGATGTTAAAAAATGATACTTCCTGCTATCGGATTAAACTCAAATTTGGAACTTATGCTTTTTAAGATAGTCCCTATCTTCCTATAATTCCAGCCCATTTGGACACTGAGTTATAGGGTTTCCTTTGTAAATGTGGCCTCCTTAGGGGTCTGAATTATGCTTCCTCTATGAACCTCAACTTCACGGGCCTATATCTCAGCCATTCGGTATCGGAACAACCTGATTTTTGGAGGACCTCTTTAGGGCACCCTTGACTAGAGTTAGACTCTTTGGATACCCATTTGGGGAAGATTTGACCAAGGTTGACCATGCTTTGCTTTGGACTGTTCATTTACCAATTCGACAATGGGACCATGTCCAATTTCCTTCGTTTTCACCCGAGGGCCATTTCTACTCATTTTATGGGGAGTTTGGGCATGGTTTAAGACTGCTTTAACTGACTGTCCTTAGTTCCCATGATTCCTACAGATTTTAATCAATCATGGTGCCTGGGGCTCACTTTGAGTTGTCAGCTATATGCATTGTGTTTGGCGAGTTACTCTTTTGATTCAGGACGTTTTTCCCTGCATTTATGGGGCAACATGGAGTGCTTTAATGGTCTGAACTTCGGGGTCTCATGCTCATCCGACAGTGTTGGGACTGTTGTCAAGTTCTGCACTCCAAACTATAGTAGTTGCTCCCTATGCTGCATTGGGCATTTTTCTTTGCATCAATATACCCCCAAACACCAGCTTTATAAAGATTTTCTCTCCTTGCATTTCAAAAATTATGACTGGCTAATATCTCCAAAAAACTCTGCTGCTGTTCATTGTGAATCAATTTTGTTGCAATGATTTAAAAATTTCCAATCTAGATCAAGAATTGCCCAAGACCGTGCTAGTTCTTGGATTGGGAGTTGCCCAAGACCTTGCCAGGTCTTGTACTGAATTGGTAGTTCTTGTAAAATATACAATATACCTTATATCACAAAAGTCAAGTTGCTATGTTGGCTAGAGCATGTAGGTTTTATCCACAAGATTGGAGGTTTGAACCCCCTTGAGCCTTGAATGCTTTTTTTTTTTCCTCATAATTTTTTTGATGTATTTAGAGGCGTTTTGATAATAAATATATAATTAGGTTATTTATGTTATAAAAGTCAAATGGTTTTTTTGCTAGAGCACTTCACCTTTGCCATGAGGTCGGAAGTTCGAACCCCCCTAGCTGCACTGTTTTCTTTAAGTTTTATTGTAATATTATACCATATCATATAGTGTATATAATTTTCAAACTTTAAGAAAAGGGAGGACTCGAACCTCCGACCTTGTGTATTACAACCACAAGGTCTAGCCATTTGTGCTTGTCGACTTCTTTGTTTGTTCATAACCTTATACTTATATACAATATACTTCATTATTTTATATTTTTGTTTTGGCCAGTTCGCCAAACCACTTGATCCGGATTACTGATCTAGCTGATCCCGATAGGGATTGGTGGGTGGGCGATCCACCCCACTGATCCGTTTTCAAAGACACTAGTTCAATGAAATGAAAGTTGTCTCTCCAAAAAAAAAAAAAAGAAAAAAAGAAAGAACTTTGCCTTTCTTCATAAATAGGCTTGCTTTCTAAAGCAGAATAATGCCTCTGGTGTCATAAGTAAATCGAATGGATCATTGCCTAAAGTAAGGTGCTCAAATAATATATAAGCTATGGGTAACTAGTGATGCAAATTGCCACCGGGCTTTCATAAATGCTTAAAAGTCCTGCCAATACCTGTTAATGTTTCACTGTATTGTTAAACAACTTGGAAATAGTTCCCTCTAAATCAAGGGAAATTTATGAAAATGCCCATGAAAGATGCACCATTCAGCATTTTATCACATTTGCAATTATTCCAACTCATGATCATGTGTCTTTGGTTACGTATTTTGGAATTAAGTCAAAGGATATGCATAAAATGTTAAATAGTTTCTCTGATAGATATTTTGATAAAATTCCCTTAAATCAATTAAAGAAATTACTCAAAAGAACTGACAATTGATCATGCTTGTTATAATGGTGGGCTGTTTTCAGACTTCACAGCATTTTGTCAAGGGTAGGGGCATATGTCTTAAGTGTGGCATGGGCTGTAAACATTGATGTGCTATTGCTCAAGCTTCATGCCTCTTTTGTTGACAAGAATGGGTGGCATTCAAAACATCAGACAATTTAGCAATAGAAATGGAAATGAGAAGTCCGAAGCCTTGCTTAGGGCTGTCTTCCCTCACATCATGCTGCCTCAATACCTGCCTAGTTTTCTTGTTGTCGCTACAAGGACAAAAACTTATACAGGAGTCCCATTGATTAGATTAGGCATATTCCCATATATACAGATGGTTGGGTTGACAAAATACATAAATACCCCTGTATGCTAAGGAAGAAGATTCTAAAAGCCAGCAGGCTTATGGTACAATATAAGCCTACTTGCTAAAAATATAGCTAGATGGCTTTTCTTGTGCTGAAATTTACATATCTTTGATTCAAGAAATAAGCAATTAAAGAAATTGATTTTGAGTTCTTGAAGGCATAATAAATCCAGAGTCCATAAAATGGAGGGCTTGTGTTCACTGAAGATGGCTGACCCATTTTTTCCGTTTCCTTTGTGCAATTTGTTTTTTCCTTTTCTTTCAATAATTTTGATCGCCTTGATGAGAACCTGTATCTCATGCAAGCTCATGCCTGTGGTCTTCTATAATCTTTTTCTACACAATAGTATGATAAAACTACTCTAAAACTAATTACCAAAGTACCCAGGCTAAAATATGAGACTAATATTCATCTTAAAACCCCCCTTATACTGGCACATGAGTAGAAATGGGCGACAATTTGTGTGGTTTTCTTTGATGAGAGAAAGAAGAGGTCTCAGAAGTTTGGAAAAGTGCATTAGCATTCCCAGAGCCTCTAATTACATTATATAATTACAACATGACAAGAAACCCTTGGACATATAAACAATTTCTTTGATTTTTATTATATCCAACTATATACCCCTTGAGAATGTTCAAGATTTTTAATCAATATTATTCATCATAGCTATGTTGAATAATATATATTTTTATTTTGGGTAGGCCCAAAAGGACATGGCTGCAAGTAGTCCGAAAAGATATCGAGGCTTATGGCCTCATTGAGGGTATGACCTTTAATAAAGCAAAATGGTGGAACATGATTTGTATGGTCGACCCCAATTAATTGGGAAAAGG